>NC_051163.1:99460024-99591442 GCF_013339745.2 Dermacentor silvarum | reverse complement strand
GGTAAAAGATGAACCCTAGGAATGTTAGGAATATTTTGCATTGCTCATGCAAACTGCAGGTCTTGGACAGTCCTAGGCAGGTTCTTTCTCTTTGCGGTGGGTGCAGTCTTGCAACATGGCGCCTTTTCCCCACTTGTGCTGTGCTGTCGAGAGATGCCATCAATTTTGCATGAGGGCCATTTGTGAAATGCTTGACTACTGGAAGTGTTTTAAAACCTTGCATATTTTCACTGCAGTGTCCATCTGAACATTCTAAATGCAGATATCATCCTGATGTTTAGTACAATTGATGCTTTGGCTGCAGACACAATGAAGTACCCTTTCAACAGCCAGAATGCACCTGACAGGACACACAGTGGTGGGCTCAAAGGAATGGTTCAAACAGCTCAGCTTAAGGAACCTGTTTGTGGCATCAAGGGACCATCAACTCTTATCAAGTTGCAAGGCCTTGATCTTGTTTGAGGGCTGCCACCTGACTATATGCATTGTGTTTGGAAGGCATGACAAAGAAAGTGATTGAATTGTGGCTATCATGTACTGGTTCTTCGTGGTACATAGGCAGGCACTTGAAGTTTAATTGTGGATGCAAGATTACGTTCAGTAAGGCCACCCATAATTTTGTCAAGGTCGGGACGGCCCTTGTCAGATCGGTCATATTGGAAGGCTGCTGAATGGCGCTCTCGGCTTTTATTGTAGTATTGTCTGTCATGATGCACACTTCCTCGAGCATACGTGGCGCATTTTGTGCTACTTACACAAGCAGTCTTTTTTTGTTGAAAGATATTGTCACAGAAGCTCAAATCTGTGCCGCTGAAAACTTGCTCTTAGCATTTGTTCAGCAGACTGCAAAGCTGTACGGAGAAAGTGCAATGACATTTAACATGCATTGGTTGTTGCATTTTTCAAAGTGCGCACAGATGTTTTATCCCTCTTTGGGGTACCTCAACATTTCCATTTGAAGATGGCATTGGTAAGGCACTCCAGCTTGAAACAGCTGCCAAGCATGTGCCTGTTCAAATTGCTGAACGGTGCATCATGCACCAGGCCCACCGGACTGCTTCAGCACAAGTGGAACTTTCGCCTTGTCTGTTGTCTGCAAAGAAAGAGCTGGAGAACACGTTTAAGAGGTGCTTTCAAACATGTGCTCTTGGACAAGCACGACCAATTCATGATATTCCACAAAATGTGAAAAGGCTTTTCGTATCATGATTTGGTACCCTCCCACAAATGTGCAAGTATTTGAGGTGCCAGGTTGGCCCGATTGTCTTCACAGTTCTGAGTACTCTGTTCCAAGAAAAACGTGCTCTTCCTATGTAAAAATGTCCGATGGCATGTACTGTTATATCTCAGCCATTTATGTTGTTTCGGGTACTATGTATTTTCACTGCCAGGAGCTGCTCACTGCACCCGGTGCACTTGATGTGCCGCCGTCATCCGCCTCCTATCTGAGAACCACGTCTTGTATTGTGTTGGCGATATAACATTGCAGTGTGTTTTCTGTTGGCAACGTATCATATTTGTGTGAGTTACTTAATAAGGTGGAAAAGAACTAATCGGAATTTGAATGTTTATTTCATATTTCAAGACTGCAGGTACAATTGACTCTGGAAAGTGAGTTATAGAGTCAATATTAAGGTAGAGTAGTTGTATTTATGAATTCTGAATTGTGTCATCCGTCGAACTGTAGCAGGCTGCAATAATTTAACCGATTCCAGTTTCTTCAAAATATAGGCTTGTAACTGAAAAATTATGATCCATCTTTCTGGGGCAACTGCTTTATGTCTAAGCGAAGTGCATGGCTATCACCAAAAGTGTTGCAGTGGACTGAAGCTCAAATTATTTCATCAAGTCATGAAGACTAATGCATCAGTTGATCTAATTCTGTTGGTGAGCGCATGAGAGGTGCTCAAGTCAAGCTTGGACTTTTTATTTTTAGAATTATGAAACATGTTTACATGCATGGAAGTGATCTCATTTTTCGAGGTAATCCCTCTTCATTTTGGCAGTACAAGGATGCCAGCAGCGTAGAAAGATTTCTTTTATGTTGCAGCCATGCATGGACAGCCTACTGTATTTCATTATCCTAGTGGCCCAAAGAAATGAGTCTTGGAGTGAAGTTGGGCTTTTATAGCAGATGCGGCAGCACCTCTCATCCAAGATTATTTGTAAAGTGCCCATTGTGTGGTGCACTGTATGTGCACACATATTTTCCTGGATGAAGAGAACCCCCATGGTATTTAAGCAGGGTCATTTCTTCCTAAGTGCACTGTCTACACGTTGGAGAACCTTACAGCTGTACTTGCTCACTACTCGTGTACTTGCTCAGCTAGTCTCACTACTAGGGAGGAAATCAAGATGATGCTACATCTATCCACTCAAAAACCCATGACCATGAGTTCACCTGCCGATCGAGTTGCTCGAAACTTCTTGTGTTGGGAAGCTTCTATATGTGTTCATTGTTTAGGCAAGTGTAACTTTTATAAATGATTCACCCACATCTTGTCATAGGTGATGACCTGGCAAATAAACCTGTCACAAAACCTTTCCTGTCACAACATTCTTCAAGCTTTAGGCTAGTTTGCAGTCTACTGTGCCAATCGAAGACTGCCAGTTGTCTTGAAATCCAGTATTCACTGACATTTCAGAACATCAGGTGTTTGTGAATGATAGTATTCAGTGTCCCTTAAGAGAGATACATCTGTTCCACAGTTGAAGCATCAGTTGGTGGTTTTCAAGGATTTGACACTTCACAGATCCTCACGGGATTCTTGGAACTTGGCTCGGGCTGGGGTCGCTTCCCGTTTCTGCTGCACTGGTGAAGCTTCCTCCAACTGAGGAGCGGTGGTGCATTGCTTGTACACACTTCCCTCCCTTCTCGGATGGAGTCGCCGTAGTGATTTCGAGGGCGTCATTTTCCCACTGTGGTCATGACGCTGCAGTCGTGTTCCGCTCTGTATCCACAATTGCAGGGTAAGGGACAGTACCGATGTCTAGCTCGGTCACTGGTGTTCCAGCTTCCTGAGAGGCTCCAGTGTGCCTGAGCGGCTTCCAATGACGTGGGGTTATCTGCTCGTATCCCAAATGTACATGGGAGTGGCACGCTGCTCATGGTTAGCGTACAGCTGTTATCCTATATCGCTCAATCTTCTATGTTGTGTCTCAAAGTGCTGGGCTTGATGTGATCGCAATGTTGTCGTACTAACCTGTTAGGACATTTAATGAGCCGCAATCTGTGCCCTAGCTTTCTCAAAACTGTTCCCTCTGTCCAGATAGGGTTCTCTCCAAAGTTTCAAAAGAAAACTGCTTGTCCGACGGTGAGTGCTCTCTACACTGTGTCCCTGTGGCAGTTTGTATAGGTTTTGTTCTTGCTTTGGGCTGAATGTGCAGCTGGCGTTTGACCGCAGTGTGAAAGGAACGGTGTGAAAGGGTTAAGTGGCCTTAGCTCTTGCATTGTGTCTACTGGTTGCTCTACTCATTGGTTGCTAACCACGTGCCACTTGTGCTCTCAGCCTTGGCAAAGACAGCATAGCTTTGTTGCATTGGTGGACAAAAGCAGCTGCTTGACAGAAAATTCAAGATGCCTTTTGTCAGTTTTGCTGCTGTTGTGGTATGAAAGGTTAATAGGTCATGACTGGATGCTGTGTAAATGACAGTGAGGGAGAATATAAAAAATAAATATTAAGAAAATAGTACTGCTTCATTTTTGTAACAAGCATTTGTGAGCATCGACTTGCTTAGAACATACATGGCAGAAAACCAAGAGGGTTGACTCCTATTAGAAGCGTTTGTAGTGTTAGAAAGGGGACTGTAGCAGCGATCCAAATTCACTTCAGTTAGTCAGTTATTTTAATGTTCGCTTCCTGTATACTACACATTTTTTTTTGGTTTGTTTTTTCATGGTGCCGTCAACCGTATCTTGCACACTAGCACAAAGGGAACTTTTATTGCAAGTATGTATGGTTGTAATACTAAGTCATGCAAGTCTTAGCACTGTGATTCACTTGGTGGCTATTGTGCACAGTGCTAGGAAGTGACATTGTCATTTTACAAGCACTTTTTTCCTATGCATTTGCTTTTGTGCAATGTGGTCAAACTTTTGCATGTCTGTAATGAACGAGGAACATGCATGGCATAAATCTATGCTGTTCCAGCAGCAAACATTTGGGCAGTGTTGTGTGAGGCTTTCTACAGCTGCTTCTACGTGTTGCAGTCTTGTACATTGAGACCCTGGTGTAATTAACCTATGATACAACAATAAAGTGATTGATTTATTATATGATAAAAAATGAAATTAAATTTGTATTCATTCTTACAAGAGGGGGAATATCCATACACAAAAAAAGATGTGTAAAATAGCTTGAATGCGCTGCCACCGTACACGCAGACTGGGCACGAGAGCTACGCACGAAGTCAAAATTAAGCATAATACAATCTCCCTGCGGTGATCGACTTGCACCGAACGAAACATTGATACGCTTCCGATAACATCGAGCGCGCATACGATCAGCTGTTTTAGCTGAGCGCTTGCTGTCCGCCCCGCTCAGACCGGCATATGCTAGCAAATGCCACACAACCGCTTAGCGGGGACGATATAATTGCGCTTGCGCACGACGCTCATACCGGCAGCGGAACGAAGACCGCATCCCTCGCTCCGCTACAAAGCCGACTGAGCGGAGCGTGATAGCGGTGACTACTTGGTCTCGTCGTCGTTTTGCAGCCGAGTTGATAGCGCGTCGCTCGCGTCTCGGCAAGACGCGCTTATCAAATGCGAAATCTACGCAGTTCCCTGCAGTATCTCGGAGCATGAAATCTGAGCGGCGCGGAGCGTAAACGGCGTTCTTCTAAAACTGTCTATATAGTCTGTACCGGTGCTCGCATGTAGTTGCAGCGCGCAGCTTCAGAAATACGCCGGCATGTAGGCCAACTGAGAAGGCAACTTTGGTCATGTGCGCATGCACCCGTAGTAGACTCGCTCTTGCCTTCACGCAGCTGACACGCGTGGACGACTGTTTTCAGCGTTTACAAATAATGCCGGAGCCATGCAGAAGAGAGGGCTTCCTTGGCAACTCATCGTGACGTCTTTCCTACTTCATTGATGGCTCACCATACCAATCTACTTGCATCGATCTTTCATGAAGATACACTTTATCGAATACCTGTGGTTTGGTGTCGCCTCGTGCCTTCATAAATGCGTGCATTAGCTAACATGCGTCGACGCCGCGACGCATTTCGCAGTGCCCATCTAATCGCGGGCGCCATATTGGGGCTCCGTCGTTAGTGTCGATCTGCTAGTCAATCGTGCACACAGCATTGCTGTCGGTGTTGTAAGGCAGCAAACAGGCTTGCTGTCGTTGCAAACAGCATTGCTGTCGATGTCGGAAGGCAGCAAACAGGAATGCTGTCGTTGCAAACACCATTGCTGTCGGTGTCGGAAGGCAGCAAACAGGCATGCTGTCGTTGCAAACAGCATTGCTGTCGGTGTCGGAAGTCAGCAAACAGGCATGCTGTCGTTGCAAACAGCATTGCTGTCGGTGTCGGAAGGCTGCAAACAGACATGCTGTCGTTGCAAACAGCATTGCTGTCGGTGTCGGAAGGCAGCAAACAGGAATTCTGTCGTTGCAAACAAGAATCTTGTCGTTGACGACAAGAATGCTGTCGTTCCGACAAGAACGCTTTGACGGATTTTTTGACTGGGTACGGCCGGCGGGAGGGAAATATTCCACGCGAACTTACTAAAAAAGTACGAGGAGAGAGACTGCCGTCCAGCCAACGTGTGCAATGCGACATTCGGTGTTCTGATCCCCCGGTGCTTCGCCCACTCATCATCATTCACTTCGTCCTGTCATTCTCCTCCCGAAACGCCGCGACAGCGCCAGCGTCAACGCTAGTGTCAGCGCCGGGGACAGCGCCGCGGAGAAGAGGGCTGGAGCCGCTGCCACGAAACGGCAGTGGCGACAGGCCGATCTGAAAACTAATGGGAACTTGAATCGACCCCATGACTGCTTCGCATACTACTCAGGGTTCCCCTACAGGAAGATGGTGTAATTTTTTTGTAAGAGTACTTTCCGGCGTTCCTGAGTGCTTACACGGTAAGCGTGCGGCAAACCACTTCTGCACTAGACGACACTCACTTCGCCTCGCAGTCTTACTTCAGCGCGAGCAACGAGTGATCTGTTGAAAGCCCTGTGTGAAAAGTGTGCGCACACCAATCTGTGCTCGGAAATGGGATCGAAAGCACGTAGCGAGCCGCACCTATTCAATCCAGAGGAAAGAGAAGCAGCAACGAGCTATCTGTTGAAAGCCCAGTGCGAAAACCAAGCACACACCAATCTGTGCTCAAAAATACGAGTGCAAGCACATAGCAAGCCACGCCACACCAATCTACAGGAAAGAGGAGGAGGCGGAGTGTCCTCTCGTGGTATAAAGCTTGTAATGAAGAAGAGCACAAGGACAAGGCCAGCCAGATCGTTTGTTCAATGCCTGCAGTGCAACCAGTGGGCCAGCCAGATCGCCAGTGCTTAGCACGAGTGTAAGCCGTTCGGGCAACCAGCTGTTCCTGCTCAGCGTCACTTGCCTTCTCGGTTAAGAACAGCCGCTACCATCTGAACTGTTCATAGAGTTTCATATTATTTAACTAGAGGGAAATCTGGCGCTGCGATTGTTCAACCATCATTGGAATGATGGGAAGTACAGGCTACAGATTGGTAGTCTGTTGACTGGCGAACTAGTCTGCAGGTATTTTTGGTCAGTTTTGGTTTCGCTAGTTTCCCTCCAAACGCAGTTGCTACAATCCGCTGTGGGGCAGTGTGGCGCAAAGCACTCTAGCCAGCTGCTCAAGCTCTGCGTTTCTGTTCGGTCGCTCAAAGTATTGACCTTGGTAGCGATAGCGCGCTGGCCTAGCACCTGGACCGATGTTTGTGTCGCGGCATGATGACGAAGTTTGCTGAGAAAGCGACGGCATCGTAAAAAGTGAGGGACCGTGTTTGGACTGTTTTGTCCTTGCTTTGTTAAGTGAGTTAGGTTGGCGCCGTAGCATTCGCCGCTTTATCAAACTTCAGAAGAGCAATAAGAAGGTACTAGTGATACAAGCACAGTACTATTCACATGTCCTTTGCTTTGAACCTTTAAACCACGTAGAAAATGCGACAAGGCTACTAATGAGTTTCAGTGGTGCTTTCACTAAAATGCGTCGCGATTCTGTATCTACTGATGCTTTCTTTTGAGATGACTGATCGGGCTGGCGTGTGGGATCATTTTAGTGCACCGCGAATCTCATGGGGGCGAAATGCAAGAACACCCGTCTACTTGGATTTAGGTGCACGTTAAAGAACTCCAGATGTTGTAAACTATTTCGGAGTCCCCACTACGGCGTGCGTCATAATGACATCGTGGTTTTGGCACGTACTAAAACTTCATAATTTAATTATTTTTTTAAATTCTGGATCTACTGACACTTTTTTGCGGGCTGAGTGACGGGCCGGCGTGTGCCAGCCCCGTTAACTTGCATGGCTTTTTTTCTTCTTCGTCGTGGCCTGTCAATACGTACCAGCTAAGTTCGCCTGAGTGCATGTGGCGATATTGAGCATAAGTTGAGCATATTGAGCACGGCGCACACCATCCACAATTATTTCATTTGCAGCTTTCATTTATATTTCAGCTTGCGATTGGTCCCAGTTACTTTCCTGACTAGTTTACTAACGTAGTGACACTGGACTGACAAAAAAAATGTTGCATCTCATAATTGGAAAGAAAATGCTGCGTTTCAAATATTCTAGTTCAAAATAAAAAAGAAAGAAACACTATAGTAACAGGTTCATCTTCCTTGCTTATAAAACAATTTGTGTATTATAAAACCTGGAAGTGTGTGGTGGTGTTGTACTGTCACTGCTGCTTGCAATTGAACTTGGCGAATGTTTGCATGAAATTGTCTCCTTATGCTTTTGAGTTTGTAGGTTAGTATTAAGATAAGTGCAGTGTGTGTGCCAGCTTTGCAGCAGAGTGGGAATTCATAATTGCGCACCGGAATCAGTGTGTATTCGAGTAGCCGTAGTCATTCATTATTTTAATGTTTCCAGGGCTTACATCAGATTGACAATAAACAAATCGTATCAAAAGGAAAAGTGCAATCAAGAAGAGCTTGTGGAGCATACTAGATAGAATCAGAAAGTTGACACTGATTAATCTAGTGATGTATGCACTGTAACATGATAACTTCTCCTGAAAGTCCAGCGTTCAGGAAATATCAGGTCATCTTTCACGGTGCTGCCAACCTTACCACCAAGAATACAAGCGCTTTCTAGAAAGGGAGATGTTGTCTGCATCGTGAGGTTCCTCCCCATTTCCCAGGTCCACGAAGCCTATCAGCGGACCGCTTGAATTGTCTAGTTCGCACGGCTTTTTGATGCTCATTTCATCAAGAAGGATGGAGGACAGGCGCTCTCTTGGCTTGTCGTTCTTGTGCTGCTCTTCGAGTGGTGTTAGCACCTCAGCTGTCACGCCAGGCCAGCCTCCAACAAATATGAGCCACTACCGTATAGATTGCACACTAGGCATGGCTGACAATGAACTCACATGGTCATATGCACAAGGAGAGTAATAATATAGTGTGGGGGCAAATTTTTTTGTTTCCATAGTGAACCTCCTGCCTTGAGGTCGCTCTGTGGCTTTTATGTACCAGTTATTAAGTATTTCGACTGGTAGGTTTCCAGATTGTTCCAGCTTTGTCTGTGCATCCTCTGTGATAAAAAACTTGCTCTTCATTTCATCAGTCATGCTCTGCAGGGTACGACTTTGCTCACTGTAATGGTTTGTTTTTGCTTAAAGCACTTTCATTTTTTTCTGGCTTCCTTGATGGACTCTCCTAACCGCTTTGCCTTGGTTCTAGGGCTTTCTTTTGAGGAATATGTGTGGTCTTGGTGGGGCAGGGTTTCAACTGTCTGTGGATGTGGAAGCCCCTGGTGTGATGCACCGTCTGCACTTGTACCTTGGTCATTCCTTGCCTGCCTGCCCTCTGATGAGATGTCTTGCACATGCATCCGAATAGATAACACATCAGCTTGCTCGTCACCTTTGTTACATTTCATGCTGACCTCTGCTTGCTCGCTTGGTGTCCGAGCCTCACTGCAGGCATAAGCTACAAGTACAAGTAGGAGCTGGGGCCTCTTCCGGAGTAATGTAGTCAACTAGCACCTGCACAAGCTGAAAGACATATGTTTGTCATTACACCTCTGACCAGTATGGAAGCTTGAACTTTAGTAAAAAAGTAGTTGGGGGCATGCGAAGAATAAAAATTTCGCATACGAACTGACTTATCCTCGCTGCTCGATTCTATAGTTCACTGTTGGAAGTTGTCGAATACAGTGCACTTCCGTCCATTTGACTCCGGTTAATTCGATCTTGACCTAAGTTCGCGGCTGGTGCCCACGCATTTCAATGGGACCAAATTTCAATTATGTTGATCCTAAAATTGGCCTTTTCCGGATAATTAGAACTTGACCAGTAAGTACGGACACGCCTGATTGCTATGGTGAACCCAATAGCTGCCCCTTTAGTGGAATTGTCTGTCTAAGTGAAGCTTGGGGGACAACCAATGGATTGAATCCAAGTCGCCCTTTCTCGAAAGTGCCTACTTTCGGCCTTCCTTAGGAAGATTTTCAAGCAGTAACCATAGCTGATAATGTCAGATTATAGTAATTACCAGATTCTAACATGTGCCTTTTTTCAAGAACATTTGGTCAAAAATTGTCTGCGCATTGCAATCAGACACGCAACCAAAACCGCCTTCGAAACACTGATAAGCTTTACAACATGGCTGTATTCCAGCAAAGCTGATTTTAGAAAACGAGGCACTAATGTGCAGCACACATTAGTTTCTTGCGTATTTTTGTTGCTAGAAAGCGGGTACACGTTAGATTTCTACTTTGTCTGAGAGCTTTAATGTAATTTCTGTGTTGGTTTACTGCTTCAGAGAGAAAGTGGGTTTCCGTTTGTTTTGGGAGCATGTTAGCATGGGAAGATACTGGCATGTGAATGAGCGGTGCATTTTGGCATTTTTTGTGCATCTTGTTTACTTAGACCCGCCAGATAATTCGATTAATTTTGTCGGTCACCCCAAGGTCAAAATAATGGAAGTCGCACTGTATTCGTTTCGTTCAAATTACAAGGACAGAAATAGCTCTTGCAGTCGACTAGGAGAAAGACTATTTCACGTGAAGACTTGTCCATGATTGTGCCAAAGTATAACCACAGATATTGCATAGATCAACAAGTTTCTGACGGAACGCATCAAGTAGATTACCTATGCAAGTAGTGTTCACTTCTTTACAGGCACATATCGCCTGAGGCTGCCTAATAATTTTGTGTATATATTTGGGGAACTCTAGTTATTATTTGGGCAATGTCTCCATTGTAGGAGGCTACAGCGCGGAACCAATGAAGACATGAGAAGCACACGAAGTACACAGACGCAGCACTGTATTGTCTGGGCCTCCTTTGTCTTCGTCGGTTCCAAGCTGTAGCCTTCTAAAATTTTCAACCAACAAGCCCAACTGGTTACTCTGCTCAGTGTCTCCATGTTTGGGTTGCGTTAAAACAATGTTGAGTACTTTGTGGTTGTGCACTTGGCTCCTTCAATGAGCACTAAAGTTCTACAAGCATCTGCTGAGGTCCTCTTTGATTGTTCAATTAATATCATTGCTATGAGCGATTTTGCAATATGCGACATCATGCAATATTTCATATTGCATCACATACAGTCACATTTCTTCTCTTTCACAACGTTTTCATGTGATAATTTCCACTTGATAAGGTCATTAAATGTACCACATGCTATGAAGCTTTTTGTATTAAAACCGACTCCGCAGGACTTTTTATATTATCGCGATAGCGTGAAGGGCCCCGTGTCACCGAAAATCTGGCGTAGGTGTCATCCGTGGCGGAAAAAATCATCCGCAACCACCCTGACCGCGCAGGTCCTCTGCGTGGCGCAAGGTGTCATTGCTGGAGAAAATCATCCCGAACCACCCAGACAGTGCAGGGCCTTCGTTGTGGTGCAGGCTTTTGGTGAACAAAAAGTGCATTTCTCAGTTAAATGCGTCAGAAAAATGGTAAAGTACAACTTACGCACAACCTACAGACATGGTGGCGTCGAACATCTTCCCAGCGATGAATTTCTGTTTAAAAGTGAAGCCGACTTTAACGGGATGGGTCTAAGCTTCGTCTTTGCAAGCTGGCTTTCCCACGGTCTGTGTTGGAGTGAATGAAGCCTGCTTGCTGGGTGCGACCGATGCGATGCGAACGGGTCCCGATAACGCTATCGCGTTCTACACTTAAAGGCGAAGCTTAAGCGTCCCCCAATTTTTTACTTTGTTTACAAGTGATAAAACAATTTATATTTAAATAGTTAATCAGAGCTTATTTCCTGAAATATTCATATTTGATTCATATAGAATATTTGTATATTCGAATGCCCCTATTTGAAAGACATATTGACATATGTGGGTGCTGACTAACAGCTACAATTCTTCAATTTATATGTGTTTTTTTACCAATTTGCTATTTATACACACACGCACACACCATGGTGCAAAAAAGGAAAAAAAAACTAACTATAACAATGCAGATGGGACATAAAATAACATTGGTCAAAGCTGGCAAAAGAGAGAGAGAGAGATAAATGAGATGCGAAAGGCAGGGAGGTTAACCGGAAGGTAAATATCCAGTTTGCTACCCTACACTGGTGAAGGGGTAAGGGGAGACAGAAAGATAAAGAAAAATGCACACACCTAGAGAGGGAGATAAAGAAAAGAAAAAAAAACACATACACACACACACAAAGGAACTCAGGAGCGTCACAGTCGTTCAAACAGGTCGCTTGACCGGAGGAACTTCAGTAGCGCCCTCGTCGCCTTCTGCTGTGAAGACCGTATCAGTCGGCATTCTAAAATCGTCTGCTCAGAAAGCGGCCGGTCGTCGAGGCGTGCCAACTCCGTTACGAGCGACTGTCTCTGGGAGCTGTAGCGGGGACAATGACACAGGATATGTTGGAGTGTTTCCTCGCTGCCGCAAGTATCACAGGCAGTACTGTCGGCCATTCCGATGCGACAAGCAAAAGCATTCGTAAAGGATACTCCAAGCCACAGTCGGCAGAGAGCAGTTGTCTCGATTCGAGGAAGTCCAGATGGAATGCGTAGTCGGAGGGATGGGTCCAGGCGGTGCAGTCGAGTATGTTGGAAACCAGGTGTGTTCCACATGGCTCGTGTGGAATCACGCGCGATTATGCGAAGCTTTGTTACTGCGTCGGCTCTTGATAGCGGGATGGGTTCCTTCACAGCATTTTCGTGAGCCCTCCTCGCAGCTTCATCGGCCTGTTCGTTGCCCATGATGCCGCAGTGGCCTGGGAGCCACTGAAAAGTGATGTCATGTCCTTTTTCTGCCAGTTGGTGACAAAGGTGCCTTATTTCCAGCACAAGTTGGTCTTGTTGTCCACGACGTAGAGCGGATAGCAGACAATGCAGGGCGGCCTTTGAATCTGTAAATATGCTCCATCTTCGTGGTAAGTCTTCGTGAATTATGTGAAGTGCGCAGCGAAGTGCAGCAAGCTCCGCCGCAGTTGATGTTGTCTGGTGAGAAGTTTGAAACTGAAGGGTCACAGCTTTTGCGGGGAAGATTACAGCCCCTGTAGATCCGTCAAGAGTTGTCGAGCCATCAGTGTAAATGTGAAAATGGTCCTTGTATGTCTCGTGCAGCATGAGGAGAGATAGCTGCTTGAGAGCTGGGGACGAGAGTCCTGCTTTCGTTCGAATCCCTGGTACCGAGAGTCGAACTTGCGGACGAGCCAAACACCAAGGAGGTGATAGCAGTCTCTCGGCAGGCGTATAATCTCGGGGGAGGCAGTCACGGTACGCCGATATCGCCTGGCAAAAGGAGGCATTGGGTCGGTCATTCGGCAGAGTGGCGAGGTGATGGAAAGGGGAGCGGGCAATGTGCCTGATGTGTGCTCTGAGCACTTCCAATGTCATATGAGTTGTCACTGGGTAATCTTGAGCTATTGCAATTGTTTCCGTTGTCGATGTGCATCGTGGCAATCCAAGACAAACCCTTAGTGCCTGCGCCTGAGCACTTTCGATTGTGCGGATGTTGCTTCTGCAGGTATTGCTCAGTACAGGTAAGCTGTATCTCAGATATCCGAGAAACAGTGCCCTGTATAGTTGTAACATTGCGTGTACTGACGCTCCCCACGTTTTCCCTCCAAGAAACTTGAAAACGTGTGAAATGGCCATTAGGCGCTTCTTCAGGTAGGTCACATGGGGACTCCAGTTGAGGTCTCGATCAATGATCACCCCTAAGAATCTATGCGTCCTGGTGTAACAGATGTTTTGCCCATTGATGGATATGGCGTAAGGCGTCATTGACTTCCGCGTAAACGCGACCAGCGCACATTTCTCAGGTGAAATCTGGAGGCCTTGTTCGCTGAGATACGCCGATATTGATGTCGCAGATTTTTGAAGTCTCGCGCGCACCTGAGGACGTGTTACACCTGACGTCCACACGCAGATGTCATCGGCATACATTGATATATGGACAGCATTTGGTATGCGTTCCACGAGACCGACAAGAACAAGGTTGAATAGTGTGGGACTCAAGACGCCACCTTGAGGAACACCACGGTATGTGCAGTGTAGAGACGTCGGACCGTACTCGGTCTGCACAAAGAATGACCTCATGTGTAAGTAGTTGCGGGTCCACCGGTACACGCGGCCACCAAGGCCAACCGATTCCAGAGCATCAAGTATGGCATCATGAGCAACATTGTCATAAGCTCCTTTGACGTCCAGAAACATAGCGACCGATAATCGTTTACATCTCTTTTGATGTTGGACGTAAGTGACCAGATCGATGACGTTATCGATGGAGGAGCGGAGACGTCGAAAGCCGGCCATAGCATTTGGATAAACTTGGTAGCGTTCCAGGTACCACTCTAATCTGGCAAGGATCATGCGTTCCATCACCTTCCCTACGCAACTTGCCAGCGCGATTGGGCGGTATGACGCGAGCTCGAGTGGTGACTTGCCAGGTTTGAGGAGTGGCACCAGGCGGCTTGTCTTCCATTCTTGAGGAACGTTTCCATCCTGCCAGGATTCATTGAATATATCCAGCAAGGCATTTCGCGCTCGCTCACCCAGGTGGCACAAGATGCGGTACGATATGCCATCTGGTCCAGGAGACGACGGCCGATTACACAAAGCAAGAGCCGCATCAAGCTCCTCGGTGGTGAAAGGCAAGTCCATGCGTAAGTCCCGTGTATGCGGCTCAATGCTATCCGTACCAAGGGGGCCTGTGTAGGTTGATTGACCTGCAATCTTTCTGCAGAAATCTTCCGCTACCTCGATGTCCTCTCGACGTTGGAAAAGTGCCAAGGCTTTGAATGGCACGCGTTGTTCGGGAGACGTACGTAGGCCTCGCACGGTTCTCCATATGTGAGAAAGAGATTTTCGGGGGTCTAGGGATTCACAAAATTTTGCCCACCGTTGAGATTCCAGTTTGGCCATTCGGCGCTGGATTTTCTTTTGCGTGCGTCTGGCTATTCTGAGATCATGGATGGACTTAGTGCGTCGGTATCTTCGCTCGGCCCGCCGACGAATCGCACGGAGTCGCTCTAACTCCACGTCGGATTCAGAGAACCTTGGATTGAATTTCAGCGTGCACATCGCATTCTGTGTTGCCTCCTTGATAGCTTGCTGAAGGCCAGAAGGGAGACCGTTGCGACAAGCTTCTTCCATGCTGGTTTCGAATGTAGACCAGTCAATTCGCCGGATTGTGTTTGGCGAATGGCAGCTGGCCAAACCCTTGATCTTAAGGTAACTGGGGATATGATCACTCCCATGTGTCTCAATGTCTAAAAACCACTTTACACGAGTAGCCAAGCGACGTGACACAAAAGCCAAGTCTAAGCAACTGCTGTATGATGAGCCTCGTAAAAAGGTAGGGCTCCCATCATTAAGAAGGGACAGTCCATGGTCAGATGCGAATGAAGCCAATCGTCGACCGGTTGCGTTAATTTTAGAGCTTCCCCAGATAGGATGGTGGGCGTTAAAGTCTCCTGTGATAATCCATGGACCAGGGGTTGCTGTCAAGATGTCTTCAAGTCTCTTGCTATCAAACCGGGTTGAAGGGGATAAGTAGGTACCCACCAGTGTAAAGGCTACCTTTTTCTTCTTAACAGTCAGGCAAACATACTGATTCTCATCATGAGGTGGCACTTGCTGAACGACGTAGGTAAGCTCCCGACGAATAAACACAACGACCTGGCTGCTTTCGCTGCAAGTTGAGGACATGATTGATTCGTAGCCGGATAGACGGATTGGGTTTGATAATTTCGGTTCACAGATTACGATGATTGGGAAACGGTTAGAATGTACAAACTGACGAAAATCAGGCATCCGACATCTAAGTCCTCTGGCGTTCCACTGGATAATAGATGCCTCTCTGACCTCTTGGCGGAACGATTGGTGATTGCCATCCATGGTTCTACTCGAGGGCTGCTAGGACTGGGCTCAGCGCGTCCAGCACTTGCAGGCCACTTCGAGCGGCTGGGGTTGCAATACTTGTCAGTAGCTCTTTAATGACATTCATTAGGGACCGCAGCATCGGTATGATCTGTCGGTCAACCCTTGGTACTTCATCCACCGAAGTGTGCGTGGAAGTAGACATCAGGCGGGGAGGCTCCTTGGCAGGCTGTGTGCGCGGAAGCGCAGGCCAGTCTTCCGCGGTTTTAGATTTGTCAGTCTCAATCCTCTTCGTGCTGGTATGTTTACTTGCACTCGAAGGTAGTGGGTTGGGTGCGTCTTGCGTATGATTAACACCACGTCTTGTACGCTTGCGTCGACGATTACGCCGGCGTCGTACAGTCTCAGCAGCTTCCCTATGGGATGAGCTGTCTCGGACCATTTGTTTAAGCACGGCAATTTCTCTCCGGATTTTCGGGCACTCTTTGGATGAGGCATCATGGGATCCATCGCAGTTATTGCACTTTAAATGTGTTGCACGGCAAGCGTCCACAGTGTGCGACTCAGCGCAGCGTGGACAAACCGTACTCTTTGTACAGACGCCCTTGACATGGCCGATCTTCATACAGTTATGGCACTGAAGTGGCTTGGGCACGAATGGGCGAACAGCATGTCGGAAGTGGCCAACCTTGACATGCGAAGGAATGGAATCGCCCTTGAATATCAACTTCACGCAGCGGGAGTTGCCAAGGCGGAGCACATGTGTGATGATAACTCCTTCGGTCACTGGTTTGATGAGGATTGGCAGATCCGAGTTCGCTATGGCCAAATCAATGTCGTAAATGACGCCCGCCATGCTGGATTCGTCCAGTGGTACACGCGGTCGGACTTTGATGCCTCCCAAATCGGTTATTTTCCGAAGCTTGTCCAACGCGCTACAATTTGTCGCGTCCACAGCGAGGATATTCTTTCGCGTGTTTATTCGAACTTCCCTTATGTCATTCGGCGCCACCCCCTCGAGGAACATGGAGAGAGCTTGCCTGTTAAGCGTTCGGAGGCTGACGGAGGAGTCCTCGGGTACGAAGAGGACTGAGTGCGGCCAGCGTTCAATTTTTGTCTTCATTGTTAATGTCCTCGCTGGTGAAGACACCTTGAGAAACCTTCTTTTGGCTTTCCTGCTCATCACAGACTCAAAGCTGTCATCCGACGAGTCGTCGCCGGCGACCGAGTGCAGTTCGGTGTCCTCACTGGTGGTAGACCAGGAACCTCGTTTCCTCGACGAGCTCGCCATGGTTGACCTTTGGCCGGGTGTCACCGCAGTTGACTCCGCGTCCATAGCCACAAGGCAGCGAGCCTCGCTGATGACCTCGCTGGTGCTGGACCAGGCGCGTTGATTCCCCGGGGAGCTTGCCATAGCAGACCTCAGGCAGGGCGGGCCTGTGGAAGGCTCCGCGTCCGTTGCCACGAGGCAGGGAGCAGCGTCCCCGAAAAACGTGGAAAACTTGATCAAAATGCAAGGAACAGAGATAGAAGCGTTCTATCAAACAGGCACTTCGTCGTCGTCCTCCTGGCAATTGTCAAAGCTTGCAAGGAATATATTACACTCAAGCAATTACTACGATTCTCTTTTTAGAGAAGGGGGTGGACTGTGTTGTGGTGCATGTTTCTCCCAATTCTCACTTCCACAATCGACTGAATGACTGCATGTTTTCTGTTATGTATTAGTACTTCTGTATTTCGAATAGCAGTTCAAATCTGCAATCTCGGCAGGGTTTACATGAGTGTTTTTTTGTAGGTTGTGCATGCGACTGTATTTCCCCTATGCACTGCCTTCATAAAGACTAATGGATAGAGTAGACATCGCTATCTGCACAGGCAAGAAGCTTATATTTTCAGTTGTCTGAAGGAAACATGATTAGTTCAGGCATGCACAAAACACCACAACGACTGGTAGTGTGCAGCTTCGCCACATCTTTATACTCTTTGTATCTACCTATTGATATCACGCAGCAAATGCTAGTGACATATTTTGTACCCAGCCAATGCTTAGCATATTATTCTTTGTGTGCAGGGGAGTGAGTGGGACACAGAACAATCATTACGACATACTTAAAAATGTATGCATAAAATTTTGAAATGTGAAATAGTACTGGGATTAAATTTGTAACTTTCCTAATAGAGGTGAGGCTTTTATCATGTTTTCCGCGCAGAGTGAAAACATTCCTGGCACTCTTCTAGTCATATTAGAAATGACTTAATACAGTAATTGCTTCTGACAATATTATTTTCCTATGAGTAAAGCTTTATATGCACCTAAAATTTGATACATAATAGCCTCATTCATGAAATCAGCAGGCAGCATAGTTTGTACATTTACTTTAAAGCCTTTCCATAGGTTCATTCACACTCCTTTTATTACTGCATCTCCTGAAAGGATAGCACTCACACTGCGCATATAGTACCATTCTAGCCAAACTTGTGCGTACCCAATTAGGCGTAATAAATTCCATTTTCTCTGGTTTTGTAATTTACCAACTATTTTATTTGCTTGGTAATGCTCACTATATTTCAGTTACTTTTTTCAGTAGCCTAATACATGTAGCGTTAAAGAACTGAAGAATTATAGACCCATTTGCTTGCTTTCAGTATTGTATAAAATATTCACCAAGATAACTTCCAATAGAATCAGGGCAACACTTCAGCCAACCAAGAGAACAGGCTGGCTTCAGGAAGGCATATTCTACGATTGATCATATCCATGTCATCAATCAGGTAATCGAGAAATCTGCGGAGTACAATCAACCTCTCTATATGGCTTTCATAGATTATGAAAAGCCATTCGATTCAGTAGAGATACCAGCAGTCATAGAGGCATTGCGCAAGCAAGGAGTACAGGAGGCATACGTGAGTATCTTGACAAATATCTACAAGGATTCCACAGCTACTTTGGTTCTCCACAAGAAAAGTAGAAAGTTACCTATCAAGAAAGGGGTCAGGCAAGGAAACACAATGTCTCCAATGCACTTCACTGCATGCTTAGATGAAGTATTCAAGCTCTTAGACTGGGAAGGCTTAGGAGTAAGGGTCGACGGCGAATATCTCAGCAACCTTCGATTTGCAGATGACATTGTCCTATTCAGGAACAATGGAGACGAATTACAGCAAATGATTGAGGACCTTAACCGAGAAAGTGTAAGAGTGGGGTTGAAGATTAATATGCAGAAGACAAAGATAATGTTCAATAGCCTCGCAAGGGAACAAGAATTCAGGATCGCCAGTCAGCCTCTAGAGTCTGTAAAGGAGTACGTTTATGTAGGTCAATTACTCACAGGGGACTCTGATCACGAGAAAGAAATTTACAGAAGAATAAAATTGGGTTGGAGTGCATACGGTAGGCATTACCAAATCATGACTGGGAGCTTACCACTGTCGTTGAAAAGAAAAGTGTACAATCATTGCATTCTACCGGTGCTAACATATGGGGCAGAAACTTGGAAGTTAACAAAGAAGCTCGAGAACAAGTTAAGGACCGCACAAAGAGCGATGGAACGAAAAATCTTAGGACTAACGTTAAGAGACAGGAAGAGAGCGGTGTGGATCAGAGAGGTTTCTCTCGGTGCTGCGCTCCCGCACAGCTGGTGTAGGCGAGCGGCTCCTGCGCTATGTGGCATTTGCATATTTTTAAATCTTGGTGCAGATAGTTGGCACAACCTGTATATTGAATCATATAATCAAGTGCTGTCTCTCGTTCTTTTGAGTATTCTTCATGGTCACCACCCTTCTTGTTCATCACATTGACGACAAAAATAAGTTTGTTTACTCAACTCCTATGTGGAATGATTTCTAAAGCATCATAATTTGGTATTAACCATAGACGAGCAGGGTGCGGTGCGTCGCAGTAATATAACCTAAGGAGCTCTTCACTGCGAGCCTAGAAATTGGTGCAGCTTTCTTTACGCACACCACTGGCATAATATTCTTCGCATTAGCTTAAATATTTTTTTCCCACTCCCGACGATTCGGGAAAGCACGTAGAACGCGTGCGGCCGAGACCTGCGAAAAATCTTTGTGCCGGCCGTGACGTGTCCGAAGCGAATGCTTCTAGGATAGCTGCAGTTATTTATTGCCTTTTTTACTAACAAGGTGCGATATGAATTATCTTAACGCTAGTTAAGTCAAATAAGCGATCGCTATTTGCGAACAAAAGAGTTACTCCATCTCCCGCTAATGGGAACCACGTGTGGATGCGAAGCAGTGGGGAGATGGTTAGCTTGATCCGCCGCTCGACGATTGAGTTGTGATTCGGCTTCGCGTTGCCGCGCCGCCTCGGGATCCACCGCTCGACGTTGACGTTTTGATTCGGCTTCGCGTTGCCGCGCCGTCTCGGGATCCACCGCTCGATGTTGACGTTTCGATTCGGCTTCGCGTTGCCGCGCCGTCTCGGGATCCACCGCTCGATGTTGACATTTCGATTCGGCTTCGCGTTGCCGTGGCGCCTCGGGATCCACCGCTCGATGTTGACGTTTCGATTCGGCTTCGCGTTGCCGCGCCGCCTCGGGATCCACCGCTCGATGTTGACGTTTCGATTCGGCTTCGCGTTGCCGCGCCGCCTCGGGATCCACCGCTCGATGTTGACGTTTCGATTCGGCTTCGCGTTGCCGCGGCGCCTCGGGATCCACCGCTCGATGTTGACGTTTCGATTCGGCTTCGCGTTGCCGCGGCGCCTCGGGATCCACCGCTCGATGTTGACGTTTCGATTCGGCTTCGCATTGCCGCGCCGCCTCGGGATCCACCGCTCGACGTTGACGTTTTGATTCTGCTTCGCGTTGCCGCGCCGCCTCGGGATCCACCGCTCGACGTTGACGTTTTGATTCTGCTTCGCGTTGCCGCGCCGCCTCAGGATCCACCGCTCGATGTTCACGTTTCGATTCGGCTTCGCGTTGACGCGCCGCCTCGGGATCCACCGCTCGACGTTGACGTTTCGATTCGGCTTCGCGTTGCCGCGCCGCCTCGGGATCCACCGCTCGATGTTGACGTTTCGATTCGGCTTCGCGTTGCCGCGCCGCCTCGGGATCCACCGCTCGACGTTGACGTTTCGATTCGGCTTCGCGTTGCCGCGCCGCCTCGGGATCCACCGCTCGATGTTGACGTTTCGATTCGGCTTCGCGTTGCCGCGCCGCCTCGGGATCCACCGCTCGATATTGACGTTTCGATTCGGCTTCGCGTTGCCGCGCCGCCTCGGGATACACCGCTCGACGTTGACGTTTTGATTCGGCTTCGCGTTGTGCTGTGCGAATGCGTCTGCGAGATGTACGCATGTGCGAGATGTGTGCGATATGTGTTGCGCCAGCCTAACGAGATTATGTACGAGGTGTGCGAGATAGCGTGTGATGTGTACGCACTGTAGTCATATGACCAACGAGATCTTTGACGATGACTACGAATCGCATAGAAAGTGCATGCACCTAAGTCGTAGTGCATACAAAAGCGAGATTTTATAATGAGTCGAACCATTGTGCCGCATATACCAGCGTAAATTGCAGAGTGAATAAGAGCTCCAGTGTTTAATTTCTGCAATTTCATACAATGGACACACACATCCCCATCAAAGTTCATGTCAGTCCTAATGATGCAATGATTTTCACTTTGGGACGTGTTCTCGGATAATCACTTACGGCAATACTATTGCCTTCTTGTGATGCATTGCTCAACCAGCTAATAAGCGCGCACTGACCGTGACATTGCCGAAAGCTGTTGTCCGAGAGTACGTCCATTGTTCAGAGTAGATCACCCGACGCTTTTAGTAAAATATAGGGTTGGGTAACTTCCCAGTTTTGGGGAAAATGCTATAGGTTTGTTTTTATGCAGAATGAAGGAAGCTGGCAACGTGATTATAGCTCATTCAAAACACATACAACAAGGACGAGTTGGCAAATGATTTTATTTAATGCAGTTTGATGATTAACACAAGATGCATGCGCTTTGTCACATCCTAATCATATTGCTTGTGTCAGAGATGTCAGAGTAAGCAACGCACAAATTACAAGCTGCACATTTTCCAAACAGCTAAGTGTGCCCCCCACAAGACGAGTAATTAACGAAGAAAGTTGGGTTAGTTGCTGTTGCTGTGACGTAATTACTGGTGTGAACAACGGGAAAATACGTGGGACAGGACAGAGAACTCTGTCCTATTACACCTTTTTTCCGTTAGTCTTGTTCGCGTTAGTAATTATGTCCCTGCCCTCACAAGACTATCAAATCTGCTAGTCACTTTTCATTGCTCATATTTTAAGAGGATGTTAGTGCCTATTTCTGCCAAACTAGCAGACAGGCATGAACCGGCCATGCATGCCCACATGTAAAAAATTAAAAAGAATCACAAACACAGTGTAAATAAATTGGTGAATAAATAGCCAAAATATCAGCCAAAATCTATCCCACTTTGGCAGGAAAAAAATAAAAATTACGAAATTACATAATCATCAATCACAAAAACTGTCATACGATCAGCACAATTGCTGCCTGAAAAATTATTTGCAATAAGTTTTTCACAACTTATACACCGTATGCTGAGAGAGCTTGACGTAGTAAAAAAACAATTCATATATTCTCAAAAGCGGCAAAAACGACAATAGCGTGGCAACTTGGTAACCATTACCTGTGTATATACTACACAAAACTGAATTTGAAATTAACGCAGAAATAACGAAGTACTTCGTGCAGTGATGGTTCAGAGGAAGGCAACGCTTTGCGATGCGTTAAAAGCTGACCTCGAAACTACCAATATGTCAATGTCCCTACATTCAAGCAGGGTCGTTAAATGACAAACATGCAGCATATCCAGGCGTTCGCGCTCGCCGGAAACATATGGAAAAACACTTTTGCAAATCGCTGACAGAATAACGACGCATATCAGATGTGCGCACACACACACACACACACACACACACACACACGCACACGCACACGCACACGCACACACACACACACACACACACACACAAGCAGTGTCCGAAAGCACTCGCGACAGACAGTGCGGACGTTGTCGCGCGTTCGCTAGTAAGCAAATCGAGCCGGCGTGGCAGCAGCGTCCGATGCACAGACGGCACTCCTCATCAACTATACACATACGCAAAATGGCACACAAGGTAGAGCAAAGTGTCTCGACGACGCCACTCAACACCAATTGCGTCGTCGATAATGCCGCATTAAAACACGAACACCTTGTCGAATTCACAACCATTCACAAACCAAACCACGATATGTTTTGATTTAACGGCCCTGACCGGTTGATGCGGCTGCTCCGCAGGTTGCTGTCCTCGATGTTGAAAGAAAGGTTGTTGAAACGCGTCACTTCACTCGCATAACATGTGAGTACCAGCCGCCACCATCCATGCGATCACGATTACCGTGGAGCACCGTGCCGGGAAGCCAGAGACCAACGTTGCCAGGGATGACAACACGGTAGACGATGATGTAAACAGTATGGCAATCATATCGTTTATCCGGCTCTTGCAAAGCTTCCGGTGCCTCTGTCGTGACGAAATGACGTAATTTTCCCGTGTTCGCCTGTCAAAATATTACCAATCTAGAAACGTTGGGCTGTTAGTATGTCAGCGCTGCATGAATATTTTCCTTGCGGTCGGTCGATGTGGTAGTTTAATCATATTTACGCTTTGCCGAGAGAAAATGTGCTCTTTTTTGTGCACATCAGCGATCGCTAAGCCCCTGCGCCTGTGTAACGCTGCTAGCTAGCTGTATCTTTCGTGCAGTGCGGCGTTGTTGGTCATCGTAGTTCTGTCCATTCGCGCTCTTTGTTCCCGGCTCATTATAGCAGCCTCTGGTACTCTCGCCAATCTCGCAGCTGTTAACAGTGCACGGAAGAATGTGTTGGAAATTGTACTATTACGTTCATCCGCAATTTAACAGTATTTATGCCGGAAGGACCGTTCGTGCAGTTGATGCCACCGGACCTGACACGAAGGAGCGTTTGCCGAGTTTGTCTCGAAAGGTAAGTCCGGCGCTTGGCGCATTTTTATAGTTCGTGTAGTGTGCCTCGTTAGGCGGAGCCCAATATAATTAGTACAGCGACAAAAATTTATAAAAGTGCTTTCGTAATGTTCGTTATTAATGCCGTAGTACACATTTAGCGAAATGTTTTATGAAAATTACCTTCAAACAACTATAGGATGTTGCCAAGAGCTTCATCTATTGTTTTTTTGCCTTCTGCTATGAAATACACTAGCGCCGAGTATCGTTTAGTCTGAACTGGTAGAAAAATTGATGCCGCGAATGTCGCTGCTTCTGTACGTAATTTCTCAGCAAGAAATCGTATATATATTTCTAGAAGTACGTTGACGTGTTGACTTCACAGCTAACATCTGCGCGAGACGGCACCGGATTGCTCTGTCTGACTCATGAGCACATTTTAGCTTGTGTGCAAATTTTTCTGCTTATAGATTGTCAAGACAACCTGTGTTTCTTGTGTTGAGTGTTCTGTATGTCTTCGTGCATTTGACAGGTTAAATAACTCCCGTGATGTCAGAATGAGATATTTGCACAACCATGTAGCTGGCTGAGGTCTTTTCACAATTTAACGCGGTGTTGTTAGATCACAAGTTTGCAGTCTCAGCAGTGATTGCAATAAAGTGAACATTTCTTATTGTTTAGGGATGTCACAATTTCGTGAGACGGAGGCATCTCTACACCACATGTGAGCCTTTGGCAAAATGCAGCCTGAGCAGCCCGACAAGGAATGTGACGTGCTTGCTTTGACAAGGCGTGTACAAAACGGTCACTGCCACTTATGAGTTCTAGGTTCTGTTGGTGTAATTCGTAGCTGCCATCGGTTCTGAATATTTTGATGAGAGTTAGAAATTTTGGCTCATTCTAAAATTTTACTATTGTTGCATTGAGTTATGAGAATAAAAATCTATTGGGGATACGCTGTAAGAATATGGAAAGATGGGTGGTACGAGATTGCGAAATTGAGCGTAAAACAATTGCTAAATTGTGACGGCACTTGTGCTGCTTTATTAGCAATGCAAAATCCCTAACGACTGTACCAGAGGGGCACTTCCTTAATACCGCTGTCACACATACACTTCTGATCACGATCAAGCCCGATCCAGATCAAAATTAGCTACTGCAATTGGCTTCCTCGCGCAGCTTGCGCAAAGAAGCCAATCACAAGCGAGAATTTTGATCAAGATTGGGCTACACCAGTACTAAACGAGTTTATTGAGTTAAGTTCCTGAAGCCGGCTAAATCGGCAACAGCAAAAGCACTGAAAAAAGCACACTGGTCTAAAAACAATGTTGTCAGTTTCTGCTGCTCCATCGCAATGGTTAATAATGTGTGTTTTGAACAATGTAGGCGCTGAGAGCAAGCGTTAAGAAAATACACGTTGACTTTGCAACAGAGGGCTTTGTCTAGGATTTTTGCAAAATATAAAGTTCACAGGCTGGCAGGTTTGGCATAATGTACAACACTTTTGCTTTAGACGCTATATTCATAACTTTAAGTTTCTATATACGATTCAAGTAATACTTGAACTGTATATTTTAAAATATCGCCTACCTTCAGTTTAATCAATATATCTACGTAGCCTCCTCTGAGTTGTATAATTGGGGCTTGAGTATATATGCATGATATGCTTCTTACTGACTCTGAAGTGACGTATTTTTTAGGAACTGTGTGTTATGGCACACATATCCTTTTGTCTTGTTATGAGTTGCCCGACGAGAGCAGAAGGGCATTGCCAGTTATTACAAGTATTACTGCAATTATTTCCTAACATACATGCCTGCACAGATTCTCTGTTCCTTGATTTATTTCTGTAAGTAGTCAAAAGCATGTATTACACTTGTTTTTTCTCTTTCTTTTTTTGGGGGGGCGGGGGGGGCTGTTCATTGATTGTCATTCATAAAGGGACGTTGAAAGAAAAAGCCACGAAAGGTGGCTTGAAAGTGTTTGAATCTTCTATTTATTCTCTTATTACTTAATCTTCTAAAGTACTACCACCATGGAAACGTTTCTACTCACTTTTATAAGCTAGCTGCCCAATAAGTAATCACACTGTGAAAGAGTATTTATTTCTTTCTTTACTTGTTTTATTGAATGTTCTTTTTTGGCTCACAGTGTTCTTCCTACCATTTTATGCAGTACTCCAGCTGGAGCCTATGAGGTATGTTTATAAATGAATAAGTAAATTCCTCAAGCTTGCAACAAACCATGAAGCATAGCGTTTAAAGGTAGTCAGTTCATAATACATTCCTAGAGCAGCAGTAGCATCAAGCTTGAAGCTAATCTCCGATGTCACACAAATTGCAGTTTTCATAATGTGGTATCACAAACTGCTGGTTACGCATGTCAGTCAGCCTGGTGCAGTGGTCGCAGGTGAGAGTATAACCGAAAGCTGGGTATGCTTTGCCCTTCCGTATTTGACATGGGAGAGAGCTTGAACTCTCCTATTGGGCTTCTCTTATAGTTGGGACCATCTCTCTCACCTTCTCCTTATTATTCTGTCAACTTGCTAATATGCACTTCTACAAGCTTAGTTATGATGTTGACTGCTGAACTTGGATGATGTGCGTTTCAATAGTTAGTGGGACCCTCAAAACCATGTTGTACTTTGTGTGCATTTCAAATGGTCAATTTGAAATATGCGATTGTATGACAATCTCAGGGAAACAAGGTTTTTGTTCTGAATAAAGCATAAGCTGCTTCCCGAAAGAGTACCAGAAACAATAGTTTCTTACCTAACAAAAGTGTTTGGGCACGCCGTGCGCACGTCATGCTGTCTAACAATAATTAGATCATAATGTGCTACATCGACCGCTACACGATATTAAAAGTGGCAGACAAAAGTCATAATGTACTTGAATTTGACTGTCAAAATGTGTGTGGCTACCTAACATTTACCTTAGCCCCTTTGGCGCAAACATCATTAGTTCAAAAGGGAACTGTCATTAGGAAGCTTTTGGGGTAAGTACAGACTGAATAAGCACATGTGAATATTTTGAGATAGTACCATTACGTGAGACCTACCCAAAGTTTGAGTTTATTTTAATTTTTTCAGTTAGGCCAAGTAGCCACTTTTCTCTTAAGCCTGTGCAGATACGCCATGCTAGGCGAATCCCATTCATTTCAAGACCGTAGAGGCTTGGGCTAATCGATACATACTCGAAAGGAAAACAGCGCGAAAAAACACAAGAAGACAAGAAGGGTGACACACACCAGCGCTGACTGACGACTGAATTCTTTATTCAGAAAGGAACACATATATACCAAAAAAGAAAGAAAAGAAAGAAAAGAAGGGTATATCACTGCGCATGGGCAAAAAATAGACACTGATTAGATTTGGATTTCCCGCGAATTATCACGGTTCCGGAGATATGTTAGTTCTGCCTCAGACAACGCCACAGACGGAGTGCTGACGCAAGACGCACCATTCCTTGCAATGGCAGCAGCCTCAAAGATTTCTCGGGCACACGCGTCATGGTAGCGTCTGCGGATCATGCACTGTGAAAAGTCAAGTCCCGGATTGCGGCACAGATCACAAACACTATAGTGCAAGAAAAAAGAAAGAAAAGAAGGGTATATAACTGCGCATGGGCAAAAAATAGACACTGATTAGATTTGAATTTCCCGCGAATTATGACGGTTCCTGAGATATGTTAGTTCTGCCTCAGACAAGGCCACAGACGGAGTGCTGACGCATGACGCACCATTCCTTGCAATGGCAGCAGCCTCAAAGATTTCTCGGGCCCACGCGTCATGGTAGCGTCTGCGGATCATGCACTGCGAAAAGTCAAGTCCCGGATTGCGGCACAGATCACAAACACTGTAGTGCAGTGCAGATTTAAAAACGAATGTGCCATTTCTTCAACTGACTTCCTCGAAGCCCTGAAACTATACTTACGTTGGACGGTGATCAACTTCATGGACGAACCGCACATTCAGAAAAAGGGAGTTTGCATAGGCTCCTGTATTGCGCCCTTACTAAGTGATCTGGTCTTGGATAATTTTGACCGGCATATGCACGCATCGCTATCGTCTCTGCAGGTGTCTGTTCAGAAGGTTTTTCGTTATGTGGACGATTTTCTAATGGTTCTTGAACATGGCCATCACGACGCCCCTACTCAATTCCAGGAAGTTTACGCCAAGTTCTGTGAAGTCCTCAGTATCTTCACACTGACTAAGGAGTATCCTGAGAATGACAGCCTTCATTTCCTAGACCTCAAGCTAACGTGCAAGCAGGATCACGTTTGTTGGGAGTATGCTCCTCGCTCAAAGATGGGCCTTCTCCCGTTCAGCCCGGCCCACAGCAAGCTCATCAAGAGAGGTGTTGCCTCAGCCGCGCTGGGAAACGCTCTCCAGCGCTCCTGCTATCACCAGGTGCACACTAGCTTCTGTTCCCAAGTGGAGAGGCTGCTCAGTGCAGGATACCCGCGTCCACTTTCACCGGCGTCGCGGAAAAACTTCTTGAAAAGTGTGCAAAACTATCGCCCGTGAAGCAGCCAGAAGGCGGCAGAAGCAGGTATGCCATCATACCCTACATTCATGGCGTCTCCCACAGCACAAAGAGAATCGCGCAGCGGGCAGGTGTTCGTGTAGTTTTGTCCGCGCCTAACAAGGTAGGCCGACTTTATCGCCAGGTCAACCAGGAGAAACCCAGACAACCTGCGTGTAAAAAGAACCATGCCACACCATTCGTCCAGTGCAAAGCAGGCGTGGTGATAATGATGATGATTGTTGGAGTTTTTTGGAGAAAGGGCCAGATGTGGCCCAAGAGCGCCGAGGCGATGATAATGACTTGTCAGTGGTACATGAATGGTGAATTATAAGGTGTTGATAAACAGATGTAGCATGGCTGTAAAGAGGCCTAAAATAGTCGCTGTAAAATGCGTAAAATCTATAGGTACTAAGAATATGGCAATGAATAATGAAGTGTGCTATGGGTACGAGGGGTGCATTGTGAAAGATTGATGATATATTAAAATATGTCAGAGGCTAAAATTTTCGAAAACACTAATGCCTTAATAGAGCCCTTGAGATGTAAGGGCCTGGAGGCATGTGCTATACTGAGCTATTATCACAGTGGCATCCTCTGGAGAGAGGATGCGCTACGTATTTCTTGGGCTGATAACATGCAAGACAACATCATTCAAAAAAGCGAGGACTGCTTTGGTGATGAAAAGCGGTTCTTTACCAAGAAACATGGCGGGATGGAGAGGGATAGAACAGCGGTATGCCAGAGCAAAATGTTTCTTCCTCTCTCTCTCGGCTTCCCTACACTCCAGGAGGACGTGAAGAACGGTGAGCCTCTCGCCACATCTACCACAGGTTGGAGGATCATTACCATTCAATAGAAAATTGTGGGTACCATATGTGTGTCCTATTCTGAGGCGACAGAATAGGACATCAGTTCGCCGTGTTTTTGATGCAGAGGGCCAGAAACCTAACTGTGGCTTAATCAAGTGAAGCTTATTATTTTTTTGCGCATCCCACAAGCGTTGCCAGTGGCTTCGCAGTTTCTTGCGCAAGAAAGGTTTCAAATCTGTTACAGGGACAGCAGCGGTAGGATTAATAGCGTGCGATGTTATTGATGTGGCCATTTGGTCGGCAAGAACATTACCCTCGATGTCTCTATGCCCAAGCACCCAGCATATTATGATTTGTTGTTTAGATGCATAAACAGAGCAGCTCATTGAGTAGAGGTTGATAATTACAGGGTGTTTATGTTTTTGCGGCATCCTTAACGCTTTAACAACGCTTAAAGAGTCGGTAAATATTACAGCCTTTTGGAGTTTCAATCTATCAATGTGTTTCACCACCGATAGTACTGCATAGGCCTCTGCCGTAAAGATGGTTGTGTGGGGACAAAGTACATCGGATTCTGAGAAGGACGGACCAACTGCCGCATAGGAAACGCAAGCATGTGACTTTGATGCGTCTGTGTAAAATACAGGGCAAGAGTATTTCGATTTTAGTTCTAAAAAGTGCATTTGAATGTCTGCATCTGGCGCACGTTTTGTGACTTTAATAAACGATGTGTCACATTCAACCAGCTGCCACTGCCACGGCGGTAGCAGTTTCGCTGGAGGCATTAGGCAATGTTCAAGTAGTGCAGCACCCATTTCTTCACTGAGCTTTATCACGCGTAGCGAGAAGGGCTGCTTCGCTGTTGGTCAGTTATTAAATAGTGTGGCACATGTGGTATCGTTTATGGTAAAGGAGGTAGGATGTGTACGGTTTGAAATTTTTTAAGCAAATATGTAAAGCTGGCATAAGTCCTCTGAAGGTGGAGCGACCACACGTTTGCTTCCACATAAAGACTTTGTACGGGGCTTGTCCTGAAGGCCCCAGTCGCGAGGCGGATTCCTAAATGGTGAACAGGATCCAACATTTTTAAAGCACTGGGTGCAGCAGACTGATAGACTATCGCGCCGTAGTCAAGTCGTGAGCCGACAAGGCACCTATACAAGTTTAAAATGCATCTCCTGTCACTGCCCCATGTTGTATGCGACAGCAGCTTCAATAAGTTCATTGTTTTCAGGCACTTAACCTTCAAGTATTTGATGTGCGGAACGAATGTGAGGTTCGAGTCCAATATGATGCCGAGAAACTTGTGCTCTTTGCTTACAGGTAGTGTGGTACCGGACAGCTCAATAGCAGGGTCTGGTACTATTCCTCTCTTATTAGTGAAAAGTACGCATGTGCTTTTCTGTGGGCTCAACCTAAAACCGTTTTCATCAGCCCATTTAGCCACTTTATTTAAGCCATGCTGGACATGTCGTTCGCAGACAGCAAAGTTGCACGATTTAAAACCAATCTGGACATCATCTACACATACAGAGCAAAACATCGTTCGTGGAATAGCCGTGCGTAGAGAATTCATTTTCACAATAAACAGTGTACAGCTAAGCACACCACCTTGCGGGACACCAGTTTCCTGGGTGAAAGACCTAGACAAAGCCTGGCCTACCATTACACGAAAGGTACGGTTAGAAAGGTAACTTGGGATAGTACTCATGTTGCCGCGGACTCTCATAGCGGAAAAGTCTCGGATAACCGAAGCGCCATGTGGTGTCATACGCTTTCTCTAAATCAAGAAATACTGAGAGAAAAAACTGTTTGTGTATAAAGGCATTCCTTATGATGGCCTCGATGCGGACAAGCTGGTCTGTAGTCGACCTACCTTCTCGGAAGCCACATTGGTAAGGATCTAGTATTCCGTTGCTTTCTAGGACACAGATTAGGCGCCGGTTAATCATCTTTTCGTAGAGCTTGCACAGACAGCTTGTCAAAGCAGTGGGTCTGTAGCTACTAGGTAAGGACGGGTCCTTGCCCTGTTTAAGTATGGGGATTACTATAGCTTCTTTCCAAGAAGATGGAATGGAACCAGCAGACCACATGACATTAAAGAGAGAGAGGAGTGTCTTTTGTGTTTCAGGGTGTAGGTGCTTGATCATTTCATACATGATACGGTCAGCACCTGGTGCCGAGCTGTTGCAACAAGCAAGAGAAGCTTTAAGTTCAGCTAAACTGAACGGGCAGTTGTAATGTTCATTTCGGGCACATTTCCGATCGAGGGGCTGTCACTCTGCGCGCTCTTTGAACCTAAGGAATGTTTGTGTGTAATGAGATGCACTGGAGACATATTCAAAGTGTTCGCCCAGACAATCTGCCTGATCCTCCAGGCAATCTCTTTGGATATTCACTAAGGGCGGCGGGTTCGTCTCACGGCCCTTTAATTTATTAACCCTATTCCATACTTTTGCCTCATCTGTGTAAGAGTTTATACCAGAAATGTACCTCTCCCAACTCTCTCTCTCTTTGTACGTCTACGTGTCCTTCTGCCTTGCGACTTAACCTGTTTAAAATTAATAAGGTTTTCGGCAGTAGGAGAATCGCGAAGCAATCCCCATGCTTTGTTTTGATTTTTGCGCGTTTTACGACATTCTTCGTTCCACCAAGGAATGCGGCGCTTCTTAGTCAGTTCATTAGTTTGTGTAATACTTTTCGTAGCAGCATCAATAATAAAACCTGTTAGATATGTTACGGCGTCGTCTACGTTAAGAGCAACAATGTCATCATGGCCTAGGTGTGTCAGCTCTCGGAACAGTTCCCAGTTGGCCGAGTCTACGCTCCATCGAGGTGATCGTGGCAAGCATCCATCTCGTTTCGTTGAGTTTAACATAATTGGGAAGTGGTCGCTTCCATAGGGGTTCTTGAGGACGGACCACTCCAGGTATGGCATTAGTGTGCTCGACACTATGCTTAAGTCTATGGACGAGTATGTGTTGTGTGTAATGCTGTAGTATGTAGGTTCTTTCTTGTTCAATAAACATTCACCTGAAGAAAACAGAAAATTTTCTATAAGGTGCCCTCGCGCATCGCAACGAGAGTCGCCCCACAGGGGGCTATGAACATTAGGATCACCTACGACTATGTATGGCGGAGGAAGTTCATCGATGAAGCTCTGAAATTCTGTTCTGGAAAGCCGATAGGAAGGGGGAATGTAGATGGAGCTTATTGTAACTAGTTTACCAAACAACACTGCTCGGACAGCAACTGCCTCAAGGGACGTTCGGAGGCTTAATTGCTGACGTGCAACGCCCTTATCAACCATTACGGCCACACCCCCTGACGAGGCGAGAACGTCGTCGCGGTCTTTGCGGAAAGTGACATATTGCCTTAAAAAGTTCGTCTGTGTTAATTTTAGGTGTGTTTCTTGTACACACATCACCTTTGGACTGAATTTGCGGAGGAGTTCTTTAACATCGTCAAGATTACGTAGAAGTCCTCTCACGTTCCATTGTAATACTTGGGTATCCATAATGGAAAAGAAGTTAGTGATGTGTGTACAGAAAGATAGAAGTTAGTTCACGAGACCTTTCCAGGCCCCGTGATGCGTGGTTTTCCTTTCTTCCCGGTGCGCTTCAGGGAGCTGCACCGTTCTTTGGGCGTCTGAGACGCCAGTGGTCTGCTTGTGTCCATCACCTCATCTGAGGCGGTGGATAGTGCCTGCTCAGCGGGGACGTTCGCGCGGGTTTTAGGCCGAACTGCACGGGCAGGGGCCCTGGGTCCAGCAGGCCCGCGGGTCTGCTGGCCCTCGTTGGCAGGGGGCTGAACAGCGCTGGCTGCTCCAGCCGGGGGCGCTGATGGCATGACCGCCGTCACACTCCGTGTGACTCTGGCGGCCGCCGAAAGATGTGGCGCAGCCCCCCGGCGCACCGCATCAGAGTAGGACGGATTAGACTGATTGAAGGCAGAAAAACGCTTGCGCGCTTCTCGGAAGAAGATGTTTAGTTTCACTTTGAGTTCTATTATGTCTTTTTCTTTCTTCCATGTCGGGCATGTTCGTGAGTAGGCGGGGTGGTCTCCGTCACAGTTGGCACAGTGGTTTGTGGAAGTGCACACTTCTGAGGAATGGTCTTTGGATGCACATTTTGCACAGGTAGATCGCCCTCGGCAACTTTGCGACCCATGCCCAAAACGCTGACACTTGAAGCATCGGTGCGGATTTGGGATGTACGGTCGTACACGCAGTTTACAGTATCCGGTTTCAATTGACTCAGGGAGGTTGCTTGTACCAAAGGTAATGATAACATGTTTGGTTGGGATTTCCTTATTGTCATGCCTTATCTTGATTCTTTGGACCTTAACCACGTTTTGTTCTTGCCATCCTTCCAACAACTCACTCTCACTAAGTTCAAGCAGGTCGTCATCAGAGATGACGCCCCGCACAGTGTTCATTGACCTGTGTGGGCCCACGGAGACAGGAATGTCCCCAAACGCCACGAGTTTTGACAGCTTGTTGTACTGGAGATTGCCACGGACTTCTAGAAGAAGGTCTCCACTTCCCATCTTAGTTATTTGTAACCTGAGCCTATTGCTTCTGTAAGAGATTTTGCGACCACAAATGGGGATATCGTACGGACAGTCTTTGTTTAATTTTGGCTGTGTATCACATGGTACTTGGGAAATGCTTCTGTTGGTTTCATGCGGAAGTTGAATGTTTCATCGGTGCGCCCCCTTTTCAGCAAGCGATCAGGTAGTGCGGCAAAAGCATTTGCCATGTAAAAATGAAAAATTCGGCGGCGATGGTAGCCACCCACCACCGAGCCCAACAAGGGGGCGCTACAAAGAATATTTGCAGACGCCAGCCATGCATCGCCGCTATAACCTAATATAAAATACCCAAGGTTGGATAAGTACATCAGGTTAACCCTTGCCGCCCAGAAATTCGGAAGTGAGAAGAAGTGAAAAGAAGACAGGACAGTTGGGAAAGTGAGAGAGAAAGACAAAAGATAGAAGGGGGGACAGAAAAAGGCGACTGCCGATTTCCTCCAGGTGGGTCAGTCTGGAGGTGCCGTCTGTGTGAAGCAGAGGCCAAAGAGGTGTGTTGCCTCCGCCGGGGGGCCTTAAAGGTCCAAACACCCGGCATCGGCTCAACCCCCAGGATCCCCCTTTCCCCAGACACGGCTAAGCCGCGCATGGCTCCACGCGTAAGGGTCCAACCCTCGTGTGCTCGGGTCCGTCGTGTCGCAGCACATCAAATGCCTGCTTAAGCAGACGCCCCTGCGGGGCAGGCGTGGTGTACGAGGTGCCTCTCCCTGGTGGTCGCTCCTACATTGGACAGACTGGTCGTTGCCTAAACGATAGCTTAAGAGAGCATGCCTACAGTCTTCGCTCCGGTACTGGCAGCAACTTGGCCTTGCACTACAGTGTTTGTGATCTGTGCCGCAATCCGGGACTTGACTTTTCGCAGTGCATGATTCGCAGACGCTACCATGACGTGTGTGCCCGAGAAATCTTTGAGACTGCTGCCATTGCAAGGAATGGTGCATTTTGCGTCAGCACTCCGTTTGTGGCCTTGTCTGAGGCAGAACTAACATATCTCCGGAACCGTGATAATTCACGGGAAAACCAAATCTAACCAGTGTATATTTTTTGCCCATGCGCAGTGATATACCCTTCTTTTCTTTCTTTTTCTTTTTTGGTATATATGTGTTCCTTTCTGAATAAAGAATTCAGTCGTCAGCCAGCGCTGGTGTGTGTCCCCATTCTTGTCTTGTGTTTTTTCGCGCTGTTTTCCCTTCCCATTCATTTCTCCCTTTAGAGTGAATCCGTTATTCAGTTTCATGTTGCATGGCATACACCGGCACTTAAGCAAGGCCAAAAGTAAGTGGTTGGAATGTGCACAAAATGACACTGGACACATACTTCACAGAATAAACTTACAGATTTAGCTTTAAAGGAACACTGAAAGGAGACTCTATCAGTTTAGACGCATCATGTATTCTTTCCCTCTGCGTTAGTTTTGTGATGAGAGGTTATTTATTGAAAAAGAAAATGAAGGTCAGTCTCATTTCCTGCCAAATTTTGCGGCGAAACATCACCGCTGGGACGTTGGGTACATCATGCATTCCAGAGTATTTTCCTATATTTTGGCTGTTGCGGTTCAGTACACTTGTTTAAATAATGCTAAGTTCAGTTCTTGCTTCTTTTAGAATGCAATATAGTGAAGTTTGCCGAAACCAAATTAACTAGGCCTTAGCAGGCAGCCAGCAGGTGCGGGAACATTATTGTGGTTTGACAATCTGTATTTCGTTCTTGTGTATTTTCTAGCTTATCAAGCCTCTTTTTTGGTAACTGCAGTTTTTCTGGGGTTGCGGAAGAGTAATTCAATAATGCAGCTCAAATAAATATTTTTCCCTTAAGTTTTGCCTGAATGATGTGGCATGAGTACACTGCCCGAAAGTTATCTTGCATGTCAATGTGTTGCCATGTAATCAACAGTATTGTCTTTGAGGTGCTCAGAGATGTCACTGCACTTACTCCTCATTTCCCAAGTCCCTAAAAAACTATAAAGTGGATCTGTATGAAATGTCCTGCAATAAGTTATATCATACTGTAATCACTGGAGCTCTGTTAAACGCTTGCAGTAGAAAAGCACTGTCTTCTCCAAAACAAGAATAGTCTGTCGGGAATTTGTCAGCGATTCTTTTTACCTCAACAGTCATGTAAATATTGTTTTACCGTGTTGACTGGCGGATTTATATCAAGCCTGATCCCCATAGCTGACTGTAGGCTTTTTATTACACAAAAATTAAGCTGGTTTTCAATGACACCACCTTTTCACAATACCGAAGCACCAGTTTGCCAAAATAATAGAATAAATGTAACTATTTTCTGTAAAAGCAAACTGTTGTCTTGCACAGCAACTTGAGTGAGCTTTTTTAAGCGCGGCAGGCTTAGGATGTTGGTTGAAAATTAAGTTGCTTAAAGATGTACTGCATCAGAGATCATGTTTCTTTTGCTTTATCTATTGTAGCATTATCTGGTCTCTATGTTCCTTTCCGTGCTATTCACAGTGCACACTTTCTAAGGAGATAAGGGGCAGGCAGATGGTGGCATTCACAGCTCACACATTCCAAGGAACTAAGGGACGCGCAGAGTGCGAAAGAGGGCAGTTCGTTTTCACTGTGTGCTTGTCGCTTATTTTTTTTGCATGTGTGTGCTATGGACAAGATCAAAATGAACTGTTACCAACTTGCCGAAGCTTCAGCTCTTGTGCTTAGTGTTTTTGCCTACAAAATGCACCTATGTCAGTAGTAGGGTTTCTGATATTTGCGTGTATGAAAAGGGGATGCTTACTTGATTGCAGAACACAATGATTGGTTCTACACATGGTACTGAACTTGCCAATGGTATTTTAAAGGTGGAATTAGGTAGGAAGCTATTGTGGCACCTTCAAAGTGCCCTTGTGCAGATGCTTAAAGCTTGTCTTCTGTTGACAAAAATTGTGCCCAAGCCGTAGGAGGATAGTTGTCAAAGTGTAAAGAAAGCTTCCTTGTAGACATGCCGAGTTATGCTGCTGGGGACACTTACTGGTTAGCCCAATTGGATAATACTGCTAGGCTTATGGGCGCTTTAACATTTAACTGACAGCTGGATGGCCTGCTAACAAAAACATTACAACGACTGTAAGGATGTATGTCGTGCTATGGTATCATAATTGGCCCACCAATGACGACCTTTGCTTACACTATGTGGCTGTCTGACCTAGTTTACTTAACCTGACTGCCGTCTATGCACAAGGAGGAGGAGGGAGGCAAAAAAGCGATCTTCAGTTAATTGTTTTGCAAAGATGGCTCATGCATCATATTTTTCTTGTAGTGCAGGATTTGTTACTGAAAGGGAAGCTTGCTATATGGAGAACATCTGCATTTTTTCATATGTATATCGAACAAGGATTGCTTTGCTCACAGTGTCACTTTTTGTATAATACTCCCGTGACACTAAGGCCACTTGTGTTAATGTAGGTAAGGCTGGGCCTGCCGAGAAAGTGTAAGCAGACTGTGCTGTGTTGCTGATCAGTGGTGATCTCCACACCTGAGTTAGTCCCACAACATCCAGGCACCTGTGTGCTTTGCTTCATTATTGACAAGGTAATATGATATGGATAGTTTCGACCGGGATATCAGTTTCGAGCGTGAGTTTTGAGAAATATGTTAAGATAGAAGACACAAGGGTTGGCCTTCGTGATAGATACACTTGTGTGTTTTTTAAAGTGCTCTTTTTGCAATATTCTTCGTGGACCTATCTTCAGCAAATGTTCACACTCCCTAACTGTTAACTGCTACGGAGCTGGTCTATGCCTAATCTAGCACTCTTTCACCACGAAAAAGCCTTATTTAGCACAAAATTCATAGGAAAGGCGAGGAGGTGACAGGGCAGAACGCTACTAACACGATCCAATGTTACTGCCTGCACAGCTATTTAAAACGAGAAGTGAAAGGGCGAGGTTTGGGTTTCCGTTCGTTGGTTCTATTGGTTCTATGGGTTTTGGAGCCCCACAGAGCTTCTTTGCTAGGCAGACAAGCTCGTGGGATGTGCTTCTGCAATTTGTACAGCACACTGACAGTGCAGGTGTGGGCCTCATATACGGAAGGAAGTGCACTGACGCCACCATTCACGGCGCAGGTGACTCTCATAGAGTCAGGCAAGGAACCAGTGTTGATATTTGTTCCCTTGCCCAAAACAGCTTGTTTAGGTTCAGGATAGTTGTAAGAAGACAAGGTAAACATAAGTTCCATGGTTTGAGTGGCCGCATTTTTCTTAGAGCACTAAGTTTCTTTTCTTGCAAGGGCCTGCCCTGGTGTTTCCTTAGTGTCGGCATGAAGTTGGCATGGAGTTACGCATCCGGGAAGTCGTGAACAATGGTCCTGTAGCTGACACTTTGCGAAGAATACATCGGCTTCCAAGCCCTTCATTTTCTGTTGGCATACTTTTACTTGTACTGTCGGCAATGTCTTCTCGGCTTGCTGAATTATCTTGAAGACCCACACTGACGCTACTGATGTTTTCAATTGAAGACTTTTTAGGATAAGACTCCTGGTTTTGCAAGCGTGGTTTAAGAAAAGGTGGCACTTACAGGTGGCTATTCAAGACGTGAATGAAATGAACCGGCAAGTCTTGGTTACATCTTGTGTGTAGTCCTGTTGGAGTTAAACATTTTACGAAAAATTGTATCGTCGCTAACACGATGATAGGCACTTGGTCATTCAACACAACTTCATAGTCATGTTACCTGGCTGAATTAATTTTCGCGCACCCATGACAATTCTACAGAACTTATGGACAAAACATTGTTATCAAGACTCACTGGTTCGTCTCACTCGCGTCCATAATAGAAATCTGCAAGTGCCACCTTTCCTGCAACGAACCTTATCCTGAAAAGTCTACACTTGAAAGTATCGGTAGTGTCAGCATGGGGCCTCGAGATAATTGGGCCAGCTGGAAAGAAATTTCTGGCAGTAAGAGTTCAAGAATGCTGACAGAAAATCAAGAGCATGAAAACTCGAGCATTCTTCGCAAGGTGTGAACTAGAGCATACCATTAATCGGGTCTTCTGGGACATACAGCTATATGTCAACTTCACAGCGAGATAACGGACCACCTGTGCGGGTAGTCACAAGAAAGCTTGACGTATTGTAACCAAAACAGCCTGTTCAAACCAGGAAGTTATCTTGAGCTTGTCTTCCTACAAGCTCACTAAACCTGAAACTGCCAATCTGCGCAAAAGACTGAACTTCAACACTAGCAACTCACCCAACCCTGACGAAAGTAACCTGCCTCATGTAAGTTGCCAGCAGTAAGCTCTTTCTGAAGCAGGAGAAATGCCCACGAGATTACATTCCATGGTGTAATCCAGGAACCTGTCTCGGCTCCAGAAGAGGAGCTTTTTTGGCTTGGCTTGGGTCAATGACCGTAAAATTATCATTACCAAACAGAATCCATTAACAGTTGCAGACTCGTGTTAACGTCTTTATCTGCTTGATTTTATGGACAAAAACTGATGAAAGGGCGCCAAATGTGACTAGCTATCCTGTCCAGGAGTCCGTGATTTCAAGAAGTTTGACAATCATTTCATTGGCTAACAATCGCAAAGCAAACTTATGCAGTCATTTGAAACAATACCATGCACTTTAAGGATAGGTGCCAATTTTTTTAGGTGTGATGAGCACCTGCACTGCATATATAATTTTGGTTTAAAAGAAAGTAAGGCATATTTGGTCATATAAAATTAATGGCAATAATTTTGCCATATGTAGACTTTTGCTCAAACCATCGAAAGTTTCTTGTTTCAGAAAGTATTAAATTTTGCGAAACGTAGCTGCTGTCAGATGATTCTATATAAGCATTTGGCCTTATGCAATACTATTTGCTTTAAGTAAAATTTTGGCGTTTTATTTGTCAAAAGCACAAGATTATTGCTGAAAGACATATTGTGGGGCAAAGGCACAAATACAGAGATGATACACAGAAACACGTCACAAGTGCTGCTAATGATTTTATTCGAACCACAGCGGGATACTGTACATATACTCTTCCCAACTCGCAGGTGCAGCAACCACTTCGGGCAGACTACAGAGGCCGATTATCAGGGCTATCACAATCATTTTGAAGATCTAAAGAAAGTTCCGCGCCGTACGAAATAAGAGGTCTGACTTACACAAACACTACTTTTCTACGTAAAACGTTTTCAATAACTCACATGCGATTTTATCTTTACTTCATTCCGGGATTTTCACATCATGAAATCTCGCAAGACAAGGGCAGGCTTTCCAGCGCGCTGAGAGATGCGCATTCAAGTCGGTGGTGATGTTCTTAGCATGCTCCCTCATTTGATCATTGATAGAGCGGCCAGTTTGTCCTACATAGGACTTTCCACAAGACAGTGGGATTTCATAAACCAATCCGACACCACATTGCCCGTAAGGGGTTACGCGTTGTACTTGGAAGCTTACCTTAGATCTGCCCATTATGCGGGGACATGGTTGGGCAGCCTACTGGGAACAGAGAACACTACAGGCACTCCATGCCTGTCCGCCCCTTTCTTTGAATTGTGGCTCAACCTAGGCACATACGGTACAACTTGCGGCCTTTGGCCACTCCGCTCACCAGCTCTGGCCTCTTTTGCTAGTGTGTCCGCTTTTGTAGTGTTTTCTGTTCCCAAAGACTGGTCCAACTGTGTCCCCGCATAATGGACAGATCTAACGTAGGCTGCCAAGTACAACACGTCACAGCTTACTGGCAATGTGCCACCCGAGTGGTTTATGAAATCCCGCTGTTTTGTGGAAAGTCCTATGTAGGAGAAACTGGCCGCTGCATGAATGATCGAATGACGGAGCATGCTAACAACACGACGAAAGACTTGAATGCGCGTCTTTCAGCACACTGTAAAGCCTGTCCTTGTCGTGCAAGATTTCATTATGGAAAAATTCTTGGCAGAACTAAAGATAAAACCGCACGTGAGTTGTTGGAAGCATTTTACATAAAAGAAAAAAAAGTAGTGCTTGTGAAAGTTGACCTCTGTTGTTTTCATGATGTGGAACTTGCTTTCTTTAGAGCTTCAAAATGATCGTGTTAGCCCTCGTTATAGCCCTCTGTGGTCTGCCCGAAGTAACTGGTGCGCCTGCACGTTGTGAAGAGTACATATACTGTATCTCGCTGTGCTTCAATTAAAGTTGCTAGTAGCGCTTGTGACGTGTGTCTTTATCTTCTGTGTATTTGTGCCTTTGCGCAACAATATGTTGTTCAGCAAACACCAACTAGCCTAACACCAAGTCCTTCTGCACAATATGATTATGAGGGATGCTGTAGTGGGGAACTCTGGATTAACTTTTAACACGCGGGACATGTGCCCACTGCACCTTATGCGGGGGTTTTGTAATTTGCTGCCATCGAAATGTGACGGTTGTAAATGGGATTTTATCTTGCGCCATTCGGCTTAGCAGTGCAACGCCAAAGCCACGACGCGACCACGATTTTATTGCGATAGCAATTATATGGACACTCCAAAGCGGATTTCTGCCGTCGGCGTCGTTGTCGCCGATATGATGATAAGTGGTTCTTGAGGGAAAGGGAAAGGTTGGCGCTATCTTCTGCAGCCCTTGAGGGAGCACGGCTCAGCGCCATGTCGCCGCGCTCCGGACGGTGTATGTGCGAGTGAAAGGGCGCGAGGGACGCGCGCTATGATGGGGAGCGGACGCACGTCGGTGAGAAAACGCGCGTTCTGCGCCGCGCTCCCTGAAGGGCTGCAGAATTAAGCGTATCTTTCCTCCTTTCCATATATAGAGAGCAAACGCGACTTTTTCCGTCGCGCGAAAGGTTGTGGGGGGACGGGAGCGAGGGAGGGGAGGCGACGTTTAGCTGCGGCACCAAATGCGTTTTTCTATAAAAACGCCACGCGCGTTCGGTGCGAACGCGGGCAAAACGCGATGGCGTCGACAACAATTCTGCGCGTTGCTGGTGCTGCTGCTTGTCCAAGTTTATACAGCTGATAAAAATAGTATCCTTACTCGGTATAGCTCTCTACTAATTTGCTATCGCAATTGATGCTTCGCCTTTCGTGTGAAACTTCCACAATTTTTCTCTACTTCGCTGGTAGAATAGAAGTTTCCAAGTAATTTAGTTAGCTCGACGTGCTGATGTTGCTTTCTAAAAGTAGATTTTATGTTTGTTACTTATGTTTCTGCAGTACTAGTAATTATTGTTACTCATATGTCTTTTTTTTTACTGTGATAACATTTGTTTCAGTGATCTGCTAATGTGACAGGTTATTCTACCACACTATTGCACGTTTCCTTAGGAGTCATAAGCTTCGCAGGAAGCATAAGCATTGCAGGATTTTGTTGAGTATTGCAAGTTCTGGATGCTGAAGTATTCTTACCTGTGTGAATGTAAGCCAAACTGCTTTTGCCTATGTGTTATCTTATTGCATGTGAGAAAAGAACTCTTGGCATTTGTTTACCTTTTCAGGAGTGCTGCAAGCTGTCACTGAAGCAACACATTCCAGTGGTCTTCTGTCAGCAGACTGGGTGTATTGAAGTACCATTACAAGGTCCAATAAACAACGCTTGATGGATGTATGACGTGCTCTTGCTTAAAATCGGAGGTCTTCACTATTAATGTAAGCTTGAATAGGTGTGCTGAAGAACCTGTGTAAAGTGTGCTTGTTTATTAACAAGTACGAACCATTACCTCACCGGACATTTTTTCGCCTCAACATAACTGTTTACTGTATATTTCTGAAACAACCATTACAGCAACACAACACTGCAGTAAGGTCAGCACAAGTGTTCGTATATGAACACTTGTATTTAGAAGAATTTATTTGCATTATTATACTAAATATGAATATGAGGTGCCTATCTTTTTCAGGGTGCATACTCTCGCAGGTCATACAAGCTCGTCATCTTGTACGCACTCAGCTCGTAGAAACAAAATCGTTCATAATGTACGATAATCTCGTTCAGTGACAAGAACGCGATCTTGTACACATCTGTACGAGAAATGTACGCGATTATTGCTGCGTAGACTGTACGAGCTCTCATAGATTCAACGAGTTCTCGCAGACTGAACGAGTTCACGTATAGTCTTTGGAGCAATAATCACGTACAACTATTTCTCGTCAATTCTCGTTCATATTTTTTAAATAAGGCTGAGATGCTCCCGGAACAAAACCGAATTCCCCAATATACAGCTCTTCGAAAACCAAGGACAATCAATACCACTGGTTAGAAGTATAAAGATCCTTCATATGCGGATTCAGAACAACGGCTACAATAATGAAACCATCGGACAGTTAGAAAACAGTACATATCAGAGGACGCGTCTTATTTCGCGCATAGCAAATAAAAAACCACGGTATGAAAGAAAATAACTTGATCAGACTAATTCTGGTCTTTGCTCTCAGCCGGATCGTCTACGTATCACTTAAAACTGAATAAAAGATATAAATCAATGTCAAATGATCAGGAAAGCCTACAAGCAAGCTCTGTGGATCCCTGCCTCATCTTTGAACGAAAGTTTGTCCCTCGAAGGACAACTTAATCCAAGCATAAAATAATATTAAGAGAAAACGTCTTCCAAATAAAAAAATAACAAGTGATTCTAAACCGCCATATGAAATTAAGCTAAAGGACGCATCTCGACTAAGGCGCAAAAATCCTCCGGGCTGTTTTAAACGGAAACCGAGGCGGGGAATTCAAATCCGCCAGCCACCGGCCCACTCTGACCTGCCGGGCAACACGAATGTGAATGACGTGATTCGAGGCTTCGCAGACTGAGACGACGTCACCAACACCAACATGGATGCATAATGCATTCGCAATCCGACGGTCGGGCAGAGATAGGCTGGTGTCCTATAGGGAGTGCAGGCTACCTAGGGCTGGATACCCGGCAGCACATTGCTCGTTAAGCAAGTGGCAACCGGTGGCTTGGCAGCTAATACAAACCAACACATTCCAAAACCCCATTTTCTTCGCTCACTCTCACCCAGGCATATACACAGACATATGTCAGCACTGTAACAACAGAGCAGACCTTCAACACATAATCTGAGCTTGCAGAAAGAAACAATATAATAGCAATAACAAATGAGAAACACAACAACCAACTTTAATAGTAAGAGACGAGGAGCTATGGGAGCCCATGCTGCTCAACTCGGACCCGGATGTTCAAGCAAGGGTAGTCCTAATGGCTGAAGATTCCGCCGCAGCCGAGGGGCTGCCAGCCGCCGTCTAAAGGGGGGGGGGGGGAGGTCGGGGAAGGCTTCTAGTCATTACCCCCTCCTTAAACCACATTTTGAGCAAAATAAAGTCATTTGTCTCTCTCCCCTTGTAGCAGTTTACACTACCTAGAAACAGTGCGACATTCTGCCTACTTCCTTATCGCCCAAGTTAATCTCATTTTAACATTCGATAACCGGATTACAACTGTGATCGGCATTTTAACATATATCATTCGGATAACACAGCCAGAGGTATGTACGATTTTCTACCACGTATATGGTTGTAATCATGGCAACTGGACTCGTGAATACTACCAGTTTGTCATTTATTATTCACCTCTTCTGATAGTCTGAAGGGTCAGTCTAACGTTTCTTTTTTGCTGCTGAGTCCATAACGAATAAAAGGAGCTGGCGGCTGCCCCTTCAGAGCACATTCCCCACAATGCAAACACTCGCGCCTTGGTAAACTGCGTTCTCTTCTAACCATCCGAAGTAAAAACAACAACCTACATTCGTCAAGTACTGCGTAAGTTTTCCGCGAAGAACGAAAACAAAAGAAAACAGCAACAAACAAAAATTCATTGTACGCTAGAGATGGGTCACTCAGGAGCGAGCGGGATCTTGTGAGCGGCTCTTTTTAAAGAGCGAGTGAGCGGTCGTTCAGTAAAAATGAGCGGCGGTTCTTTTGGAGAAAGGGAGTCGGTTCTCTCGCGTTCAGAGAGCCGTGCCGATGCGTTCCGTCAGAGCCGGGTCTTCTGCTGGGTGCGACTTCCGCGCCATCTATTAGCGGTACGAGAAAGCAACTGCCCTCCCGCCCTTCCTCGCAAGAGTCGACATCTATTAGCGGTACGAGAAAGCAACTGCCCCTCCGCCCTTCCTCGCAAGAGTCGCCTTCACCCCCTCCCCTTTGTCTGAAGAAGGAAACAACCGCCGCTCACTTACTGAACCACCTCTCCCTCGCTCTTCAAAAGAGCGGCTCAAAAGATCCGGCTCGCTCCTGAGCGCTCAGGAGCGCCAGCCGCTCTTTTCGCCACGGCTCCCTCGCTCTTCAAAAGATCCGGCTCGCTCCTGAGCGCTCAGGAGCCAGCCGCTCTTTTCCCCACGGCTCCCTCGCTCTTCAAAAGATCCGGCTCGCTCGAGTCGCTCTTTTGAAGACCGAGGGAGCCGTGGTTCAGTAAGTGAGCGGCGGTTCTTTCGGAGTGAGGAAGCCGGTTCTCTCTCCTTGAATGAGCCGTGCCGAACCGTTCCGTCAGAGCTGGGTCTTCTGCTGGGTTTTGGTGTTTTTCGATTTCTGACCGACGAATGGTGGCTGGTGTGGGCCGACTCGCGCTACTGGTACTCGTTCGCAGTGTGTGGTGTGCGCAGCAGTCCCCTTGGTTTTTTGTGCCTCTTATGGTGTGGCACCCGATGCCACCGAGGGGAGAAGTAAAAGTCTTAATTGGCAAAGGATGGTACCGTTCGTTGCCTGCTGCTGTTCGAACGATGTCGCACGACTCCCACTGATCGCACATCGTGCGCTGGTCCAATAACACTTCGAAGATGGTCTTCCGTGTCTTTAAAGGGCCCCTAAACCATCTCAGATATGTTTTGAACATTTCAAGGAAACCCTCATTGAGTTCAGAATGCCATCACGATCAACGATGACAAACGCTGCAACGCTAGGCGCTGCGGGAGTGCCACAAAAAAAAAGCAAAAAAAAAAAACAATGCCGTTCTCCTCCTCTCGCCTTTCCGGTATCCCCAGCGGTCGTCACGATGTCAGCAGAGGGAAACTGGTGAAGTCAACTGCGGAAACGATGTCCGTTGGTTGAACAAGAACGTACGACTTCTCGGTTAGTATGCTAGCAGGTACGCGCGCTTTCTGCTCTTCCTCGTCGTGTTGATCGTTTGTGCGCCCTTGCGAATCGGTAATTACAGCCCGCAACGCAAGTGCCAAATCGCTCGCGTTCCAACACAGTCGTGCTTAGCGGTCTGATTAGCTGCGCGAACAGAGTGTGACAATGTTGGCCTTTCCAGACGTGCGCGCAACACAGGGTCTATAGCGGGACGCTTCGCATAACACGGGCCGGCACCGCAGCAACAGCGGGTAGCCGAGAAGCGCTGAGTCCACGTTACCGGCACGGTAACTCATCGCACGCCGTTTGCCATTCGCGGGCCGCCATTCGACAGCGGTTCTTGCTCGCAAACGGCGAGATTTCCTTGCCGTACGTAGAGAGGATGAGACCGGGACTCATTTGTGCGGCAGATTCACCGCCGCTGATCGCTCGACGGCGCCGATATCGTCGCTAGGCCTTTTATGGTTCCCTTCAAAGCTAAAACGAACGGCGCTTTGAAATGAAATACCGCCGCTCACAAGCCGCAATATTTTCTTATCGTTGTTATCGCTCTTCGCAATACTTGTACACAAAGAAGAAAAATACGCTGATATTAGCGGCGCCGTCGGCTGCGATGCGAGCACAGCCGAGCCCGTCGTCTCCCGGCTGCAGCTGATGTTTTCGCTGCCGGTGGCGGAGGCGCGCAGGTTCGCGGTCGTCGATTGGGCCATTGATGGTGCAGCGGGTGGGGCGCCGGCCGAACTGCCGTCTACTTTGGAATCTCTCGCGCGGCAGACGTTCTACGGCACTGGCGGACGGCTCCCCGTCGGTATATGTGCCGCTAGCGTGTACGTGACCGGAAGTATGCAGTGTTTTGAGAAGCGCGTTGGCGATGACGTATGTCACGTGACCTTTCGAGAAGCACTCGGTGAGGAGGGGAGACCAGCCGATGAGGAGAGTAGCGAAGGAAAGAGCGAAACGAGCGAGGGCCGTTTTTCGGTCATCAAACGCGTGTAACTCCGCTATTACGGCACCATTTCGAAAAATTCCCGTGGCTACGTGTTCGTTGTACACTCGTGCACAACTGCAACACCAGAACTAAATTTCGCCCTCTGGGTGGTTTAGGGGCCCTTTAACGACAAGAGGTGAGCGTACAGTTTACGTCCTGGCCTTCATTTGTGCTAATTAGTGTAGTCATGAAAATGTCGCCCATGACATCCATTTCAGTGCATTTTCTGAGCGTGTATCATTAGGACGTCAATAAAACGAGGCCATTTCGTTTTTTTCTTTTTTGTCCTGGTGTATGATGGCATGATCGCCAGTATCGCGCGTGCACTCAAGCGAAAAAAAAACGGAATTTACGTGCGGCAGTTTTGTGGATCTTTCGTATGATTTTTCTATTGTACTTCAAGAAATGATTTCTACATTCATTTTGCATGGCGTTACAGCTTACACATATTATAGTGAACGTGCGTATGTGAATAAATGAATAAAGTTGAACCATAATGTACAATCATTTTGTGTTCTTAGCTTGACAAAAGTTGATTTTAATGTACCCTCAAAAACGGACATGCTTCTGTAATGACGATGAAGTTACATTTTTTTTCTGAAAAAAGTACGTCGCATTCTGCCTGTCACAGTATCATAAGCATTTCATCCCCAATATCAGAAAATAAAGCTTCATTACCACAAAAAATTCACGCTTTTAATATATGTAAAATATTCTCTAACATAGCTAAAATACCAATAAAATGGTTATTAAATTATGCATATATCGTTTTTTTTCAAAGCCAGATAACTATATAATATGCATAACACAGGTTACACGTTTAAGTGAACCGGTTAGCCCTTCAAATGAACCGGTTCATTTCAGTGAGCTGAGCTGTTCCGAGTCGCTCACTGAAGTGAGCCGTTTTGCCCATCTCTATTGTACGCTGCTAGAACGGGCGATTTTAATCATATTCTTATAGCAAGACTTTCCAGCTTGATTGAATTTTTAGTGTTGACTTCTTCAATCTCGCTTTTTGACGGTCAAGACGAAATATTCATGAATAAGAAAGATATCACTTGTGTGCTAGCTCAGGCATTATGCTTTAAAGAAGTGGAGAGTTGGATAGTAGAATAATTCTCTAATCTGAATTCCCATCGCTATTTTCACCACCATGGTGTAAGGTCATGCATTTGCAGCTTTTATATACTCTGCAGAGGATTTGCTCAATTCATCAAGTATAGATGCGACATTCAGTCACATAAAGACGCAACATTTTCCCAAACAAGGGTACGGTTCTACTTACACTAAGTTGGTACGCTCAAAGTAAATAGTATATGTGACATTTACCACTTCTTGCGGTAATAAAGAAGCATATTCACTTATCAACACATTGTGTCCGCCCTAGTTACGAAAGTGTTCGAGTTTATCAAGTGAAGTACGCTCAGGATTGTAGATATTTTTTACGTAGGGTCATAATAAAGGCGAGAACGTGACATCCCAATGCAGAAGAGCACGTGGAAGTTGAATTCCTAAAGGATGTGAAATGGTATTGAAGGGTAAGCACATAGGTCACATATACGTAGCACTAGTGAAATGGCTATTCAAAAAGTAATGGTTTTTGAATGAGCTACAGCCTTTGTCAAAATAACAGCCTGATTCATTTTGCAATAATAATGCTGTTCATGAGGTAATTTGGAATTTTGGTTGTCGCTGCCAGTAAGATCTCTCAGAAGAAATTTACGAAACTTACATTGCACCTCATCAAAAGTTATAATATGAAAGTTTTGGGAGGCGTAAAGTAGTAGACCTAAATTTCTTCTCTATGCATGACTGTATGTATGACTTTTTAGTGCAGAATAGATCCACGCTTTTTGTAATCTTTGTAAACTCATAACTGTAGGTATTTTTATTCTTACTAATCTCTTCCACATAAGTAAGCTGACTGTGCTTGCCACTGCCAATTATTTCCTCGTGGTTTGATTTCATGAAGTTGACTCTGCAGCAAGTATAAGTTTAATGCGATATTCTATGTGTAGAGCTGCTCTAAATTGTCAAACTTCTGATGGGTGAGATTAAGTGTTTCTATGTTCTGAGTGGTGATGTTATCCCTTATAAAAATGAGTTTAGACTGTCTGTAGAATGTCTATAGACTACTTGTAGACAACTTTGCCTTTTTATAGATTTGTTCTTTTGTTGATAAACAATCTATAGACTGTCTATAGACAAAATTTGATATGATTTTTATTTATTTTTGTCTACTCACATTGTATAGACAGTCTATACAAAAAAAGTCGATAAGATGTTTGTTTCTTGTCTACTTCCTCTCTATACACTATCTATAGAAAAAAGTCGATACAGACTTTATTCTTGTCCATTCATTGTCTATAGATTGTCTATAGACAAAAATTGATAAGGTTTTTATTTCTTTTTGTCTACTCCCATTCTATAGTCTGTCTATAGAAAAAAGTCGATAAAGTGTTTGTTTCTTCTTGTCTACTTCCTCTCTATAGACTATCTATAGAAAAAAGTCGATACAGTCTCTATTTTTTGTGCATCCATTGTCTATATACTGTCTATAGACAAAAGGTAATAAGATTTTTATTTCTTTTTGTCTACTCCCATTCTATAGTCGGTCTACAGAAATAAGTCGATAAGATGTCTGTTTATTTTTGTCTACTTCCTATCTGTAGACTATCTATAGAAAAAAGTCGATACAGTCTTTATTTATTCTTGTCCATTAATTGTCTATAGACTGTCTATAGACAAAAGTTAAGATTTTTGTTTCTTTTTGTCTACTCCCATTCTATAGTCTGTCTACAGAAAAAATTCGATAAGATGTTTGTTTATTTTTGTCTACTTCCTCTCTATAGACAACCTATAGAAAAAAATTCGATACGGTTTCTATTTACTCTTGTCCATTAAATGTCTATAGACAAAAATTAATAAGATTTTTATTTCTTTTTGTCTACTTCCATTCTATAGTCGGTTTACAGAAAGAAGTCGATAATTTGTTTGTTTCTTATTGTGATCTTCCGCTCTATAGACTACGTATAGACCAAAGTCAATACCATGTCTATTTATTCTTGTTCATTCTGTGTCTAAGGACTGTCTATAGGCGACCGTCGATAAGGTGTTGATTATTTTTGTATACGCCCGGTTTACAGATTTTCTATAGGCGAAAGTTAATAAGGTGTCCACTTCTTTTATCTATTCCCCGTCTATAAATTTAGTCTTGACAAAAGTCGTTAAATTGTGTTTTTTTGTCTATATTAGCGGTCTATACACCGTTTATACGCAAAAGTTTTTCTGTTTGCTATTTCTTTAGCCGATTGCCAGTTTATAGAATGTCTACAGAGAAAAGCAATAAAGGTCACCATGGCATCTCTGTCATTGAATTACGCAGTTCTTAATTATTATTTTACCAGATAATTAGGTGTTTAAGAGTCTGCTCGCCGAGTTTCATCCAGTATTGCACGGGTTTTTAAAATGTAACCTCTGGGCCCGGCACCCAAGTTAGTCGGGAATGCATCTCCGACAGACAGACAGACAAAGAACTTTAATGGAGGTCCTGAGAAGCTCTGTTGCCCCCTCTCAGGGAGGCGACGAAGCCGCGGGCCGCACCCACGTCGGGACGGGGAGACCAAGCTCCAGCGCCGCATCGTGGGCTCTCTGGACAGCCCAAAATTGGCGTGAATGGTCGGAGCTCCGAAGAGCAGAGCTCCACTCCTCTGCAGTGCATCGATGCGGGCCCCTCTGTAACGAGGGGCATCCCCAGAGCATGTGTTCCAAAGTACTACATTGTCCGCAGCTAGGGCAGTCTGGACTAAAGCAGTCTGGATTGATGTAGTGAAATAAATTCAGGTTGGGATATGATCCCGTCTGAAGCATGCGTAGTGTGACAGCTTGAGGTCTGGTTAGTGTCCCGTGTGGGGGAGGGTATTGTCTTCTACCAAGGTAGTAGTGTTTGGTAACCTCGTTGAAGGTGGAGAGAGTGTCACGGAACTCGACGAGCCCAGAATCGACGGAGCCTCGACTTGCAGTGGCGTCAGCGCGGATGGTTAGTTCGCGCGCTTGGACGTGTGCGATGTCATTGAGGTTGCGGAGGGAGTCGAGTTGGGGTTCGAGATGGGCCGGAAACCACGTGATTGTATGTGGCTGGATGACTTTGCCTTTGAGAATTCGATGAGCTTCCTTGGCGATGGCACCAGAGGCAAATGCCCGAACCGCCGCCCTCGAGTCAGTAAATATTTCAGCTCTCTCATCGTCGAGAAGTGCAAGAGCGACCGCAGCCTGCTCTGCCCTAGCCGGGGTGCTGTCTCTGATGGAGGCCGCACAAGTGACGTGTCCGTCGTGATTGACCACCGTTGCGACGAAGTCCGATGTGTGCTCGTACTGGGCCGCGTCAACGAAAGTGACCGTGTGAGGCGAGGCTTTTATGCTCCGGAGCAATGCCACAGCCCTAGCTTTGCGCCAGCTCGCATTGTGTTGTGGATGCACGTTTTTGGGAAAAGGAGCAACCGTAATGTTGTCCCGTAGGTAATCTGGCATTTCACATGTGCGTTCCATCGCTACAGTGGAGCCGATTCCTAAGACCACGAGAATCTCCCTCCCAGCAGGGGTGCTAGAGAGTCGTGATACTTGAGCCGTTTCCTGAGCTTCGATGATTTCATCGAGTGTATTATGTACACCTAGTTGAAGAAGGCGGTCCGTGCTGGCGTTTATTGGTACTCCTATCACTTTTTTGATGCTTTTACGGATGAGCGTGTCCAGCTTGTGCCTTTCAGAAGCGTACCACTTGTGCATTGCAGCCACGTAAATTATGTGACTCATTAAGAATGCGTGGAATAGCCGTAGGAGATTGTCCTCCTTTAGACCGCTCCTCTTGTTGGAGATTCCATTGATTAATCCAATCATGCACTCCGTCTTGGTCGCTATTTTTCTGAGCGTCGTGATGTTACCTCCGGTAGACTCGATGAACATTCCCAGCACTGTAATTTTTCTTTGCGAACCACACGGAGGCGGAATATATACTTCTATGTGATTGAAATTATTCTTTAATGGTTTCCTATATCCCGCCCCGATGAACGCTATAGGGTGGGACATCACCAAAGATCATGTTAACTCGAGCGAACAGACCGTATACCTATTGCGGTAAGCTGTGAGATGAACTAAAGGACAGCCGATATTGTAAAAGTCTTATTGCTTCAGATTTACTTGCCGTCTATAGACAAAAGTCGTTAAACTCGGCCCAACCCGTGTACGCTGTAACCAAGTGGAGGTACAGGCGGATAATACGGAGCTACGTTTGATATAAGCCACTGGGATTGTATATACTGCTGACATTTCTTTAAAGCCTTTTTGTAGAGTTTACTATAGACATGGTGTATATACTGCCGCATTTGTTCACCACATTATATGACCTCCGCAGTCGCTCTCGGCAATCCCAAGACAGTCTTTACAGTTGTTTTTCATAGCATTATGTTTGCGGCAGTAAAATAAAGAAAACAAACTGCCGATCCAATCATGTAAGTAGATGTTATGAATGCCAGTTTTAGCAAGAAGCGGATTACAAACAGGCATCATGCTAACAGCACAGAGACCTGTAATGTGTATAGCTGACAATGCAGAATTTGCTAGTGTGCGATGAACCGATGTCGCGCATGACGTGTGCGCCTTATGTGTCGTCTGATTCTCAGATACTCTTTAGGTTCTCCCCATGTCTAGGCTGCATCACTAATATCGGGTGGTTTTTTGCAGACTGATATCCCGCGCTATAAATTCATTAAAGCTTCTCGTTCCCTTACAATGTGCGCCAGATATTCTGAGCCCACCCAGTCCTTTCCAGGCGCTATATGCCTGTGCGGCCGAGCATATGCGTGCGTCATTAGTGTATTGATTGCTTTGACATATCACCGGAACAGACAAATGTGCACTAACATGTGCGCAGGTATCCCATTTGGCGGTACGTTGGAAGCTATGCTAGAAATGCACTGCATTACTCATCGTCGTTGGCCATAATGCTAGCGCCTGACCTGCGTGCTAACGGTTTTTACAAACACTGCGTTCATCCAAGTGTGCGCTCTTGCTCCATGCGATAGCCCACAGCGTTTGTAATACAGCGCGCCAAGGCATTTCCTTCTTCCATGGAAAGAACTGAAAAATGGAAGGTGAAATTAACCGGTTTCGCGCGCATGGAACGCAAAGAGAGAGAGAGAGAGAGAGCGACTATAAAAAACAGAAAAAAAGAAAAGAAAACGGCAAAGGCGCTCGGGTTTCTCGGAGCACGCACGCCGTCGGCGGCCTCAGCGTCTGCGCATGCGCAGCGGCAGCAACGGCGGCGCGCCATCTCTCAGCGTCGATTTGAATTCTCAACGGCTGCGCCAGGCAAGTCAACGCTTGTTGCTGCTGGTGAGCTGCCTGTACCTTTGTGTCTGTGTATTCGTCTCGACTTTGTGGCATCACACGTCAACTACACTGAACGGTAAGTTTTAACGAAGATGTTTTCCGTCACTAGCTAATGACTAGGTGAGCGTATTTCGTAGCGCGAACCGGCTGCATGTAATGTAGGCGACTCGGGCGTACTGTCGATTTGTTGTTTGGTTTGTAAACGCGCTCGGGTTCTCGATTCTACTATAGGGAATGTTTACCGGCAAGCGATCGCTCGCGCTTGTTCATTTTACCGTCATTGTCAATGTCCGTTAAAAAGGAAATACACCATGTTTAACGTGGATACTAAGCAGAAATAAGCGCGGATTGTGTGTGTAAAGCGGCGTATTGTGGGCAGGTCTCGTTTTGTGGCGCTCGATCGGCGGCCATAAACGCTGCGCTGCCTGTCTAATAAAACTCATCTAAAGCGCTTTATGTATATACCTCGAAATTGTGCTAGAGTGACGAATTGTCTAAAAGAGACGTACAGTTGAATAAATGCTAGCGTACTCAGGTGAAAGGCCGTGTTGGCGGGTCATGCATCAGCAGCGCGTGCTGCCGTTTTCGTAAGTCAAAAGTAGGAGTATTTATGGGGCTCCTGGCAGCCAGTATAAATATATATAACCGCAAAAGCTTTCAGAGCACGAAACTCGCGATAAGCCCAGTCAATCGCAGCTTCGCAACTTAACCGAAAGAATTGGAGAACAATAAATTAGTGGCTCGGGGAAGCACCCTTTACACGTTTGAAACTGAAGCCATTGGTTTGAGGAGAGTTTGAGGATTTTCTGTGCTGTGCTCGTGTTGCCATGAATTACGAACTTGGCCAAGCCCTTGTCAGTTTATTAAACAAGTGCTTCAATTCAGCTGAATCTAATAGTGCATTTCAAGTGACTGACGTGTTACTCGTTATAATTATAATTATGTACTGGCAGTAATTTGGCAAGCATTAAACCACAATATTTTTTATTGCCCCTAAACTGCGGGTGTCATAGACTGCCAGGGAATTTTCATGAAAACAGCCAGGGAAAGCTTGGAAAAACACCAGGGAAATTGAAAATGCCAACATAGGTATGCTGTCTTGTTATTTCCATGCAATGTTTCCAGAGAATCGCTGTCTTAAACATAATTTTGAAGCATTTCACCTCCCAGAAAATTACAAATGGGTACGATTTTCTGAAAAAGAAATGAAAGTGAAGCATGCTGACATGGCATTTCTTACTCAATCTTTTTGCATTACGTAAGTGTCCTGAACCTCGAAACTCTAGAAAAAATACTTATGTTACAGAGCGCCTTCAATTATTTACTGTGATAGCATTCATTGTAATGACAGTTTCAGTTTTGTTTCCCAGGAGGTGCATATGTGTCGTGCCACAACACAGAAAGTGCTCACGAGGTATTTCTTGTGCTCATGTGGTATACCTAACTTGCAACCGTGTCAGCATTCCCAAAAGATATGATTATCTATGGAAACTAAGTGACCATATCGACACAATCAATCCATCTGCCTTCTATTGAAGTGATGGCCAATGATGTATCAGTTAAGAGTACGAGAAAGACATTTAAATGTGTATTAAGGAAAATAAATTACAATCTTTGGCATGATACGTTCAATACTCCAGTCACTCTTCTGAGCTATATTCCGCGCGGGTATATTTAATTACCAGCCAAAAATGTAAGCAGTCCAACTGGGTAGCCTAGTTTCAGCAATTATTATAGAGGTCATTTGGGCTAATTAAGTACACAATGTGTCATATGGCCTTGTCATAAAATGTAACATACTGTTGCTGGCACCAGCAGCAATTGTAACAGTTTAATTGTTCATCATATGGTAGAGTGAAACATTATGCGATGGTACTGTTTTGTATTGACAAGCAGCCATTAGGCATAGTTAAACCGTATTAAGGATTGACTTAAGTTGTTTGAGCGAATATATTAAGCTGCTTAATGAACGTGCAAAAAATACACATTTGTTATTTTTGCCTCACGTTGTTGTATCTACATATTTGCAGCATGCACCTGCAGCACCTGCGGAACAGCTTACACGAAGGTCAAGGCCAGCCTGGCAACCATGCTTGCCAAGGGGAAGCAGCTGTAAATATGTAAATATTCTCTTTTGATGATAGCATAAAACATGTATTTTAATAAATTAATGTAATATATCGTCCAATAGAAACAGTTAATTCAATATCGGTGCACTTGTTTTTTTTTGTTGAACTGCATGAGTCTGCACTAGTGGAATTGCTTGAAATATTTGTTTCTGCAACATATAAGAGTGCAGCTGGTTCAGGATTATTATTAATCTATTGACATGAATGCATAAATGCAGATGGGAAGCAACAGGTGCACATGCATAATATACGTTCAAAATTTTGTTGCTGCCATATGTAAACAAAAATTTTAACTAACTTGCAGATAGTAGATTTCATTCAAGCGAATGCATTGCATGCGACTAAACTTTCTTCAATGTGCAATTACACAAATGCTCATGCAGCTTTACATAATGATTCACGGCTGCATACATTTTACATTTTTGACTGCTTCCATCTGCATGCATGCTTTTCTATGCACAGTTCGCTATGTATGTTCCCATAGGCATACTGGGTACAATAAATTTTTGTAGATATTTCCTATAAACTGCTTATTAGCAAACCCCAGCAGCTAGTGTTTATAGAATAACATTGCCTGCCGAAACATAGTTGGCAAATTGTGGTGTATTATCTAGTATATATGGTGTCCCAGTAATTTTAGCCAAGCTGGTCAATGAAAATGAAAGGTTAAAAAACAACACGGTGCAAGATATATGATCATAAAAAGACCTACAGGTCAGACCTCTGAATGAACGGCCGAGTGCACGCCATAGGTCTTAAAATCGGATCTTATTGCAGCGTCTTTTCTTAATATTATTTGTCATTGAACAGCTTCACTAAATTTAAGTTAGCTGGGACACCCTGTAAAATTGTAAGGCTGAAGTCTATAGATTAGCTATAGACTGATCTACAGGAACTCTGTAGGCAGACTGTACCACATTCTACAAGTGTAAGGCCATAAGTCCATAGACAGACTATATACTGGTCTATAGGAATAGATTATAGTCTGTAGACATTTCATAGACATGTCTACAAAAGTAAAGCTATATAAGCCTATAGACTTTTGTCTATAGACATTCTGCAGACATTTGTCTACAAAAGTGAATTTTCATTGATCTATAGACCGTCTATAGTCAGTCTATAGAATCAGACATTTTGTAGACTAGTCTACAAAAAGTGTACGGCGATAAGTCCATAAATTGTCCATAGACTGGTCTATAGGAATATTCTATAGATACTCTATAGACGTTTGTAGATAGTTTATAGACTTATGTATACAAAAGTAGGACTAAATAAGCCTATAGACTTTTGTCTATAGACATTCTGCAGACATTTGTCTACAAAAGTGAATTTTCATTGATCTATAGACCGTCTATAGTCAGTCTATAGACTCAGACATTTTGTAGACTAGTCTACAAAAAGTCTATGGCCATAAGTCCATAAACTGTCTATGAACTGGTCTATATGAATAGTCTATAGATAGTCTATAGACATCTGTCTATAGACATTTTATAGACTTATTTCTACAAAAGCAGAACTATAAAAGCCTATAAACATTTGTCTATAGACATTCTAGACATTTGTCTACAAAAGCTAAATTTCATTGACCTATAGACAGTCTATAGTCAGTCTATAGACTCAGACATTTTGTAGACTAGTCTACAATTAGTGTATGGCCATAAGTGCATAGACTGTCTGCAGACTAGTCTAAAGAAATGTCTACAAAAAGTCTGTTGACTTCATAGACAAATGTCTACACACTTTATATAGACTTCATACAAAAATTTTTGTAAGGGATATACTGTTATTGTTTTACATTGAACTCTATCGAACGACGACGCGTACTCACAAATCACATTTTATTCCGGAGGTAAGAGCTGCTGATTTAGGATTCATCGGTTCTGAAAGATGGAGCTTTAACATGACTAAATAACACTGCATTTGAACTCTGCAGTATAGTGGCTTCCTAATTGTTTTGGCGTTAAATATGAAGGAACATTGCAGTACTATTGGTTCCAAAAAGAAATAGAAAAAAACGGCCTTTCAAATCTATTGCGAAAGTTTTTATAAATTCAAATAATTTTAGGCTTAGAACTGCATCTGGGCCATCAGTCTATTTCGCGAGAATTTATTTTTAACACGGGAGACATGAGACTCCGCTGTCTTGTGCCAATCTTTCACTTTCGTTGGAAAGCAAGGTCACTGCCTTCGTACTATATTCTTTGAAAAGTGTCTAATGGTTAGCATTGTTTATATTCTCTTGCCTATCCACCAAAGATGTCTGACACTTTGCTTTATGAGATGGCAAAATTTCGCGCGAATTTCGTGCGGTATGCAGGGTAGTAGATGGATGGCCGTGATGCTGTGATCAATAGCCGCAAGAAAAATGTGGTGAAAAGCAATTGTATTCGTCTTACAAAGAAGATTTATTTTTATTTGCAATCTTTTCCACCACTTGGAATTCAATGTTCAGTCGTCTCTTTTGCTATTCCAGGTTATCAAGTCGGAGCGTTAATGAGGTGGAATTTCTTTCTTCGTCTTCTAGTTTTGTAATCATTTCTTTGACTACAGCAATGTCCAATTCATTTATTTTGGGCCGGTTTTTTAAGTCATACAGATCATCGGACATATACTGCATTCGAAAACAAACACCATCGACAGTCACCTTTAGTTAGTAAAACTAGTCACCTTTAGTAGTTTTACTATGCATGAACAATCACTGAGTGTAAAGCATCAGATGTTTTGCATGCTCATAGTTACGGGGACTGCTCGGACATAGCACCACAACACTTCACTGTTTCGCAGCCTGCCGAATGCAAGCTTTTGCAGTAAGCATACTTTTTGATGTACAACCTTTTCAGATAAGTTGGTGTCATCGCCAAAGCTATCCAACAGACTGAGCATACAACATATAACTGGATCAGGTACTGGCTATCTGACATATTAAACCATTTAAAAAAGCATAGGCTCCTTTGATCTAACTTAGGTAACTAGGTATGTGCCACTGTGCATGTGCCACTTTACAATGAGGAAAAAGGTCCCTTTGGTTTTTAAATGCTGGGCAGAATCTAATCCACGTCACAAGGGTTCCTCAAGGAGAGCAACCCAACGTATTACCAGGATGCACCAAAAGTGCACTGGGTATGCGCCGCTTTTCACTGAACACCTTTGGCACCAAAGCTTTAGCCAGCTGGTCCATGAATGCACTGGTTGTGTACCGCTCTTCAATGAATCTCTCGGTGACTTTACGTACTGAGTGTGTGGCACTGAGTGTGCAGCAAGCAAGGGAAAAATTCTCAGCATTGTCAGGCACAGGCGCGCTACGCTCCTTGTCTCAGTGCTACTAGATGGCACAGCAGGTCCAGAAAGAAGCACGTGAGGGAAGCCTGATTGCCACAAGATGCATTTCTCAGCATTCGCACGCAACGGCACACAATGCATTTCGAAGGCCACGGAGAGGTTTGAGGCAGCAGTGCAGGACATTCCCGAGTGCAGTTCGGGAAGTTAGAAAAAGAAATTCCAAACTACCTGGTGGTGGGCCTGCTTGAAATTTGGGATGAACTGGCTAGAAATTTGGATGTCGGCTAAAATAAATTTGGGGGTGGGGAAACGTCAAATTTAGGGGCAGGTCAACTTGTAATTTGGTTATCCACCAACACAAATTAAGGTATGGCACAACATAAATTTGCAGATTGGCCAACTTGAACTTTGGGGTTTGGCACTCTTGAAATTTGCGGTGGGTGCCCCTGAAATTTGGGTGTAGTCGAACTAAAATTTGTGGGTAAGGAAACTTTCAATTTCGGTATAGCCAACTTGAAATTTGCAGGTAGAAGAACATAAACTTTATCATCAAATCGATAAGATTTGAGTCTGGCGTACTTTTAGGGGGTCTGGACACCCGCAACGGAGGCGGTTCCGAGACCTTGTCTCGAAGCGGCTTCCTCGGCTCGCTGGACGGCCCATAGCTGTACTGTCAGGTTCGAGCTGAGCAGTGCGGTCTTCCAACGCGAGCGTAGGCTGGCGGTGGAAGAGACGGAGGTGTCGGCACTGCCCGAATTGTTTGTTATGTCCTCACATTCCCATAACATGTGATTAAGTGTGGCAACCTCGCCACAGGATGTGCATCTGTTTGTAGTGTACATGTCTGGATACATGGCGTGCATGATTCTTGGGTTTATGTAAGAATCAGTTTGTGATTGCCTGTAGTGTACTGCTTGTGCCCTGTCTAACCTTGCGTGCCGGTAGGTCTAGTTGAATTTTGCTTGTAGGCCAACCGAAATTTCGACGTAGGCAAACTTCAAATTTGGGTTAGCCAACTTAAATTTCGGGGTTTGCCAACGAAGTTTGTGGGTATACCTGCTTAAAGTTTGGATATGGGGCAACTGAAATTCGCGGTTGGCCAACTTGAAATTTGGAGGTGTGCCAACTGAAAATTTCGGGCTAAGTGAACTTGAAATTTGGGAGTGGAAAAGTTAACTGTAAGAGTGGGCCAAATTGAAATTTGTGGGTGGCACAACCTGCAATTGGGGTTGTTCCAACCAGAAATCTGTGGGTGGGTCAAAATAGATTTTGGGGATGGGTGAACTGAATTCGGGGTGGGTGATCCTAAAAGTTGGGGATGGTCAAACTTGAGTTTCGAATTTGGGCGAACTTGAATTTGTGGGTGGGCCAACTCAAAATATAGGGTGGGCCAACTGGAAATTTGGGGGAGGGAGAACTTAAGTTTGCAGATGTGCTAGCTTGAAATCTGGGTATGGACCAACTTGCAAATAAGTGGCGAGGCTACTAAATTTGTAGGTGGGTTTACCTCAATTTTAGATAATGGCCAACTTTTTGGGTGTTGGCTTGCTTGATATTTGTAGGTAGGTAGAATATAAATTTGAACATGGGCCAACCTGAATTTGGGGTATGCCAACCTAAATTGGGTGGTGGGCCTAATTTAAATTTAGACATTGGCCAATCTCAAATTTAGCAGTGCCAAGTGAAATTTCATGATGGACCAACTCGAAATTTGGGCTTATGCCCGTCTCAAATTGGGGTGAGCCAACTTAAAATTTGGGGCGGACAAGGTAACTTTCGATGTTTGGCCAACCTAAATTTTGTTGTAGGCCAACTTGAAATTTGCAGGTTGGCCAACTTGTAAGTTGGATTTGGGCCATCCTGTCTTAAAATGTGGGTAAACTATATTTAGGATTGTGATAACTGGAAATGAAGAATCCAATGTGTAATTTAAGATGGGCAAAGTTAAATTTGGGTGTGCGCCAACCTGAAAGTTGGATTTAGGCCAACCCACTTTAGAAGGTGGGCCAACTTAAAATCTGTGGGTTGGCTAAGTGAAATTTGTGTTGCAAACATAAATTTGGCAGTATGCAAACTACATTTAGAGGTGGGTCAACCTCAAATTTAGGATGGGGAAAGCAAAGGGTGGGCAAAGCTAAATTTGGGGATGGGCTAAGGTAAATTTTTGGATCAGTTAATTTGAAATCTGAGGGTGGTCCAACTTGAAATCTGGGTGTGGGCTAACTGAAGTTGAGAGTAGGGCTAACTGAAATTTGGGTGAGGGCCAAATGGAAATTTAGGAGGGTCCAACCTAAATATGGGTGTCAGCCAACTTGATATTTGGGGGTGGGCAATATCGAAATTGTGGTGTGGACTAACTTGAAGTTTAGCATGATCCAACTTAAATTGGACTGTGGGCAAACTTAAAATTTGTTGGTGGCCTGAGTGAAAACTGCGATGGTACTACTTGAGATCGAGGGGCTGCCAAGTTGAAATTTTTGTATGAAGCAACTTGAAATATGGGGGTGGGTCAACTGAAATTTCAGGATGGGCCAACCTCAAATTAGGATATATGCCAACCTTAAGTTAGGTTGTTTGCCAACTTGAACTTTGCATGTGATCCTACCTGAATTTTGGGTGAGCCAAGTTAAAATTTGGAAGTGGCCCAACTTAAATTCGTGCTTGGGCCAGTTGAAATTTAGGGATTGGCCAAGTTGAAGTTTGGGAGTGGGCAAATATAAATTTGGGAGTAGGCAAACTTGGCATTTGTGGGTCGACAAACATGGAAGTGCAATGGGCCAACTTAAAATTTAGGTTGGGCCAACTTGAAGTGTACAGGTGGGCCAACTTCAAAGTTGGATATGGGTCATTATAAATTTGGAGTTGGGCTAATTTGAAATTTGTGGGTGGGCCAAATAAAATTTAGGTGGACCAACAAAAATTTGGCAGTTGGTAAACTTTAAATTTAGACGTGGTCAACTTGAAGTTTGGCCAAGTTGAACCTTTCGGTAGCAATCCTAAATTTAGGGATGGGCTAACTTCACATTTGGGTGTGGTCCAACTTGAAAATTGGGGTGGGCCTACTTCAAGTTTGGATATTGTCAAAATTTATTATGGCGTAGGGCCAACATGAAATTTGCAGGCAGGCCAACTCGAAATTTACACATGCACCAACTAAAATTTCCGGTTAACCAACTTGAAATTTATGGGTGGGCCAATTTCAAATTTAGGCATGGGTAAACTCAAAATTTGGGTGTTCGTCAAGCTGAACTTGAGTGTAGACCAACCTAAATTTTGGGGTGGCCAACATGAAATTTTGGATTGGGCTAACTCAAGGTTAGAACTGGGCCAACTAAAATTTTGGGCTCCCCCACTTCGGGGTTGGGCCAAGGTATATTGGGGTTACAGAATGGATACTAAGATAAGGGAAGTGGAGTCACGGTCGGCAGAAAACGAGATGGGATGATGAAGTTAGGAAATTCGCAGGCGCAAGTTAGAATATGCTAGTGCAAGACAGGGGTAATTGGAGATCGCAGGGAGAGGCCTTCATCCTGCAGTGGACATAAAATATAGGCTGATGATGATGATGATGATATTGGGGTGTAGAACAACTTAAACTAGGTGGTTTCTGATCTTGAAATCTGTGGGTGGGCCAAGTTATATTTGGGGGTGGGCCAACTAAAATTTGGGGGTGCACAATTTTAAAATCTGGGGGTAGACCACCTTTAAGTTTGAGTGTGGGCCAACCTAAATTTGGGGTGGGACTTGGGTTATACTTTGGTGTGGGCGAAGAAAAATTTGAGTGGACCAGGTTGAAATTTAGGGGTGGGCTAATTTAGAATTTGGGCATGGGTAAACTCAACATTTGGGGGTTGGTCAAGTTGAACTGGGTGTGGACCATCCTAAATTTGGGGGTGGGCCAACATCAAATTTGGGGTTGGCCTAACTTGAATGTTAGAACTTGGCTAAGTAAAATTTGTCATTAGGCCAACTGAAATTTTGGGCTCTGCCAATTTAAATTTGGGGTTGGGCCAAGGTATATTGGGGTGTCGGACAACTTAAATTTGGGGGTCTCTCATCTTGAAATGTGTGGGTGGGCCAACTTAAATTTGTTTGTGGGCAACTTGACATTTCGGTTCAGCCAACCTAGTTTCGGATGGGACAACCTAATTTGGGGTGGGCCATTTTGAAATTAGGGGATTGGTTATCCTAATATTTGGGGTAGGTCGACTTGAAACTTGGATCTGGCAAACATAAATTTTGTGATGGGCTGACAAAAAATTGGCAGGTAGGCCGACATGAAATCTTTATGTGGGCCAACTACAATTTGGCATTCGCGAACTTGAAATTTTAGGGTAGGTCAATTTAGAATTTGTGGGTGATTAGATTTGAAATTTGGGTGGGCTAACTGAAACTTGAAGGTGGGTAAGCTTAAATTTTAGGGGTACGCCAAATTAAATTTTTCGAGTTGGCCAACCTCAAACTGGGGATGAGCCAATTGAAATTGACAGTGGGCTAAAAAAATTGGGTGAGGGGTAACTAAAATTTCGGGGTACTCGACTTAAATTTGGGGATAGGCCAACTTGCCCAGGCAGCACATTACATAGGGCAAACTAGGGGCAATGTTGAATTTGAGCAAGAACTTGCTGGAACTGCAATAGCTCACCGCTGCCTCCATAATGCCAGTGCTGGCAAGGTCACTGTATCGGACTTGCAGCACGGGCCCTGCCTTGTCAGTGAAGACCATTAATGGGTAAGCCATGATTTACAACTGGCTATACCAGGCCTGCTTTACGTTAGAGTGTCATCATTGGCTTTACATCTCTAAACATTGGTTAACAATGTCCTTTCAATGCTATAGGCATTGCCACATTGTTTAGCAGTTCTAACAGCCACGTCAATATTTGCATGTCAAAAACAATAGCACGTCAATATTAGTTTTTCACGTAGCATTCCCTGGCCATTCCTTTGTATATATGTTATACTGACAGCATATATTTGATACTGATTACGCAAACTACAACATACCACTTTGGGACAGTTTAGGTTTCTCGCTAAATTATTTTCTATGTACTGCACATTTTTCCTGTTTTATTGAAAGGGCTGTTAACCTTATTATGATTTAAAAAACTGTCGGCGACCTTCAAGTGACCTTGAGCCAGAAACAAGAACCGTTCTGGGGGCACTCAAACAGGCTGAAATGAGAAGATTCTGGCATCGTTTTGACTACAAAACTAGATCATCAAGGCAGCACTCAAAACTTAAGAAAATACAGTCTCTGGCCCCCAATCCATTGTACAAGACTGCATTACACACCCCAGTTACAGCCAAAACAAGGTAGAAAAAATATTGCTTCCGATTTCACAATAATGTGTGTTAACAAAATCACTCAATCTGTAACTTCTAGTATGCTGGAGTTTTGTCATTTCCAATAGTGATGTTCAAAAGGCAGTTGCAAGGCACCATTCACTGTATTGACTTCTTTTGGTGTTGAGACGGGATTGGCTATGCGCTTTTCAATGCCTGGGGTCCGTGAGTTGGCCGCATATTTGCAGCCGACCACTTCAATGCGACAAGACGGAAAAGTAGCGGCAGACACTGAGCGCACAGCACTGTTGGAAGAAAAGCGGTTGAAGGCGGCGGAACCACAGACAGCAATAGACGCCATACGGTAGCCATTTCATGCTTACATCTGTGCTCGATTACGGAAGAGCCACCAATTTTTGCAGCGAAGCTGGACACCTCTGGTTGGTCACAAAATTTTGTGGTGTAAACACAAAACTCCATACCCCATACCAGCTCTGCAATAGCTTCGCCAACCTGGGGAAGAGAGAGCTGAGAGAGAGTGAAAGCAGAGTATAACAACAGTATCGTGCAGCATAGCGGATGCGAGGTGGAGAGAAGGAGTGAAGGCATGTGGTTGTGGGATTTGTAGAGCTGCTGCCGACAACGATCGCGTTTCCCCGCATTCACGCCGAATGCGCCGGGTGTCCGTGACTGCAGCCAATGACTCTGGCGGCGGCTCGGGAGGTTTCGACCATACAACTGGACACTAGTTGCTCCCGAAATACTAAAGCGAGAGCTAGGGAAGCTGAAACCAAGCGTCGCAGAAGAGAATATCCTGAGTTTAGATTAAGGGAAGCCGAGAGTTCGCGTACGCAAAGAAATGAAGCTCTGGAGGCTTGTGAACGTGACCGGTTTCGTGGCCGGAACGTGGCCGGAATTCATCGCAATACTAAGCAGAACATCGCGAAGAAATCCTGAGTGCCAGGAAACTAAGTGTTGCCATCAGTGTCGTACACGTTCCTCTAAAACAGGAACGAAAGCACGTTCCTCGTTCCTTCCCAATATTAAACAAGTTCCTTTTACAAGTTCCTCCAATGCGAAAGGAACGCGCTTCAGTTACACTTCGAACATTAGAACGTGTCGTTACATTACCGTTACATTTGATGATTATGTTATTAAAATATAGTGTCGGATGATCCTGAGGCGAAATAAAATGAGCAATTTAAAACTCACATCGAACTAAGTTTGTTATACGAATTTGAACATCGCCGGCAGTAGATCGATTATCTGGTAATAAAAGAATCCATGGAAACGCTCCTACAAGAATTTTTTCAGGGAGCACCGGACATACTCCAGAGATGTCTAACTGCAACTTTGCTACTCGTGTATTACAATTGCAAAACATATGGCACTTTCCACTTCGGTCTTCAAATGTGCAGTCAGGATACTGCGATTCAGATGTGCAAATAGAAAGTTACTCACATGCGCCAATATAATTAAATTTCTTGCGCAAGAAATGACATCGAAAGAAACAATACATAGGCGTTTAATGAATGGTAATTCAATATTGCAGGATGAATGGGAAAAAGAAATATCCAGAATACATAATCGCAACTTAGTTAAGTCCCTTGTTTGAACTCAGCAAGAGTTGCATCTCGATGTTGGAGCCTGACAGACAAATCCATTTTTAAAGCGAAGCTTGTATTGCCTCACAAGTTTTGGCAGTGGTGGTGGTGTCACGTTAAAACCCTATCGAAAACGTGTCTAAACTCGCGTCTGCCGAAAACTCGCTATGCCAATTCTTCTATATGCCAGAATTGGCATGGAAGGGTACGAATGTATGACTAACATGACTGATAGGTCATGACATCAAAAACCATCACATGCTCGTCAGTTACGTCACCATTAACGATAATAAAATCACGCGTGTTATATACCCGCATTGGATATGCGCGTATGATATCCGAGATCCAGGGAAAAGAATCAAAGGAAGGAAAGAAAAGAAAGAAAGAAAAAAAAAAAAAAAAGAAAGGAAGGAAGGAAGAGAGAACGAAAGAAACAAATCACGTGTGGTTGATACCTGGGCCGCACATTTGAGCTCCAGTCCCAGACTAGAGTAGGTGCGGGGAAAGCTGTGCCGGCGCAGGATCACGTGACCCGCAGGGGCGTCTGCGTCAGCAGGCGTTTGGTGTGTTGCGACACCACGGACCCGAGCACACGAGGGTCGGACCCTCCCACGCTTAACCGTGCGTGGCTTAGCCGTGTCCGGGGAAAAGGGGATCCTGGGGGTTGAGCCGACGCTGAGTGTTTGGACCTTTAAGGCCCCTCAGCAGAGGCAACACACCCCTTTGGCCTCGGCTTCACGTAGACGGCACCCTCGGACTGACCCACCCGGGGGAAATCGGTAGTTGCCTTTTCCTATCCTCCTCTTCAATCTTCGTCTTTTTCTCTCACTTTTAATCTTTCCTGTCTCCTCCTCACTTCTGATTTTCTGATCTTCCAGGCAGCTAGGGTTAACCTTGTGTGAGATGGCCAACCTTGGTTATATCATATTTGGTTATAGTGGCTGTGTACAGCTGGCGTTGGCAGGTCTTGTTTATAACAACCCTGTCACGTCCCCTTGTTGGGCTCCGTGGTGGGCGGCTGGCACCGCTGCCGAAATCACGCTAATTTGTATGGCTTCCTCATACCCGAAACTCCCTGATCGCCCTCTCATAAAGAGAGGACGCACCGATGAATCGTTCAGCTTTTTCGCTAAGACCACCGAAATTTTCCCACGTTTCCACGTGATTCACAGTGAATCCCCCGGTAAAATCGTAAGAACAGTATCACCTTTTGTAGTTGCTAAATGCCTGACTGACTCTCTTGGTCCTGGTTACAAAGTAACGAAAATGCCCAGTGGTGACATCCTCCTCGAAATCCGTGACAAAGCACAGCACGAAAATCTGGCAAAACTTGTCTCGTTTGGTGACACCCAAATTTCTGTAAGCCCTCATCGTTCTATGAACAGTACACGAGGGGTAGTATCAGATCAAGACCTACTAGAATTGACTGAGGCAGAGCTCCTAGAGGGCTGGAAAGAGCAACACGTGACAAATGTGCAGCGAGTCAAGATCCGGCGAGACGACAAGGAAATTCCTACAAGACACCTTATACTTACTTTTTGTACTAGCACGCTCCCCGAACAAATTGAAACAGGTTACATGAAAATAAATGTCAGACCTTACATTCCGAACCCTCGACGCTGCTTTAAGTGCCAAAGATTCGGTCACGGCTCTCAGAGCTGCCGGGGCCGTACTACCTGTGCAAAGTGCGCATCACACGACCACCCTGCGGACAACTGTAACGACCCACCCCACTGTGCAAACTGTGAGGGTGAACACCCGGCATATTCACGCTCCTGTCCCTCATGGAAAAAAGAAAAAGAAGTTATAACACTTAAAGTAAAAGAAAACATTTCCTTTAAAGAAGCACGAAAGCGCCTCTCATTTGTGGGGCCTTCTTTCTCCGAAGTGGCACGGCAGGGGGCAGTGCCACAACGGTTCTCGGCGGCCGTTCGAACCACGCAATGTGGCCCGGCGGTAGCGCCACCCGCCCCCACTGCGGGATCAGCTAGTGCTGTTCCGCCATCCAGCAAGAAGAGCCAGCAGTCCTCCGTGCCTGCGGGCTCTACGACACCTAGGGCCTCTGCTCGTGCAGAGAAGCCCGAAACACCCGTGAGCGTGCGCCGCGAGCGGGCATCCAGCGCCTCGGCGGAGGTGATGGATACGTCACAAATCCCACCGGCGTCTCAGACGCCGAATGATCGGCGCAGCTCTCAGGAGCGCGCCAAAAAAGACAAACCCCGCATCACGGGGCCCGGAAAGGGCCTTGTGGGCTAACACAGATTTCCCCTCTTAAACACACAGCACAACACACTCCCACTATGGATACACAAATACTATATTGGAATGTCAGGGGTCTTCTCCACAACCTCGATGACGTTAAGGAACTCCTACATAAACATAATCCAAAATTGCTGTGTGTTCAAGAGACACATCTGAAACATTCACACACAAACTTTCTTCGCCAGTACTCCATCTTTCGAAAAGACCGTGACGAGGATAACGCCTCGTGTGGCGGTGTAGCAATCGCTGCAGACAAGTCTGTAGCTTGTCATCATGTAGCCTTGCAAACACCCCTTGAGGCAGTGTCAGTTAGGGTAGTTCTTTTCAATAAGCTGGTAACTGTTTGTTCCATATATATACCCCCAAGCTATCACCTCATCAAAACAGATTTTTATAACCTCATAGATCAACTGCCGGAACCCTACCTACTCGTGGGTGATTTTAATGCTCACAACACCTTGTGGGGAGACTCCCGATGCGACGCGAGAGGTCGACTCATTGAAAATTTTCTTGTGACCTCTGGTACCTGTCTCTTTAATAAGAAGGAGCCCACCTATTACAACGCCCAACACGATTCGTATTCATCGATAGACCTTGCACTTGGATCCGCTTCCCTTCTACCTGACCTTGAATGGAACGTCATCAAAAATCCTTTTGGAAGTGACCACTTCCCTGTAACTTTAAACTTAATAACGCAGCATGACAACCCTCCCAGTATTCCTCGATGGAAATTAGCATCTGCTGACTGGGAGCTTTTTAAAGAATCAACTCATTTACCACGAGATTTTATAAACAATTTTAGTATCGACGATGCTGTTGCATATTTTACCGCTTTTATTATTGATGCTGCTGAAAAGTGTATCCCACAAACGAATGGTAGCTCACGTAAAAGACGTGTTCCCTGGTGGAACGAAGACTGTAGACAGGCGCGAAAAAGGCAAAATAAGGCATGGGGCATATTGCGTAGATCTCCAAATGCTGAAAATCTCATTCAATTTAAACAGATTAAATCGCAGGGAAGGCGGACACGACGTCAGGCAAAGAGAGAAAGCTGGGTGAGGTTTATCTCGGGTATAAATTCATACACTCAGGAGGCAAAAGTGTGGAACGGCTTAAGAAAGCTAAAGGGGCACCAAATTCATCCGTTGCCCCTGGTGAATGACCAAGGGAATACCTTGCAGGACCAGGCCGACTGTCTTGGGGAGCATTTTGAGCGTGTATCAAGCTCAATCCATTATTCACAACCCTTTCTTAAATATAAACAGAGAGAAGAATGTAAGCCATTCGTACGCACATGCCGACAGAACGAACCGTATAACCTTCCTTTCACTATTGCCGAGTTGAGAGCTGCCTTGATCGCATGTAAGAGCTCTGCACCGGGACCCGACAGAGTCATGTATGACATGATTAGGAACGTAAACCCTGATACACAACTGACACTACTCGCACTCTTCAACACTATTTGGGCTGCCGGATACCTTCCGTCCGCATGGAAAGAAGCGATTGTGGTCCCTGTATTGAAGCAAGGTAAAGATCCTTCCTCGGCGGCAAGCTACCGTCCGATAGCTCTCACAAGTTGCCTATGTAAGCTATTTGAAAAAATGGTTAATCGACGACTCATACATTTCCTTGAACTGAACAAAATGCTTGATCCCTATCAGTGTGGCTTTAGAGAAGGGCGATCCACAACTGATCACCTTGTGCGCATTGAAGGAAATATCCGGGATGCATTTGTGCATAAACAGTTTTTCTTATCAGTATTCCTCGATATGGAGAAGGCGTACGACACAACATGGCGTTACGGAATCCTGAGAGACTTGTCGCGAATGGGCATCCATGGCAATATGCTAAGCCTAATAGAGAGCTATTTGTCTAATCGTACCTTCCGTGTCAGAATCGGCAATGTATCGTCACGTCCATTTATACAGGAAACTGGTGTACCCCAAGGAGGCGTGCTCAGCTGCACACTCTTTATCGTTAAAATGAACACACTCCGTGCCTCATTACCACCGGCTATTTTTTATTCCGTCTACGTAGACGACATACAAATAGGCTTCAAGTCATGTAACCTCGCAGTGTGCGAGAGACAGGTACAGCAGGGCTTAAACAAGGTAACGAAGTGGGCAGACGAAAACGGGTTTAAAGTTAATCCCAACAAAAGTTCTTGTGTTCTTTTCACAAGAAAGAGAGGCCTGATTCCAGATCCCTGTGTTGAACTGCATGGACAGCAAATACCTGTGAACAAAGAACACAAGTTTCTAGGCATCATACTTGACTTTAGGCTAACTTTCATCCCCCACATAAAATATCTCAAAGCAAAATGCCTAAAAACAATGAACCTCATGAAGATCTTATCTCACACATCATGGGGCAGCGACAGAAAATGTTTAATGAATCTTTACAAGAGCGTCATTCGTTCGCGACTGGATTATGGTGCTGTAGTATATAGCTCTGCTGCCCCAAGTGCGCTAAAGATGCTGGATCCCGTTCACCATCTAGGTATCCGCCTGGCCACCGGCGCTTTCAGAACAAGCCCTATAGAAAGCCTATATGCAGAATCGAATGAATGGTCACTTCATCTCCAGAGGTCATACATCAGCTTCACATACTTCCTCAAAGTTCACTCTAATCATGAACATCCGTGTTCTCAAACCGTTAACGATTTGACTTGTACTACACTTTTCCATAATAGACCCTCTGTGAGACGGCCTTTCTCACTACGTGTGAGAGAACTTAGCGAAGAAATGGATGTCCCACTTCTCGAACACCGTTTAATGCCTCCAGGTAAGCTTTTACCACCCTGGGAATGGCAGGTGATAGCATGTGATGTATCCTTTGTGGAGGTCACAAAGCACGCTCCTGAACTCGAAATCGCAATACATTTCCGTGAACTCCAATCGAAGTACTGTTGCCCTGAATTCTACACCGACGCGTCAAAGTCCCATGCTGGTGTATCTTACGCGGCTGTCGGTCCATCTTTCTCTGAATCAGACGCATTGAACCCTTATACAAGTATCTTCACTGCAGAAGCCTATGCAGTACTGTCTGCGATTAAACACATTAAGAAATTAAAGCTACATAAGGCAATAATATTCACGGACTCCTTAAGTGTCGTAAAGGCACTAATGTCTTTAAAGAAACACAAAAATCCTGTTTTTATTGAACTTTACTCATATTTGTGCAATATTTACTCATCTGGTAGACATGTGACAATATGCTGGGTTCCTGGTCATAGATCCATCGAAGGTAATGTGCTTGCAGACCAAATGGCCACATCAATTACATCTCAAGCTACCAATCTTAACAGTACTATTCCCGCCACAGATCTCAAGCCTTTTTTGCGAACGAAACTGCGAAACCACTGGCAACGCATGTGGGAAAGTGAAACAAATAATAAGCTCCACTTGATTAAGCCACAGTTAGGTTTCTGGCCCTGTACAACTAAAACACGACGAACTGATGTCCTATTCTGCCGTCTCAGAATAGGACACACATATGGTACTCACAATTTTCTGTTGACTGGTAACGAGCCTCCAACCTGTGGTCGATGTGGTGAGAGGCTGACCGTCCTCCATGTCCTCTTGGAGTGCCGGGAAGCCGAAACAGAGAGAAGGAAACATTTTCCTCTTGCATACCGCTACCATATCCCTCTCCATCCCAGTATGTTTCTTGGCAAAGAGCCGCTTTTTAATACCAAAGCAGTCCTAGGTTTTTTGAATGACGTGGTACTACATGTGATTAGCCCTAGATATTCGTAACACATCCTCCCGCCAGAGGATGCTGTTGCGATAGTGCTCAGTATAGCACATGCCTCCAGGCCTTTATGTTCAAGGGCTCTGTTGAGGCAATAGTGCTTCATGCCAATTATCGCATCGGACATACTTTGTAAATAGTAACATTTATTTGCAATGCATATTTCATGCTCATAGCACACGCCATTAGTCATTCCCATAATCTTATTACCTGTAGATTTTATGCACTTTACAGCAACTATTTTTAGGCCCCCTTACAGCCACGTCATATCCACCACTCGTAATTCATCGCTTCAATTCAAACTCATTAACACTGGCCTGGCGCTCTTTGGCCATTATTGGCCCTTGCGCCATCAAACCCCATATATCATCATCAGCAGGATCACGTGACGCGCTCGAGCAATCAGGGCCATTTGGTGTGTCACGGGGAGGCAAAGCAAACGAAAGGGGCTTGGTGTGTGCTCCACCGAGCGTAGTGTGATAGATATGGTGGGTGATGGATATGGAGCAAAGGTGATAGGTATGGCGGTACAGGGCGCAGTTGCCGAGCTTGAATTGCGTGAGCTGTCGACGAAGGTGAGCGTTGGGCGGGCGTGAAGTTCCCTGAATGCGGTCTACGATGCGTTGACAGTAGTGATCAGCGAGTTGTTGAGATATGAGCGATCCATGGTCATCAGAAGGAATCTGGTCAATAGCGGTTAAGGACAACACATGCGGGGAAGGACGGTCCGAAAGCTTGTCGCGGAAGGCAGGAGCGGAACCATGGCATGGCGTCGTAGGAAGCGGGCAGCGAGAAAGTGCGTCTGCGTCCTGATGCTTTTTACCACACTTGTAGATAACATTGAAGTCGTATTTTTGCAGACGGATAATCCAGCGACCAAGGCGTCTGGTCAAGTTCTTGAGCGCGGAAAGCCAACATAAGGCATGGTGGTCCGTAACGATGGTAAAATGGCGGCCGTGAAGATACGGTTGAAATTTCTGTACCGACCAAACGACAGCTAGGCACTCCTGCTCAGTGATGTTATAATTCTTCTCGGTGTTCGTCAGTACGCGGCTTGCGTAGGTGACGACCCTCTCACGTAGACTCATCTCGCTGTAGGAGAATACCACCGATGCCATGACCGCTAGCGTCCGTATGCAGGAGTGTGGGTGCGGTTTCATCGAAATGGCGAAGTACTGGTTCAAATGTGAGGGCGTTTTTCAGATGGGTAAACACTGATTCGCATTCGGGAGACCACTCAAAGGCAACGCCAGAACCGAGTAATTTGTGCGACGGCGCAGCTATTGAGGCGAAGTCACGTATAAATCGGCGAAAATAAGAAGGGAGGCCAAGGAAACTGCGCAAATCTTTGGCTCTTTCGGGGCGAGGGAAGTGAAGAACCGCTGAAACCTTACCGGGATCTGGACGAATGCCGTCCTCGCTCACAATGTGAACCAAGCCCTTAATTGTCTTGCTGGCAAAACGGCACTTTTTCGAGTTCAGCTGTAGGCCAGCGTTGGCAAGGCACGTGAGAACTTCGGTCAGGCATTGCAGGTGTTGAGAGAAGGTGGACGAGAAAACAACAATGTCGTCCAGATAACACAGGCAAGTCTTCCACTTCAGACCACGCAGAACGGTCTCAATCATGCGTTCTAATCTTGCGGGTGCAGTGAAGAGGCCGAATGGCATTACATTGAACTCGTATAGCCCATCTGGTGTTGAAAACGCTGTTTTTCTTTATCGTGCTCATGCATAGGTATTTGCCAGTGGCCCGAACGAAAATCAAGACTCGAGAAGTACTCGGCATTCTGCAGTGAATCCAAGGCATCGTCTATGCGAGGCATAGGGTATACATCCTTACGTGTGATCTTATTGAGTGCCTGGTAATCGACGCAAAACCGCATAGAGACATCTTTTTTCCGAACTAGAACGATGGAGGATGACCAAGGACTAGCGGAGGGGCGTATTATCTTCCGTTGCAGCATGTCGTCGACGTTTTCTTCAATGACTTTCCGCTCGGCAAGAGACACCATATGGTCGACGGCGAACAATGGACCCGCCATCTGTCTCTATCCGATGCGTGATGACGGAAGTCTGTACCAATGAAGAGGCATGCGCGTCAAACGAAGCTTCATACTTTTTCAGCAAAGCAAGCAACTGTTGTGACTGTGAAGGGGTCAGGTCCGAACTGATGGCAGCTTCAAGGGCAGAGAAAGATGCGGAGCGCCCAACAGGAGGAGCTTCAGAGGAAGCCGCTTCAACAGAAACAACAGAGAGATGCTCGGATTTAGTGACGCAAGCCAACGTAGTGCCCTTAGGGATCAGAAGTTTTTCGGATGTCGGGTTGGTAGCGCAGACGAATGCGGAGCCATTCTCAAACTGGACCAGCTCTGATGCAAAGACTATCCCTCTTATGAGACAGTACGCAGATGGTTGTACGAACCCGTCACCAAGGTCAATGACATCCGACGCGATTGCAACAATTCTCTGACGGCAAGTAAGTAGCTCGGTGTCTTCTGCAGCAAGCAAGCGAAGCGGTGAGTCATCTGTATGAAGTGAATGGGCGGTGTCGGTCATGTGGAGAACACGTTTCCGACAGCTGATGGAAGCGGACGCCGTAGAAAGAAAATCCCATCCTAATATCAGCTGCTGGGTACACGAACTTAGCACTACGAATTGTATATAATGCAGAATTCCATCAATGTAGACACGAACAGTGGACATAGCGGCAGGGCGAATGGCGTTCCCTTGAGCAGCGAGCAGCGTAGGTCCATCATAAGGAGTGGTGACTTTCCTGAGGCGCAAACACAAATCATGGTGAATAATTGACAAACTAGCACCAGTGTCTATTAAAGCTTCCACAAGCTTCAGCGAAAACAGATAGCATATTATGCGGACGCGCTGGAGGAATTTCTGTCCTGTCGAGCAAAGCAGCTTTTCCTCCAAAAGCTGCATAATTTAGTTTTCCGAGCGACGATCGGCGAATGGAGATAAGTGGTTCTTGAGGGAAAGGGAAAGGTTGGCGCTATCTTCTGCAGCCCGTGAGGGAGCACGGCTCAGCGCCAACGAATGGAGAACCTGGTCGAAGTGGCGACGTAGAGCGACGAAGGGGTGAGGGTGAGCGGCGTCTGGCCGGACGGTAGCTAGGAGCCGTCGCGGAGGTTGCAGGTGGCGATGGAGAGCGGTCCGAACGCGGAGCATAAGGACGGCGTTGGAAAGGTGCCCCAGCAGAAAAGTCGTCCCGTTCGTAGGTGTCAAATCCGGGGCGCTCGTCTTGCTGCCGCTTGTCACAGAAACGTGCGATGCGGCCACGATATCCACAGTAGTAACATATAGGTCGGGTTGGACGCCATGGTGGAAAGTAAGGTTGGTGAGGTGTGCTGGTAGACATGGAAGCCAAGTGCGTCTGCGTTGGTTTAGGAGGCATCGATGGCACGAGGACTGGGCTAACTGCGGCTACCTGCGCGTACGTTGGTGGGGGCCTAGGGACTACAGGGTCCGTAAACGCAGAACCCGCCATAGACGCCAACTCCTCCTTGACAACGTCACGCAGAGTGGTATTGGGGGCGTGGGCAGGAATGGGACCTGCCGAGAAGCCAAGAGACTGCAGCTCTTCTCGTATGATTGCGCGGACCATTGCGCTCATCGAGGGATCTGCGGTAGGGTTGTTGTCAGGGGTGTCCGGGGGTGGCAATCGGATAGATTCGAGTTCGTCGAGGCGCTGGCACGTAGCTACAATGTCAGCGACGGTAGCCGGGTCCTTGATGGCCAACGCATTGAAGGCGAGAGGCCCAATGCCTTTGAGTATGTGGCCTACTCTGTCTGATTCGGCCATGGAAGCGTTGACGCGTCGACAGAGAGCGAGGACATCCTCTATATACGAAGTATATGACTCGCTGAGTTGTTGTTTGCGAGTGTCGAGTGTCATCGCGATGGCGGAACGAACAGCCGGAGTACAAAAACTTGTCGGAGCTGCTCTGTGAAACTACACCAGTCGGCGAGGTCGATCTCGTGGTTGAAAAACCAAGTCTTCGCTACGCCCGTGAGATAGAAGGAGACATGGCGTAGCTTCGTCACCTCGTCTCAGTGGTTAGCATAACTCACCCGGTCGTAGTTGTGAAGCCAATCCTCCACATCTTCACCACGAAAGCCAGCAAACAGATGGGGGTCGCGCTGGGGCCGACTGACGATCCAAGATGGAGAGGCTGCGGAAGGCGGAGCCGAGATTGTAGACGTAGAAGTGCCAGAGTGCTCGTCCTGCGGCATGTTGGCGAACAGCTGGCACAAACGGCGACCTGAGCGAAGCTCCAGGAGGTAGAGTGGGCTAGCAGAGGATGGGGAACCGAGGCGCAACCTCCACCATTTGCGACGTAGCGTTAACACGACCTTTAATACGCCGCAAAGAAGCGGCGGACCGATCAAACTCAAGGCACAGATCAGTCTCAAGATGAGTCCCCACAAGCGATGAAGACGATGAAGCCGATATGATGATGAACACGTGCAGCTAACGAAGAAGTGACTGCGAAATGCCCACACTAAATATATATACATAGATAGAAAGGCCACGTCGTTCAACGTAAACAAATGAAGAAAACATTGCTAATGTCAGTAAAATCCTGCAACAAAACCGCACCATTACAGTTCACATGTTGTCAGCTGCTCTTGACATTCATTAGACAACACTCCAGAACATTCTGCGTCACAACTTGTGGTAACGAAAGCTGAATGATTCATTTTCGCTGAACACTCATAGACTTCGCAGAACCAGAAAGACACGGGATCGTTAGTTTGCGATGGTACTATCGCGGGAGCACAAAAGGATGCCTCGTGCATTGAGCGGTGCATTGCCGAAGTTAAAAAATTGCGATCTCAGTACGACCCTTCAATGAAGGGGAAAAGCCCCGAATGGCGGCCAACTACCTTTGGGCGTCAAGAAAGGTGTGGCGGCAGAACTTCAAAGCATATATACTAAAAAAATATTATTACTACATATGATTTTTTACGGAGTCTTACAGGACGCAGGAGGCAAGCAAAAAAAAAAAATGAAACGCGCCGTGCGGTCATGCCGTCACTAGTATTATTTTAGAAGCTTGATGATGTCTTTTACCGTGAACTATTATCGAAAACATCGTTTTATTTAACTCCCTCAGCAATTTGGCCATTATGGACCCCTTTCTTACTGTTTTAGTTTTTATTAGGTATTACAGTTAGCATGAGGTAAGTCGTAGGCTCGGTTTCAGCGAGGAATAAACTTTATGTGTAAGTCTCAAATAACCCATTGAGCGAAATGCAGCACCACTAACGTGAAACCTGGGGAGGTGTGAAACGTGCAGTGTTGCACTGCTAATGGGTTCATACTGCCTTCAGCAATTACTCATAATTCCGTAAACGCGGCCTCCCCATTACAACGACAGAAGATAAGGGAAATTCTACGCTGGAATGACGAGCGGCAACGCAGCCAGCTCTGGCAGACGACGAGGATGAACGCCGGACGCTCGCACGTAAAAGCTGCCAAAGCTTGACAATGCTGCAAGCTCCACTATTGGCCCACCTGCAGCGACTGTAAAATTATGGCAACAGTTGCCAAACAAAAATTGGACGCTTGCAGATTATAATGAATAAATCATTGCAATGCAAATAGAAAAGCCATGTTAAAAACTGAAATTCAACAAAAGAACACAAGTACAACAGCATAGGTTCGAGTGAGATAACATACATAAGAGAAGTCCTTAAAACAAAGCCGAAAGCTTGCACTAGGCAGCGCAAAACTCAGGACACAGCGAAGCTGGCCGAAATGCCGACACCGCGTTCCACTGCGTTGCAATGCCAACAACGCGTTCCAGCAGAACCGCTCCGTGAATGCGTCTCTCTCTCTCTCTCTCTCGGACTTACGGCCGTGACTGCGCGTTGCATAGCGCAGCTTGAAATACCGACACCGCGTTCCACCGCGTTGCAATGCCGACAAAGCGTTCCAGCAAATCCCCTCCCTGAATGCGTCTCGCTCTCATTTTCTTTATCTCTCCCCCGAGCATAGCGCGAAACCTCTTCACCTCGCAGAGCATTGACACGAGTGCGTGCGAACGCGGCAGCTGTGGACGAAGACGACGACGCTCGATCGAACGCAATCATATGGTTAGCATAAACGAGCCATATTTTGAGGCAACAACAACAACAACATAAATGGATGTTCTGCAAGCGTGGCCCTATACCCTAGTTCAAGTCTGCCTCTGGACACAGACACGTTCGGACGCAAGTTGTCGAGCTCTGCAAGTACGGGTTCAGCGGCCGCGTCTGGCCGTGGTAACAGGTCTTCTGTCGTCCCACAGAGTTATCGGTGTGTACTACGGACTTTGCCATCAGGAGAAACTATGAAGGAGTGTTTGTTTTTGCATTGTGACGTGACCGGGAGACCATACCGCCTCGAAGACTTCCGTGACCCGCTGCAAGAGCTGGGGGTTCTGAAAGACGTGACTGGTATAGGGCCCTTCCAAATGACGCATGTGTGGCTGATCAAGCTACGAACGCCGGAGGCAGGCAACGGAAGTGCTGGTTAACGCGGGTGGCTTGAAGGTCAAAGGGCGTTTTTGCGCCGTCATTGACCCTGTACAGCAAGACATCGCACTCAAAGTGCACTGGGTTCCATTCCACGTTACCGGGGAAGCACTGAAGAGGACTTTCGACCACTATGGCGAAGTGAAAGAAGTATGGCAAGAGGATTGGAAGGTGAGAGGTTTTGAACAAGCCGAGTCCACTACGTGTATTGTGCGGATGATGCTCCGCGAGGATTTAACACCGGACGCTTTGCCCCATTTGTTAAAGATCTTTGGTGGTTCAGTGCTTGTCGTCGTTCCCGGCAGAGCTCCAATTTGCCTTCGTTGTCGACGCGAAGGACACATTAGGCGAGACTGCAGAGTGCCAAGGTGTGCTCAGTGCCGGGAATTCGGCCATGAAGCACAAGACTGCGTGCGTACATATGCAAGAGTTACTGCCAGCAAGCAACAGGACAACGAGGGTCTCGAATTGATGGAGGAAGAGGTAACGGAGAAGCTGACAGCGTCCTTAGAAACGCAGGCTGAAAAGGTGGCAAGTGACGCGCAAAAGGTGGCAACGCCATCCACGTCGACACACGTCGACACTGCAGGAAGAAAGCAGAGGCAAAGAAGAATGCAGGAAGAAGTGAGGACACCTGCTGCACCCGAAGACGCAGATCATGGGCGTGACGCGTTGAACGTAGAGATGGACGCGGAGCCAGACACACCATATGAGATGCCTGATGAGACGGCCACTGAGAAGCCTAAAACCCCTATATAAAAAGTAGCGACACTCTCCTCCTCCACCTTCCCTCCTCCTCGATTCTCCTCTCTTTCGCGCTCGCTCCTCGACCGTGGCGCCGCCTACACCGCTCGAGCGTAGCAGACTACCTTTCGCAGAGTGAATGCGCGCTTAGCAAGGCGGTGCGTTTGAGCGTTTGCGTTTGCTTTCTAGCTTCGAGTAACTTCGTGTACAGCATAGAATTTCTGTAAGGAGGGTTATATAAATTCAGTGACGGCAGGTTTTCGTTTATTCCTGTTTTGAAAACTTCCTTTAAGTACCTAAACGAGCGCCAACGCCGTACCATGACGACCCCGAATGTATCGCGTGCGCTACAATTAGGTACGTAACATTTGTCAAGCGCGTGTCGCAAGATATTGTTGCAAATTGGTGTAAATAATAAGTTTGTGATCGAATGTCAACATCTTGGCCTCCAGCAAGCACTCGGTAACCTAAATAATCCGCACCGTTCATACCATGTGAATTCGCGACGCGTACCAGATGACGTAAAAAGGCTGATAGAGGACACAAACAATCGCTGCTCTGAAGGTTCGATGGGGCATTACAAGCTACAAAGCTGCCTACATGCGTGCTTGACAATCTTACAAGCACGCGCCAAGGCTCGGGGTGGGCGCTGGTCCTATTATGTTTCTAGTGCCTCATACTCGACAGAATTTTGCGCGGTCGGTCATCCAGTCGGGACTCTGCGTACATAGAAAATGAAATCACTTTTTTAGCATTCGCTCGCGAAGCGGGAAGGCGGTAACAGCGCTTCACTCAGTCTCAAACTAGAGCATAGTGAGCTTACGTTCAGTAAATTATTTTTTCAGGTTTGTGACTTGTCACGTTAGCTCGTCCGTTCACGAAGTGACGTACTTGTCGCGAACAGAGTTGCATTAAGGTGCATGCTTTGGGAACGGTTGCGAGCGGGTGACCGCACGTTTTCTTTGCGAGTGCTCCACCGCCGCTTCTTAAAATGCACACACTTTAAAGCTCACGCGAATTAGCATGTATGTACGTCTCAAAGACATTTTATGCTGTCATTTGGCGACGAACGCACCCTGTAACTCGATTTTGGTAGAGTACGCACGTTTTTCATCGGAGCCTTTCTATCGCTTATCAACCGCGCTACCGCCAACGACAAACACGAACGAAAGAGGCAAACAAAGCTGTTCGCTGTAAAGAGGGCTATAAAGTAACCACAATTACGATAAAGAGTTGCTTTCCTAAGATGACTTTTTACACTCGACCCTTTAATTTTATCAAAAGGACTGCGCAGAATCTTAAAAAAAAAGTTCCGGAATCAAGTTTCGGAATGACGTTCTTGCACGCAGCCTCGCGTGCCCGCGAATGCAAGCCTGTAGGCGTACAAAACGATTAAGCGCGCCGACTACACGTCCAAATACACCAAAGTACACGTATTCGCAAATTACCTCGCATAGTCGTGTGGAGAGTGTTGGTCTGAAGTTCTTCCTGCCAATTCGATGAATCCACGTCTTTCTTCTTAACCCGTCGCGCTTACCGGACGGTATCGAGAAGAGTCGCTTGCCTTTGCTAGAAGTATTTTGGCATCCAAAGGCGCAGCAAGCCATGGTTATGGAAAATGCCTTGAAGCGACGTCGCACTTGCCACAAAACTTAGTTTAACGCATTCTCAAACTTAAACAACAAGGAAGAGCAACGGTACCAACGTGCGCTCCTTGCCAGTCGGTAGACGCTTATCAAGCGAAAATGGCGACGGAGCGTGATCGTAAACAAACGCAGCCAGCGTCTGGCGGCTCGGCGGTCCACGTGATGTCATTAGGCCAATACCAACGCGGCGTCGGCCTCGGACAGGGTGTGCGAGGAGGCGGCGGCATTCTTCAAAGCGTGACGCTACTTTTTTATATAGGGGCTTTAGAGAAGCCGGCTACACCTTCCAAACGGCATCGACGTGATGCTTCAGGTGAGGAGACGCCGGGGGAAAGTGTTCAACGCCTGGAGCCGCAGTGGATGGAGGTCCGGTCGACCCGTGCCAAGAAAGGAAAGTACGCCCCAGCGCAAAGGTCAGCGTAGCTCACCCGAGAAGGGCAGGCGACGCAGTGACCAACGCGACTGGCGTCGCGAGTGCCCGTTCAAGCTGTCGTGCCGACAGGGACGCTCAGTTTGTGAAAGTTGCTAATTGCTGGGCCCCTTACGGTTGTTTTACTCTTGCTATTTGAAATGGATATGTCGCTAGCTCCATTGCGCGTGGGAACGGTCAACGTTAGAGTTCTCAGGGCGAGATGCAGGCAGCGTCAGCTCCGACGCGTAATGTTAGAGGAAGATTTAGATATCTTGGTGATTCAGGAGACTAAAATAGAGAGTGAGCGTCAGACTGACGGTATGGTTGTACAGTTTAGTGATCGCTATACTGTATGCGTTAGCCATGCTGTTGGCATAGAGGCCGGATGGTGTATGTTTATTAAGAAAGTTTTGGGTATAGTGGAAGAAACAGTGATAAGTTGTCAGAGTGGACGATTCGTGTTTTGTGATTTCGTATATTGTAACAAGGAATTCCGAATAATATGTGTGTACGCACCAACAAAAGTAAATGACCGGCTTAGCTTTTTTGAAGAAATGTCGCAGTACCTGAAAACAGACAGAGGTTTGATAGTGTTAGGAGATTTCAATTGCGTTTTGAACTCTGAGGATCGTTCGCATGATGGATACAGGGCTGATAAGAGCGTTGAGTTCCTGACGGGGGGCCATAGGAAGAGCCCTGTTGGAGAACATTGCACATTACTAGAATGGAGGTAATAATCGGCATTATACTCATTTCCAAGGCAATAGCCATGCAAGGTTAGACAGAGCGTATCTTTCGCAAGAAATTGCCACAGTGTGTGATGATTACAAGGTGCCGAATATAGCATTTAGCGACCATTGTTTAGTAGCCTTCACGATAGGGAAGAAGATGATCGTAAAACCTAGAATGAAGTGGGAAACATGGAAATTAAACTCGAAACTCTTAAACGATGAACAATTTCTAAAAAGTGTATGAACAGAAATGGCTAAAGCAAACCGTAGCTATGAAAGAGGATGGGGTGAGCGATGGGAGAGGCTTAAAGAAGCCGTAAAAATGAATGCCATAGAGCGAGCAGTAGAAATGTGTTTTGATGAGCGTCAAGAAGAATATAACCTGAAAAAAATGCTGCAGGAATTGCTGGATGCTGAAACTGCGGTGCCAGGCACCTTTATGGAAGAAATAAGAAGAACGAAGTGTAAACTTGAGGCTATCGACACGGAAAAATATCGTGGTGCGCTTGTTCGCGCACGAACGGAAAAGATCTTGGGCAATGAAATGCCAACAAAGCGTGCTTTGGGATCTGAGAAAAAGTATGCGAGGAGGAACAAAATAGTTGAGATTGAATACAAAAGGAAAATATGTAGAGATGCAGAAGAAATCAATTATGCCTTTAAGAAACATTACAGAGAACTCTTCAATTGTAGAATACCGAGCAAGCCTGGCTATGAGAGCCATTTTCTAACGGCCCTTCCTAGATTAGACGCCGAAGAAACAGAAAGATTATCAGTAGATATCACAGCAAACGAAATTGAAATGGCCATAGAAGACCTTAACGCTGGAAAATCGCCAGGACCTGACGGCTTAACTGCAGTTTTTTACAAAGCCTTCTGCTCGCAGATAGCCATCGTATTAGAGCATGTTTTTAAGGAGGCGTATCAAGCAGGTCGTCTGCCACCTTCCTTTAAAAGGGCGTACACAGTCTTGATACATAAAAGCGATGACGCGAATAAACTTAACAAAATCACAGGCTACAGACCAATTACGCTGACAAACGTAGATTATAAAATTTTACTGAAGATATTTGCTCGGAGACTACAAGGGGTCATTGGTGATTTAGTAGGACCGCATCAGACCTGCGGGTTAAGAGGGAGGTCGATATTTACTAATATCCATGTAGCAACAAGCTGACCCACATCACTCACAACCTTAGGATGACCGCAAGTAAAGTGGAATATATAATGATAGAAATCATCCCCAGCCCATCGAACCGCGCAAGCATATTCATCCTAAATGTATACAGTAGTCCCCAAAACCCAAGACAACGCTTCAAAGCCCTAATCACCAAGGCCACGCAACTAGCGCGTAACTCCCCTTTGATCGTAGCTGGTGACTTCAACGCCCCCTACCACACCTGGGGCTACCCATACAACACTAACAAGGGCGAGGACCTCTGGTGTGAGGCTCTAAACCTAAACTTGATGCTAGTCATGGACCCGGCATTCCCCACCAGATGCGGGACATCATCGAGCCGTGACACGACACCGGATCTCACCTTTGTCAGGAGCATCGCAGCGGTTAAGTGGACAAACCCCGGGGTAGACTTTGGTAGCGACCATTATATCTTGGCCACACACCTCCAGGTCGAGCAGAAGAGACAGCGCATGTTCCAGTACACAGACTGGGACAAGTTTCGCAAGATTAGGGAAGAGTGAACGGAGAGTGAGGACAAGCCTAGCCTCGAACAATGGGTGGCACAGGTTAGAGACGACATCAAAGCTACCACAAAAGAGGTTTGTACCGACCTCCCGGTGGAAAAGATGGACAGTCGTCTGGCTCACCTGTTGGAGGCCAAGCAGTCCCTCCTCGCCAGGTGGAAGGGACAAAGGCTCAACCGCAGGCTCAGAAAAAAGATCGCAGAAATCAACAGAACTATAGAGGAACACTGCAGAGCCCTCTCTAAACAGCAATGGGATGAGGTGTGCAACTCGATCGACGGGCAGATGCGTAACGGGGGAACCTGGAACCTCCTAAAGCATCTCCTCGACGAGACGAACACTAAAACCAACCAACACAACACACTGGCGCGCACCCTACACGCAGCCAAGCGAGAATATTCGAGCGAGGAAATTTTATCCAGACTCGTGAATAAATACCTGTCTGTCGCATCGGGCCCTACACCACCTTCACCTGACTACGACGGCTCCGGGAACCCTGAACTTGACGCAGAATTCGGGATTGAGGAGATCAAGCAGGCGCTCCACGCCCTCAACGGCAGATCGGCTCCGGGTCCGGACAAGATCACGAACAAAGCTCTATGGAACCTGGACGATAAGTCCATCGAATTCCTAAAGGACATCATTAACCAAGCATGGAGCAGTGGTATAGTTCCGGAAATGTGGAAATCGGCCGACACCATTCGGAAATCGGCCCCAAGCCAGGCAAGCCGCCCAGCCTCGATAACCTCCGCCCAATTTCGCTCACATCGTGCGTGGGGAAGGTTGCTGAACACGCAATCCTAAACAGGCTTTCTCGCTACCTGGTGGAGCACGACATTTACCCATACAACATGATCGGCTTTAGGGCTGGACTATCGACGCAGGACGCGATGAAGCTCATCAAGCATCACATTATTGACTCTAATACGCGGGACACGAGAGCCATACTAGGTCTAGATCTGTAAAAGGCCTTTGACAACATTCTTCACTCGTTAGTTTTAGACACAATCTCGAGCCTCAACCTGCGGAAGCACTTCCATTCCTACACGAAATCTTTTCTGTCAGACAGAGAAGCCACCCTAAAGATCGGGGACTTGACTTCAGACATGATAAAGCTGGGGTCTAAGGGGACGCCACAAGGGGCAGTCATATCCCCAACCCTCTTTAACCTCGCCATGATTGGTCTATCTAGAAAACTCGAAGCTATCGACGGTATCAGTCATACCATATACGCAGACGACGTTACCATCTGGTGTACGGGAGGTAGTGATGGACAGGTAGAGACGGCCCTGCAAGAGGCGATTGATGCTACCGAGGGATACCTCGAGTCCACGGGCCTTCGGTGCTCACCTCACAAGTCGGAACTGCTACTATATCGACCCAAGCGCAGAGGCCCCAAACCAAAGGGATGGAAGCCACTCGCCGAATGCGACATCAAACTACGGACAAACGACGGAGGCTATATTCCGAGGGTGGATGCCATCCGGATTCTCGGCATGATGGTCGAGTCGAGTGGCTCTAACAACCAGACAGTGCTGCGTCTCACTAAGAAGACGGACAATGCCATCAGATTAATAAGAGTGGCCAACCAGCAGCAAGGCCTCGGAGAAGACAACCTCGTGAGATTGGTGCATGCGTTCGTAATGTGTCATTTCACTTACGTCGCGGCCATGCACAACTGGCAAAGATCGGAGCGGGATAAGCTGAACGCATTAATCAGGAAGGCAATCAAGAGAGCCCTCGGTCTCCCCATATACACACACACGGAAAGCTTACTTCAACTCAGCATGCATAACACGCTCGAGGAATTGGCGGAAGCGCAGGAGAGGGCCCCGTTCGTCAGGCTATCTACCACACAAGCTAGAAGACACATCCTGCAGGAGCTGGGCGTTCCCCCCACAGTAGCCAAAGTTCTGCAGCATCCCTCGAGAGCAGCGGGACCGCATCACTGTCGCCCCGATCCCACGAAATGTCCATCCGGAACACAACGTGGGAAGACGTCGGGCGCGCGCGAAGGCCCTCGTAGAAAAGGCTCGTGAACGGGCTTCGGAGAACAGTTTTGTAGACGCAGCTCGCTGCGCCGACGGACAGGCCTTCGCTGCGGTTAGCGTAGACCATGAAAGTAAAGTAACGAACGCAATCTCCATTCGGACGACATCCTCTGAGACCGCAGAGCAGGCTGCAATAGCGATGGCCTTATTGGACGACAAGAGGACATCAATCCACACTGACTCGAGATCAGCCGTTCGGGCATTTGCGAAAGCAACCGTATCCGAGCTGGCCCTAGGGATACTAGGAAGCAAGCAGATCAAGCCACACACAGTGATCTGGTTTCCAGCCCACATGGGACAGATCGAGGGTGCCCCGCCCAACCTCAATGAGTCGGCACACAATGCTGCGCGAGGGATTATCAACCGCGTAGCTACGAGTACCACCGGGCGGCGTGACGTTGGGGGTACTGACTATCGGGACTCTCCTCTCTCGTACAACGAAATTACTAAGCATTTTTACTTGGCTCGTAGGATCTACCCCCTCCCGCATTCTAAACTCAATAGACCTCAGGCTTTAACACTAAGGCTTCTACAGACGGGGGCATACCCCCCAAACCCCCGACTTCTTCACAAAATGTACCCCGAAATTCAGACAACAAACACATGTGCACTGTGCAATGACTTAGCGAGCTTACCTCACATGCTCTGGCGGTGTCCCGCGTTAAGCGGCGATGAAAGCAACAGTGCATCACGTTGGGATGCGGTTCTACGCAGCCCCAACCTCGAAGAACAGTTATGGGCTGTCCAACGGGCCCGCGACGCGGCGGAGAGGCTCGGCCTTTCTGCCCCGACGTGGCAGAAATTCTCCCCCAGAAAAGGGGGAGTATTTACCATGGGGTACTAACTGCTTACTTTGCAAGAAACCAGAATCTATAGAACACGTGTTTCTAGATTGTTGTAGTGCGGTCTTCTTCTGTGACATTATGCAAAGAACTATTAAAAAAGAGTTACCGTTAACACCCCATGGTATTCGATTCTTAACTACAGGGCACGACAGTATACCTTATGACACGTTCTTTCTCCTCGGCCTTCACAGCATCTGCAGAAACCGCATGGCTGTAAGGAATTGTGACATTAATCCGAGAACAGTAATCACTTACTTTACTGAAAATGTGAGTAAACTTTGTGAAGTGTTTAAGAAATTCATTTAGGTTATGACGAACTATTGATCTTGATGGATGCTTTTCTCAAAATGAAAGTTTTGTAATCTCAACTACAAGTTAAACATCAGCGGTGGGAAAGTGCATATTGTCAGCTGATGCAGTAGTTTGTATTATTGTGTTTGCTGAATGTCCGGAAATAAAGAAAAAAAGTGGCCCTATACCCTAGTGGATAGGACGCTTGTCTTGAGACACTGGGTACGCGGGTTCGAATCCCACCTGGGCAAGAAAGTTTATTTTATTTTTCTTCATTGCTGATGATGATAGTTTTTTTATACAAACCACAAATTACGGCTGGCTTCTTCATTGTTAAAAATTAGGCGTATCCCACCCACTGTGGGGATCGATGTAAGTGGAGTTTTCGGTGCTGTTAGCTTTAAATGATAACAATTACCCGTGACGTTCACGGAGAATGTTGAATTTACCCACCATTTAGTGTAATACGAGATGGGTGAGTTGATAATAAACGTTACCTTGTGTACCCACAACCCCGCTCAATGTCATAGCCGCAACGGTAGTGCCGCGGGCACAGAAGTGTCGATTTAACGTAGGACCGCTTCCGCAGTGTCACCTAGACGCTACTGTGCTTTAATGCGGCTTCGCATCTATACGCCCTGCGTCTGTGGTCCGCTCGATAAATTTGCAGTGTGTTTCTTTTCCAGAAATAGCAGCAACGTATCTTGCTCTACATTCAGTTTGTCCGCTACCGCTGTCATGTCTAGTAGCAGCGTTTCCTTGCCTTGTCACGTCGCCTTTTCTCTTTCTCGCCAAAGGAAGACAAACAGCGCTTCGATGTCAAAGGCCGAAACTTCTTAAAGGAGACTATCGGCAATGTGCGAAGCTTGCGGTCACCGGTAGGGCCGACGTATTGCCGTTTGTTGACCCCCATTTTACCATGCGGCTTTGCCGCAACACTGACACTCCTTAGTTGCGCCACTTTTGTCTTAGCATATATTACTTCTACACATACAACGGTGCCGCATCAACCACGTGACACCGTTTGTCCAATCGTAGCGCCGTCACCTGCAGCCTTCGAGACTATTTTTGAGACTATCGCGGAGGATCCACCTTGATAACAGGGCAGAGGACGACCCCTTGGCGGCTCCGATTTGCTACTAGATGTTGTTTGGTACACTGCGAAAATACATGGCATGAATTAGCAAGCGCCGATATCTGGTTCATAGAGCGACCGCTCCTTACGTAAAGCCTGTTTTATACTGTATTGACAGTTTTATTGCGTTCTAGAAAATGACCAACAACACTTTGAATGTGACACTTACTTGAATTCATGAAATCACCTTTATTGAAAGGTCCTGCGAGTCGACCCCTACGACGTGGGCTTCTCTCACGACGGGTCCGCGAGCCGAAGCTCGGCATCTACGTCATTGGATTCACTGGACTGCCCAGAGTTGAGTAGCGAGTTGGTGGCTCCTGATGGCTTGATCGAAGTTATTCTTTCCTTCCTCAATGTCAGGGTGCGCTCGCGAGCACGGCCAGAGAAGGTGGAAGACGTTTAATGGTGAATAACAGCTATCGCAGTCAGATCTGTCGTAAAACTCAGGTAGGTAGTGGTGAAGTCTGTTTTGTATCTGTAACATGCGCAGAGTGACCGCTTCGGCCGGAATGAGGCTGTGGTGTGGTGTGCTGTATGAGCGTCGCAGAAGTCGGTAGTGTTTAGTGATTTCGTAGTATGTGGAGGGGGCGTCGCGATTCATGGGTGGGCATCTCGCGATTCAGATGCTTCCGAAGCCAGCATGAAGTTCTCGAACAGTCGTAACGCTTGCGATCGAGGAAGAGCAGGGCGACGGAGTGCAGACATAAATGTCGGCGGTGGTGCTAGTCCGGAAACAGAAGGTGCTGTTACGCCCTTTCTTCTGTTGACCCTCGTCGCCAATGTAGGGATGGCGTGAGCCGTTCTTGACTGGCGGGAAACATGAAAGTCAAGGCAAGAAACGCACCCTGGCTTTCTTGAAGAATACACACGTATATATATATATATATATATATATATATATATATATATATATATATATACAGGGGCGTAGCCAGAAATTTTGTTCGGGGTGGGGGGGCTTCACCGGCCCAACCGGGGGGGTTGGGGGGGGGCATGCGTCTGCTTTGTTCTACGCGCCGTGATCGAAAATAACTATCTGTAGTTTAAGCAGACTCTCTACATGTGTATCAAAGACATGGGACCCCCCCCCCCCCCCCTCGCGTGTGCGTGTGCTTGTGAAGAAATTAAGTAAGAAGTAAAGTAAGCTCAGTAAATACAGTAAGTACGACAGGTACAGTGGGCGTTTGGAGCAACGGTCTCTCATCGCGCCACTGAATAGACCAGTCTTCGAAAACGCGTCATTGAGACGACCCGCCCGATCGGAGAAGACATCATTAATTGTTAATCTCCGTTAAGCGTAGATGGCGTCGTCCTCGTCGGGGCGAAGTGCGTTTCACAAGTCAAGCGTGAAAATGCACGTGTGACCAGGCTATGCCTACTCCCATAGGGATAGCTTGTTCGCTGCGTCTTTGCGCTAGAAAACTTAAATACGCGCAAAAACGCGTAAGGATTTTTTTTCGAAGCTTTCGTCGCCCTGCTCCCTCATACGAGAGGGTTGCATTTCCTGCGGCAAGTGCATCGGCCGCTGTGTCTTCCGCAGTGTGCGAGCGTGCAGCCGTCATTTGCCTTTATGTCAACGTCAACAGATTCAGAATTGTACAGAATATTTCATTGCACAGCATAGGTATGGCTTAAGTAGTGCGTGCAACTCATTTCTGCGTCACTTACGCCGGTGCAAACAGGAAGCGGCCTTGCACCTCACAGTATCTCGACTGATTCATGTACTAGTGACGCAGGAATGAACTCCGGTCTTGTTCAGTGCATAGTGCACATAATCAATTTCTCAGGACGCATGAACTCCGACGAGAACTGTCAGCTCCTGCAACAAGAGTTTACTTACGCTGTACTCGCACAGCAGTAATCCATGCTTGTCGGCTGTCTGTTTCGTGCATTCAGTTGCGAATCGGTGGAATTTCACTGCTGTCATCAACCCTTCGTGAGTATACATTGCTGGTTTGGGATTCCACAACACAACAGCAACTACCAGCCTTCCGTAATTGCTGGTTTGGGATTCAACAACACAACAGTAACTACCAGACTTCCGTAGGGGCACCATCGCAAACAAGAGACGTTTCGCGCGCGGTAAGGCTACGTTCACACTTGGGAAAGTGTGAACGTAGCCTTACCGCGCGCGGGCGGAAAGGCCAAAGCGGCCGGGAAATCTTTTCCGCGCATGTCCAAGTTGTTCACATTTGTTTTGCTACCCCCTCGGCCGCCGCTGCCGCTTTCGTCCACACCCACCTAGTCTGCGTACGTTTGTCGGCGTGCTGGCGCTCATTATCGCATTATTTCGAGCGGTATATTGATTCATTGACCCACGTACCGTCATCAAAAGTGATCATTTTGCGCAACTTCGCGTGTCATCTGCGACCTTCGGTAAATTCCTCGTTGGCGTTCCGTAATTCTCCTCACACGGGCGCGTTAGCGCTGAGTCACAGGTTGGTGCCTAGGCGTGCTTATATTTCTTTAATAGCTTTTATTTACAAATTGTAATATCATTTCATCATTTCGTATTATTGCCAGCGCCTCCAGGACACCAAAGGGGCAACGGGAACACCACAGCTAAAACCCGGGCTGGCGCTTGTGTTGGGGCTCGCCAAAATCTGCGCGTCCTACTTGAGACCTACGCTCCCAGTCTATCGTCGCGACGAGAAAAGCACCCCGCGACTACTGCAACATACCGTACACGTGCGAGGAGAATTATGGAGCGCCAACGAGGAATCTCCCTAACTATTGTCTGCCATGGAAGTGGAAGAAGAAATTGCTTGTATAATTCTACCTACTTGTTTTCGAGACATAGACAATGAATAAACGGAAGACGCGGACACCTCGGTAAAGGTGGTGGTGGGTTCGCCTGGCTTTGCTAAAGTGTTAGAAGTTGGGTCACGCCAAGGTTTCATTGCCGCACCTCCGGTCGCGCGACGTTGAATACTATCGCGAGTATTGCTGACAGTACGTTTTATTAGTACCACCCTTGTCGTAGTGCAAGGGGTGGTTCTTGATCGCGTCAATCAGCATTGCAGCCTACACTTTTGTGCCATGTTAAATTTTACAACCGGTTGTTTACATGCTATAGTGTAGCTTCCAGTCGAGCAGAATGACTTTCCGCCGCGTTTCCGCTTCGCCATGGCAAAAAAATCCGTCCGACACAGACTTGTCTCGCCGCCTGATTTTCTGCCTGTTTTGCCGCTTAGGCGGGCGGATTTTTTCAAGATTTTGCCGCTTCCGACAGCTTCGAGACCAAGTGTGAACGTAGCCTAAGATCCTGCGCGAGCGCGGCCTAACCGGCACCGGAAGAGAAGCGGCGGAAATGTATACCGGGAATTTCGACCACCTGGGCTCTTTAACGTGCACCTAAATCTAAGTAAACGGACCTCGAGCCTTTTCGCTTTCATCTAAAATGCGGCTGCAGCATTTGTTGCTTCAGAATGCAGCCGCCACATTCTCGCTCAAACCCTCACAGAGTGTCAAAGCCTTGACAAACACCGTGACAGTTTTTTCCATCTGCAGACACGATTCGCTGCAAATTACCAATTCAAACGGAAGCGCCCTGGAATGAAATTGTGATAGCAGCACCGGTATCCTGAATTATGTCAGCGCGAAGCGACGAGAACAAAGGGTGGGTAAGTGGGGGGGAGTTGCGGAAAAAATTTCGGGGGGGGGGGTTTGAACCCCCCCAATCCCCCCTGGCTACGCCCCTGTATATATATATATATATATATATATATATATATAAGTGTGTGTGTGAGTGCGTGTGTGTGTACATATTGACTTTTATGTTTCCCGCCAGTCAAGAACGACTTACGCCGTTCTTGACTGGCGGCAGCAGTATTCTTGACACGGCGCCGGTATCAATAAAGACGACTTCCCAGCGTGGAAAGACGGACGCCAGCATCGGTCTCGATCGCGTTCCCGCTCCGGCGCCCACTCTCGGTCGAGAAGCCGCGAGCAATGTGACGGATCGGAATCAAGGGCCAGTTCCGGACCCAGAACCCGGAGCAGGTCGACCTCCGGGCTTGGAACCAGACCATTGCAAGCGAAGGGAGCAGAAGCAGGGAGCGAACACCCTAGACCGTTACAGGTGAGCTGGGCAGACGCCAACTCCAGCGGACACGCGAGGATCGAGGCTGCTCCCCTCAACGCGAATGCCGAGGCCAACAAGGAGTTAGCGCAAATTAAGAAAACGCTTCTGCAGCTTATTAAGGACAACGCTACATCGAGGGACAACGCTACATCGAGGGACAACATTAACGCACTTAAGGAAGAAAACGCTAGACTGAGAAACGGAGGCAAATAAGTAGCACAGATCGCCAAAGATACGGAGGAAATATTTGAGGGTGGGGACGAGGTGCCCGTACCCACAAAACGAAGGGCTATAGAAGTAGATTCAGACTGCAGTGAAAGGAGAACATATAGGCGAAAGAGTAAGACCAAAAGACTGCAGGAAGAGTTAGAACTTCGAATGGAGGAAGATAAGAAAGGACTTGAAAAGAAAATGGACGATACGATAAGATAACTAAATTAATGCGACAGCAATTCGCCACGATTCAGGAGCAGATACAACAGCACTTAGGCTCCATGCAAGCGCGCGTGGGAGAGCTAGAAGCTAAATTATCGGTGGCAGTCATCGCAAGCAAGCAGTTGCGGTCCCATTAATATGGCTGGCAAACCGTACAGTCGGCCTGCGGTAACAGCGACGAGCGAGATCGCCGAAAAACTTTAATACCACCATGGCTAAACACAACAGATACACGATCTGGCAGTGGAATTGCAGGGGTTACGCTAGGAAAAGGTCTCATTTTACATAATACATAATTAACAAAGGAACTCCAGATATCATTACAAGAAACTAACGGGAAGGGAAAATTATCGGGCTACAAGTCCTACTGTAGCGCCGCGGGGGAGAAATTGGCCGTTACGACGCTAGTCAGACGAAATCTCACGGAATTCAACCACGACACAGACATAAAGGGAATCGAACACGCTTTAATAGAAATAATGCAGACTCAGAACGTAGCTAGAAGCCTTTTCGGTCTCAACTTCTACAGCAGTACGCGATGCAAACACCGATTCCGCACACTCATTCGGAAAACGACGCTATCGCGAGCAGGCAGGCGGTCCTGATGCTGGGGACCTGAACGCTCAACACACCGCGTGGGGTTACAAATTCGAAAACGTCAAGGGTAGGAACCTGTGGCTCGACCCGCAGCAAGAGGGGCTCACCCTCGTTACGAATCCCTCCTTGCCAACGCGCAGAGGTAACAGCGTTAGCGTAGACACCATACCGTACCTAACTTGTACGAAAAACATTGGCGATTCACAGTTGACGAACACGCAACAGGACCTGGGTAGTGATCACTTCATAATAGAGATTAGAGTCACGGCGGGACCGCGCAAGATCAGAGGCAAACAGCTCAAATTGGTCGAGTGGGACAAATTCAGAAACATTAGACAGACGGAGACATTCGCAGGAAGCAATTCATGACATCGCGGGTTGGACCGACGCGGTGAAGCGGGACATTTCTGTGGCGACACGAACGGCCCCACCGGAGGCGGAACTCGAACTTATAGACAGCAGACTCTTACACATGTGGGAGGCCAAACACAGTTTGCAGGACAGATGGAAAAGGCAGAAATACAACTGATCACTTAGGAAAAAGATAGCGAAACTTAACAAGGACATTGAGAGTCACACACAGCAGCAGTGCAAGCAACAGTGCAGCAACCTGCAGTAACATGGAGAATCAGCTAGGGCTCGCGAAGACTTGGAACTTGCTTAGGTACATGCTTGACCCAGAAGAGACCAAAACCGCGGATAGACAGAACATCAACAGAATCATACATGCGCATGAAGGCTCCAAACAGGCCATCTTACGGGAGATCAGGGAACGGTACGTTAATTCGGTCCCAGCGGTAACGCATCCGGAATATGAAGGCGCAATCAACGAAGACCTTGGCAGACCGATCGGCGAGTCCGAGATCAGGGCAGTGTTACATAAGCTCAACACCAAATCGGCGCCCGGGCCCGACTGAATCACAAACAAAACGCTGAGGAATTTAGACAATAAATCTATAAAGAAACTGACGGAGTACGTCAGCGCATGCTGGGAAACCAGACGCGTACCGCAGTAATGGAAGACAGCGCACGTCGTGCTGATACCGAAGCCGGGCAAGGGACTGCAACTAGAGAACCTCAGACCGATCTTCCTGATGATGATGATGATGATATTTGGTGTTTTGTGGCGCAAGGGCCAAATGTGGCCAAAGAGACAATGAATGGTATGTTTGCGATGATCGGTGAGTTCCGATGATAGGATGCTATGTGGCTGTAAAGGGGCCTAAGAACAAATCGCGGTATATAAGCGTAAAACATACATAGAATAGAATTATGGTAGTGACGTGTGGAGTGATCTGTGGGTCGTGAATGTATGAGAAGTGGCCATGGTGTTAAAATTAAGGATATAAAAGTAGCACGACGTCTACCCAAGGCCTTTGTGGACAAACACCACGAGACATGTGCTTTTTTTGATAAGATACTGCAGCAGCGACCTCTGCAGAGAGGCTGTGCTACACGTCACCTGGATAGATAACACGAAAATTATGTATGTCCTTTAAAAACGCGAGAAGTGATTGATATTTAAAAAGAGGTTCATTGCCCAAAAACATAGAAGGATGTAATGGGAGATTTTGCCGTGATGGCAATGGAAAACGTTTTTTCCTCTGAGGCTCCAGTACAGGGCACTGTAAGAGGACATGAAGTACACTGAGTGGCTGGCCACATTCCTCACAGACAGGCGGATCGCCACCGTACAATAAGTATGCGTGTGTACTGTATGTGTGTCCTATCCTGAGTCTGCAAAGTGTAACCTGTGTGTGGCGTGTTTTCGATTCTGACGGCCACTGAGCGAGATGAGGCTTGATAGTATGTAGTTTGTTGTTCGTTTCTCTGTCCCACAGACGTTGCCAGTAGGCCCTGACCTTTTTCTTGATAAATGGCTTTAGGTCCATTACAGGGACGGCTATGGGCGAAGTGGCAGCGTCTGTATGAGCAGATGTGGCTAGCTTGTCGGCCAACTCATTGCCTTCGATCTCGAAGTGCCGTGGCACCCAGCACAGCACAATTTGTTGCTTGGAAGCATACGCGGTGCAAATTATAGAATAAAGAGCTATAATTACGGGGTTTCTGTGCCTACTTAGACTTTTTAAACATTTCAACACGCATAAAGAGTCAGTAAAGATGATTGCCTTGGGTATGTCTAACCGTTTGATGTGTTTAACCGCCACCAGGATGGCGTAGGCCTCCGCTGTAAAGATGGTTGTGTTTGGGTGCAGAACTCCGGCAGCCGAAAAGGATGGACCGACCGCCGCGTAAGACACGCCAGTGTGTGATTTTGAGGCGTCAGTAAAATATTCCGGACAAGAGTATTTGTGCTGCAATTCGAGGAAGCGCGTACGGATATGTGCGACCGGCGCATACTTTGTAACATCAACGAAGGACAGATCACAGTCAGTCAGCTGCCACTGCCATGCCGGCAGCTGTACAGGAGAGGACACGACATCATGTTCGTGGAGCGACACATCCATTTCTTCGGCAAGACTTCTTACTCGCAGTGCGTAGGGCTTTCTTACGCTAGGACGGTTCTGAAAGGTTTGAGCAGTGGACAGGTCATTTATAGTTGTGTAGGTAGGGTGTGTTTTGCTTGAGTTTACTGTTAGGAAATACACAAAGGACAAGTACATTCTTTGCAGATGAAGTGACCATTCATTTGATTCTGCATATAGGCTTTCTACGGGGCTTGTTCTGAATGCACCCGTAGAAAGGCGGATGCCCAGATGGTGGACAGGGTCCAACATCTTCAAGGAGCTCGGAGTCGCGGATTGATATATAATGGAACCGTAGTCTATACGTGATCGAATGAGGCTCTTATAGAGATTCAGTAGACATCTTGTGTCACTACCCCACGTAGTGCGAGACAACACTTTCAAGATGCTCATTGTTTTCATGCACTTGTTTCTTAGATACTTTAGATGTGGGATAAATGTTAACTTCGCGTCCAGAATTATGCCTAGAAATTTGTGTTCAGTTTTTACAGGTAGACCCTCACCTTGCATCTGGATGTTGGGATCAGGGTGCAGACCTCTCCTTCTGGAGACGAGGAGGCATGTGGACTTTTGTGGGTTAAGCCTAAACCCATTCTCGTCTGCCCACTTACATAGTTTGTTCAAACCAAGCTGAAACTGCCACTCACAGATTGCAAGGTTACATGAGGTGAACCCTATCTGTACATCGTCGACATATACTGAATAAAATAGGTTGCGTGGGATGTACAGACGCAGAGAGTTCATTTTTATGATAAAGAGGGTGCAACTAAGCACACCACCCTGTGGTACTCCAGTTTCCTGCACATATGGTCTTGATAGGGCATTACCCACACGAACACGGAATCTGCGGTTTGACAGATAACTTTCAATGATATTGACGCGAAGTAAGCTGCCCACTACAGGCACCGATCGTGATAAGTCAGCTGCCCACTACAGGCACAAGATCGCGAGAGAGAAGACGACGAAGGGCGCAGGTGTGCGCGCGTTCTCTTGAGTGTCGGCCATCATAAAAGAAGGCTGTTCTCTTTCGGCAAGCTCGTTATAATTATCTTCGTGACATTTTACTGGTGGAGGTGCGGGGTATATGATACCATTGCCGGAGACGCAGCGTACCCCTGACTCATCCCCAGTGAGTAGTCCGGGAGAGATTACTCCTGTGCACGTACGCACCAGCCGCCGTCTTCAAGGGCTCCAACCTGAGCACGGTCTGTTGCCCGATCGTATCCGGACGATGAACCTGAGCCCACAGCCTCCTGCTGCTGCGGCTGTTTCGCCGGCGCAGATCATCTTCAACCAGCCACAGACGCCGATTGCGTTCCACGGAGATGCTACTGAAGACGTGGAAGATTGGCTAGACCATTTCGAGCGGGTCGCCGAATGCAACGGATGGAACGAAGACCGCAAGTTGCGCAACGTGTACTTCGCGCTCCAAGACTCCGCGAGGACGTGGTTCCATAACCATGAAATGACATTGACTTCGTGGCACGAATTCCGACAGCAGCTGGTCGCCACATACTCCAACATGGACAGGAAGGAGCGAGCGGAGCTGGCAATACAGGCAAGATTCCAAGCCCCGAACGAGAGCGTCACCACGTATACTGAAGACATGGCTCGGCTGTTCAGACGTGCGGATGCCTCAATGGCCGAAGACAAGAAGGTGCGACATTTGATGCGAGGTGTGAAGCAAGAGATCTTTGCTGGACTTATTCGGAATCCGCCCACAACACTTGCAGACTTACTTGCTGAAGCGACAGCGATGGAAAGGGCCCTTCGACAGCGTGCCAGACAATACAACCGCAACGTGATGGAACTTTCACACAGCCCCTCTAGCATGACCTCGGAAAACAACCTCGAGGACTTACGCGAATTGATCAGGGCTGTGGTAAGAGAAGAGCTCCACAAAATGCAGCTAACCGACGCGCCGACAGCCCGAATTTCTGTGGCGGAGATAGTGCGCGACGAGATTAGGCAAGCCGTCCAAGCTCCTGAACGCCACGAGGTACCACAACAGCGGGAGCCAGTCCGAATGACTTATGCGGACGCCGTACGACGACCGTCGCTGTACGGCCCCTCAAACGTCATGCGCCCCTCCGAACAGACTGAAGTAGTGTTCAGGCGTCGCAGTCCATCGTCCATCGAGGAGTCGAGGCCCCGAAAAAGCGACGTTTGGCGGGCTCCTGACCTCAGGCCCCTATGTTTTCATTGCGGAGAGGCTGGTCACGTCTACAGGATGTGCCCCTATCGACGAGTGGGCCTCCGCGGGTTCCCTCTAGGTGCACCTCGTCCACGACCTGGTCAGCGCCCGATGGAGATAGAGAACTTCATCGCGAGTCGCGACAGTTCATTCGAGCAGCGAAGGCACGAGCCCCGTTCTGCATCGCCTGCTCGATACCGATCGCCAAGTCCCTCATTTCATCGAGACGCTCGTAGGCGTCGTTCACCCAGCCCTGCAAACCCGGAAAACTGAGTCCAGCGACCTCCGGAGGTGAGGCCGCTGACGCCGAGCGCTTCGAATATCCTCCATCACGACGACAACGACGACAAAGCACCGACGTTCAGTCACACTCTAGTGCGCAAAGGCAAGTGGTAACGTCAGACATACTGGTTACCATAGACGACGAAGAAGTTACTGCTTTAATTGACACTGGTGCGGACAGCTCAATTATGAGCAGAGAGCTTGCGTCAAAGTTAAAGAAAGTTTTTACGCAGTGGACTGGGTCGCATGTCCGTACTGCTGGAGGGCATCTATTAATTCCCGTGGGCAGATGCACCGCTCGGGTAAATATTTGTGGATTTACGTACGTCGGGGTCTTCAATATTCTGCCCAGCTGCTCGAGGGACTTGATACTCGGCATGGACTTTCTACAGGCGAATGGAGCCATAATTAACCTGGAAAAATCGAGCGTGACTTTCTCTACGGCAAAAGCTATAGCAAGCGACGCTGGCGACGAGAATCCCACCGAAAACGCCTTGCGCATCGTCCAAGACAGCATAACGGTACCGCCAAGAAGCAGCCTACTGACCCTGGTAACGTGCGACGCATTCGACGGCTATGAGGGCATCGCCGAGGCAAACATTCCGTTAATGCTTGAGCGGAACATCTGCATTGCACGGGGCCTCGTTCAGCTTCAGCACAGACGCTCATTAGTCCTGCTGACAAACTTCAGCAACGAATACCAGCACTTACCGCAAGGCACAGCTGTCGCCTTCCTCCACCAAATTGCTGCCTTCACTGATGTCGCCTTGCTAGAAACTGCTTCCCCTAATTCATCGATAGAGGCCAACCTGAGCGATCGCATTCAGATTAACCCGGGCTTATCGGAACGACAGAAACAGCAGCTACTGGACCTTATCAACGACTTCTCTGGCTATTTCTCTACCGAGTCTAAAGTACGGCGCACCTCCGTTACGAAGCATCGCATTCCTACGGACGAGTCAGCACGCCCCGTTCGTCAGCATCCTTACCGCGTTGCGCCTACGGAAAGGGAGGTGATAAAGCGCCAGGTTCAAGAAATGTTAGATGATGACGTGATTCAGCCGTCCATAAGTCCATGGGCGTCACCCGTCGTTTTAGTCAATAAGAAGGACAACACACTACGCTTCTGCGTAGACTACAGACGGCTTAACAGTGTCACCAAACGCGACGTTTATCCTCTGCCACGGATCAATGACGCTCTGGACCGTCTACGCCATGCCCAATTTTTCACCTCGTTGGATCTCAAGTATGGGTACTGGCAGATCGAAGTAGATGAGCGTGACCGCGAAAAAACGGCATTTGTGACTCCTGATGGATTATATGAATTTAAAGTCCTCCCATTCGGCCTGTGTTCCGCACCTGCCACAATTCAGCGGATGATGGACACTGTTCTCTCTGGACTGATATGGCAGACGTGCTTAGTCTACTTAGACGACGTTGTGGTGTTTTCCAGAACGTTTGATGAACATCTCGAACGACTAAAAAATGTACTCCTCGCAATCAGCAAAGCAAATCTGACTATCAAGCCTGAGAAATGTCATTTTGGCTTTCAGGAGCTAAAGTTTCTCGGACACGTAGTCAGCCCCCGCAGTGTTCGGCCAGACCCCGAGAAGCTAGCTGCCGTCGCTGAGTTCCCGCGTCCAACAGACAAGAAGGCAGTTCAGCGATTCTTAGGTCTCTGCGCCTACTACCGTCGTTTTGTCGAGGGGTTTTCAAGGATCGCCGAACCATTAACGAGACTCACACGCCAAGATGTACCCTTCGAGTGGACGGAAGAACAACAGGAAGCCTTTACAGAATTGCGGAAGCGACTGCAAACAGCCCCCGTACTCGCGCATTTCGACGACAAGGCTGACACAGAAATCCACACAGACGCCAGCAACGTGGGGCTCGGTGCTATACTCGTTCAGTGGCAAGACGGCGCCGAACGAGTACTAGCCTACGCGAGCCGCAGCCTCACAAAGGCAGAGGTCAACTATTCCACGACTGAAAAGGAGTGTCTAGCTGTCGTTTGGGCCATCGGCAAGTTCCGACCCTACCTTTACGGCCGCCCTTTTCGCGTAATAAGTGACCACCACTCACTGTGTTGGCTTGCGAGTCTTAGGGACCCTTCAGGCCGCCTCGCTCGTTGGAGCCTCCGCCTTCAGGAGTACGACGTCACAGTGGTATATCGATCCGGACAGAAGCACGGCGACGCTGACTGCCTCTCACGTGCACCTATACCTTGGAAGCCCTGTGACGTAGAGCAAGATTTTCCGTTTCTCAGTGTAGTGGACACTGTCGAGATGGCTGACCTCCAACGTGCAGACAGTACATTGCTTCCCCTCATTAGATACCTTCAGGGAGCCGACGTTGTTGTCCCACGACCGATGTCACGCGGTCTGACTTCTTACTGCCTCCGGAACGACGTGCTCTACAAAAAGAACTCCGAAAACAGCCAAGAAACGTTCCTTCTTGTCGTCCCGGTTTCGCTGCGCGAAGAAGTACTGCAGGCGTGTCATGACGACCCATGTGCCGGACACTTAGGCTTCGCCAGGACGTTAGCGCGCATACGTCAAAAGTATTCCTGGCCACAACTATTCTCGTCCGTTCAGCGCTACGTGAGAAGCTGCCGTGATTGTCAACGGCGCAAGGTTCCACCTTTGAAACCTGCTGGTCTTCTGCAACCCCTGGACCCTCCTCCAGCACCGTTTCAACAGGTGGGAATGGACCTCCTCGGTCCGTTCCCTACGTCGTCCACAGGAAACAAATGGATAGTCGTCGCAACGGACTACCTAACGAGGTACGCAGAAACCAAAGCTGTGCCCCGCGGAACTGCTACAAAAGTCGCGATGTTTTTTGTCCATGAAATCGTACTACGTCATGGGGCCCCTTCAATCTTAATAACCGATCGAGGAACTGCGTTTCCTGCTGACTTAATGCAAGAGATCGTCACGCTGACCCACACCAATCATCGGAAAACCACGGCCTATCACCCACAAACTAATGGCCTAACCGAGCGCCTCAACAGAACTATGGCCGATATGATCTCCATGTACGTTGACGTAGAGCACAAGTCATGGGACACAAGTCATCGTGACAATATTAAGCATATTGCCACGTATTCCAAAGTGTGCGAGGTCTCTCAGTATTCCGAACCGCCACGTGGTGTCGTATGCCTTTTCCATATCGAGGAAAACAGACAGGAAGAATTGCTTGTGGACAAAGGCTTCACGAATCTGAGCCTTTATGCAGATCAGATGGTCAGTGGTGGATCGGCCATCGCGAAACCCACACTGGTCCGTCGTAGTTTTTGCGTCAAGCAGCTTGCTTGATTCTAGGAATAGTATCAGACGCCGGTTTATCATCTTCTCGAAGACTTTGCAGATGCAGCTTGTTAGAGCTATGAGCCGATAGCTGGATACGGACGATGGATCCTTGCCCAGCTTTAGGATATGAATCACTATGGCCTCTTTCCACGCAGAGGGGATCTCGCCGGATGTCCATATAGAGTTATACAGACAAAGAAGGGTTTTCTTCATTTCAGAGGACAGGTTTTTCAACATTTCGTATAGTATGCGGTCAGAGCCTGGGGCAGATTGGTTGCAACAGGTGAGTGATGCATACAGCTCTGCTGGAGAGAAAGGTAAGTTATATGGCTCGTTCCCGGTGCTCTTTCGGTCTAGTTTTTCTTTTTCTATTGCTGCTTTGTATTTTGTAAATACTGGAGAATAATGTGATGAACTGGACACAGGTTCAAAATGAGCACCCAGATGATTTGCTTGGTCCTCCAGGCTGTCTCCCTGCGTGTGTATCAGGGGAGGCGGATGTGTTTGTCGTCCTCTTACTCTATTGACCCTGTTCCAAACCTTGGCCTCATCCGTGTACGAATTGATGCTTGATAAGAATTTTTGCCAGCTGTCTCTCCTGGCTTGTCTGCGCGTTCTCCTACCTTGGGACTTAATTTGCTTGAAATTGACAAGGTTTTCAGCAGTAGGAGAATAGCGAAGCTGCCTCCATGCTTTGTTCTGCTGCCTACGCGCGTTCCGGCATTGTTCATTCCACCACGGAACACGGGGTTTACTGAAAGTCCACTTGTTTGGGGAATACACTTAGATGCTGCATCAATTATGAAGTTTGTAAAATACTCGACGGCACCGTCAACTCCGAGCACAGACATGTCAGCCCACGAGATCGCACTGTCTGGAATTTCTCCCAGTTCGCTGCATCGACCTGCCACTGGGGGGCATGTGGTGGAGATTCGTATTGTCTTTGTGCTCGCAGCAGTATTGGGAAATGGTCGCTCCCATAAGGGTTTTTTATAACTTCCCATTCAAGTTCTGGTAATATGGATGGAGAAGCTATGCTGAGATCTTGGAGGAAAAGGTTTTGTCTGCGAGACAATAATATGTAGGTTATTTTTGGTTTAGCAGACACGCACCGGATGAGAAAAGAAAGTCTTCAATTAAACGGCCTCGCGCATCGATGCGGGAGTCATCCCACAGACAGCTGTGTGCATTGAGATTCCCAAGAACAAGGTAGGGTTCGGGGACCTCATCAATGAAAGACTGAAATTCTTGTTTGTGCAGCTGGTAGTTCGGCGGTATATAGAGCGAGCAAATGGTTACCAGTTTATCTGAAAGGACAGCACGAACAGCCACGGCCTCCAGTGCGGTTTGCAGTGGAAAATGCTGACAGGCTACAGTTCTATCGAGTATTATGGCCACACCTCCAGATGATGCGGCAGCATCCTCGCGATCCCTGCGGAAATATTATACTGACGGAGAAAGCTGCTGTTTCTAGAGTTAAGATGAGTTTCCTGGACACACAGCACTTTTGGATTAAATTTGTGTAAAAGTTCTTGAATGTCGTCTAGGTTGTGGAGTAGTCCCCTAATATTCCACTGAATTATTGTGTTCATGTTGGAAGGAAAGGTGCTGTGTGTCTTAGTCGAGTACTTGGACTTATCCTACAGAGCCTTTTCAGGCCCTGTAATTGGAGTTTTCCCCTTTCTGGGGTGCTCGAGAGAGCCTCGTCGCACCCTAGGCGCTCCATGCGCCATCTCGCATGTGGTAGTGTCCATTGCCTCATCCGGGGCTTTGGACACTCGCTCCAACAAGCGATGTGTACGTACAGGCATCGTCTTTGAGGACAAAGCCTTTGCCCCCACCAGTGCGGAGGTTGACAGACCCTCCTTTGCCTCTGTGCGGCCCTGGATGCTGCCAAAGTTTGTAGAGGCCACTGGTGTGGCCGAGTTGAGGGAGGGTAGGGCAGCCTTGGCTGCTCCTACCGTAGGGGCGGTTGCCCCAGCTGACGGCTCGCTACGTGCAAGCCGGGCTGGTGGCGGAAGCCCATGCGGCCGTGCCCCCTGACGTGCCGCATCAGCGTATGTAGTTAGGATGGATCGTTGGGCGTGTTGGTTAAGCATGATCTGAAGTGAAGGCGCGAAAACGACGACGAACGAAGAGAAAGCACAGACACACAGGGCGCCGGTCCGAAGAGACACAATAGTGAAGGCGCCCTGTGTGTGTGTGCTCTCTCTTCGTCCGTCGTCGTTTTTGCGCCTTCACTTCAGACCAGCGTATGTAGTGTTGCGAAAAGGCGAGCACCTTTTGCGTGCTTCCCTGAACGAGATGTTCTCACGGACCTTTATAGTTATTATTTCTTTTTCTCTTTTCCAGCCTGGACAAGAGCGAGAATACGCCGGATACTCGCCGTCACAATTTACACAGTGAGGCGTGGCCTCACAGCTATCTGAGGCATGGCCTTGCACTCCGCCCTTAGCGCAGGTGAGTCGACCACGGCAAGTGCGAACCGTGTCCGAACCTTTGGCACTGGTAGCATCGTCTCGGATTTGGGATGTAAGGTCGCACGTTCAGTTTGATGTACGCTGTTAGGATCGTCTGGGTCAGAATGCTTGATGAAAATGTCAAAATTACATGTTGTGTTGGTATTTACTTATTGTCCCACCTGATTTTTATGCGTTGCACATTGATGACATTCTGGTCGCTCCAGCCTTCTAGAAGCTCGCTTTCAGTCAATTCTAGGAGGTCTACGTCAGATACTACTCCGCGTGAGGTATTCATGGTTCGATGTGGCGTAACAGTTACCGGGTGCTGTCCGAGTGATTGAAGACTGGTGAGCTTTTGGTATTGTTGGTGATCTTTAACCTCCAGCAGCAGGTCACCGCTGGCCATTCTGGTGATCTTGTAGCCAGGTCCAATATTTTCGGTCAGAGATTTTGCGACAACAAATGGTGAAATTATTCAAGCTGATTTTTCGGTTTTCTCACTGTGGATCGCGTGGAATCTCGGGAAAGTTTCAGTTGGCTTTTTAAACATTACAAGGATTCATTGGTGCGCCCCCTCTTCTGAGGCTGGCGATCAAGACGGGGAAATGTAGGGGTTCCCATGTAATTTGTTTTGTGTTCTGCAGCAATGGCGGCCACCCACCATGGAGCCCTACTTGGGGACGCTGCAGTTCTTAATGTTTAAGACAGCATACGCCAGCCGTACATCGCTACTATTACCGAATGTATTATGCCCATGTGAGGACAGCTACACAAGGTTAACCCAAGCCGCCTATGAAAAACGTGGAAGTAACAGAAGAGAAGAGGAGACAGGACAGTAAAGAAAGGAGATAGGAAAGAAAAAGGTCAGAGAGGGGATAGGAAAAGGCGACCAGCCGATTTCCCCTGGGTGGGTCAGCCCAGGGGTGCCGTCTACGTGAAGCAGAGGCTAAAGAGGTGTGTTGCCTCCGCCGAGGGGCCATAAAGGTCCAAGCACTCAGCATTGGCTCAACCCCCCGGATCCCCTTTTCCCCGGACACGGCTAAGCCACGCACGGCTACACGCGGGAGGGTCCAACCCTCATGTGCTCGGGTACGTGGTGTCGCACCACACCAAACGCCTGCTTACGCAGACGCCCCTGCGGGGAGACCGATCTCCCTGACTTCGTGCGTAGGGAAGGTAATCGAGCACGCGGTCCTCACAAAGCTGACCAACTACCTCGAGGACCGCGACCTGCTCCCGCACACGATGTTGGGGTCATGGAGAAACCTTTCTACGCAGGACGCCATGCCACAGATCAAACACCAGGTCATAAACAGCCCGACCAGGTCCACCAAGGCCATACTGGCCCTGGATCTGAAGAAGGCCTTTGACAACGTAACGCACGCAACCCTACGGCCAAACTGCAGGAACTCGGCCTTGGCGAACAGACGTACAATTACGTTCGAGACTTTCTCATGAATAGAAAGGCCAAACTTGCTCTCGCGGAGCGTATTTCCGAACAAATATAGTTGGGTAGCGCCGGCACTCCACCGGGATCGGTGATATCGCCCATGCTTTCAACCTAGCTCTCGTGGGGTTGCCGCCGAAGCTAAACGAAATCAAAGGGCTCAATCACAGCCTTTACGCCGACGACATTACGTTGTGGGTTACCGAGGGCTGCAACGGCCAGATCGAACACACGTTGAAACGTGCTATCGAGACGGTCGAACAATTCTTGGAGAACACCAGACTGACCTGCTCCGCGGAAAAGTCTGAACTGTTAGTTTACAGACCTATGCGAAGAGGCCGCAAGCCGAACGGCGAGACGAACGACGTGGATCCCGGTAGGGACATACGACTAACGACGTCCGACGGGCGCCCCGGACCCAGGGTATACATAGCATGCGGGTTCTGGGTTTACACATTGCGGCGAACGGACACAATGGCGAGACCATCAGGAGACTGGAAGGCACGGTCGCACAGACCATCAGGTTACTCAGACCCATAGTAAACAGACACAGCGGGATGAAAGAAGGTAGCATGATCAGGCAAGTTCAGGCCTTCGTAATTAGCCGAATAACGTACGTGGCACCATACATCAATTGGGAGGTAGCGGAGAAGACGAAGATGAAACGCTTCATCAAAAAGGCTTACAAACAGGCAATAAGGCTACCGATCAACACAAAGACGAGCAGGTTACTCGATGTGGGTCTACACAACACGCTAGGGGAATTTATAGAGGCACAGAACATAGCGCAATACGAACACCTTTCCAAGAGCAGGATGGGCTGATACATACTGGAAAAGTTAGGCATCGGGTATCGCGCTTAACACGGCGTCAAAGTCGACGTACCGAGCAGCCTCAGGGACAAGTTGGTCTTCCCTCCGTTACCGAAGAACATGCATGCGGATTACCACATGCAGGGGTAGAAGGGAAAAGGTAGCGCAGGATGTACACAGGAAGTACGGCAACTGTGAAGACAGGGTGTTCGGGACACGGCCAGGTACGCGCGCAGGCGCGGCTTCGCGGCCGCGGTGGTAGATCACGAGAGCACTTGCAAGACTAGCGTCACGGTACGCACGGTGCTCGCGGAGTCGGCGAAGGAGGTGGCCACCGCTAGCGCCATGGCCACCACCGCGGCCGAAGTGATCATCAGCGACTCCCAGACGGCAGTTCGCAACTACGCCAACGGCCGCATCTCCACCGAGGCGTTACGAATACTACTCGCGGGTAAAACCAAGAATAAAGAAGTTTACATCGTTTGGGCGCCAGCCCACAATAGCTCACTCTCCGGCAACGGGGCAGCGCATGGGGGGGCTCGAGGGCTTACGGACCGAGCCGCCAACGACACTACCGCCTAGGGAGCCTACATGCAACGCCGTTCTGCATGTAGGCTCCCTACTACCGCCGCCTCGACCGCGACGTCTGGTGAGTGGTGGGAGTGGGAGGATCGCCTGACGAGATACAGAGAAATAACGCAACACTACAGACTGGCGAGGTGCAAATTCCCGCCACCACACCAGGAACTCAACAAGAGACAGACGGTCGCATGGCGACAGCTGCAGACAAGAACGTTTGTAAACCAGGTGATCTTGAATCTCTGTTACCCAGAGCTTTATTCGTCAAACCAATGGATGTTTTGTGAGGCCAGGGCAACCCTGGAACACATGTTATGGGAGTGCGAAAAAAGGGGGGGAGGTCCCAGACGGGGATGCAGCCTCGAACCTAACGCGCTGCTCACCTCCGCCCTCGAAGACCAACTCTGGGTCGTCCAGCGGGCCGAGGAGGCCGCCAGCGCTCAAGGGCTCGTGGTCAACGCCTAGGCAGAGATATTCGCCCAAATCCCCGAATAACTCGCCGGACTATCAATACAGTTATCGTTCTTCTTGAATGATGAGCAGCAACGCAGACAGCTGTGAAAGACGACGAGGACGATGAACGCGGGAGCGCTCGGCACACGCTCGTCGAGCGCGTGCCGCTTGCTTACCGTGACTACGACGACGACGCCAGGAGACGCCGGCTGCCCGAGTGCATAAGGTGCTTCGCACCTAAAATAAAGCTTAGTCTCAGTCATGTATGTGCCTTTGTATGTGAAGATTGCGTTTAGCGCCGTTGTACATCGTTCCAAAGCGCAGCGCCACCTTGTGGCGCCCACTGAAATCTCCAGGGTTTCGCGGAGAAAAGGGAGTGGGCGCGGCGGCAGCGGACAGGGACCACCAACAATGAGCAGGCCGCGGACGCCAAGCATGAGCGTACTACCCGCCAGGACCGCGAGGCGGGATGAAATGACATAAGCAGGCAGACATAACCAAGGTACACATAATCTATCAGTCACGTGCAGAATAATATCTATGAACAAAATTGAAGTTCTTAAAGGTTTAGTAGCTGGTACTAACTGGAACCCTGTAATGGAAATAAAAGACCCCGTGGCTTCATACCACCTCTATTTACATATTATAAAAGACCTTTATGACATTTCATTTCCTATGTTAGCAGTTAGAAAATACCAGAAATCCAGGAAGCCATGGATAAGTTCAGGCCTTTTGAGGAGAATAAAAGAGCGTGACAAGCTATTCACTTTATTTATCAAAAGCAAAACTTAGACACCTTAGCCAAATATAAAAAAAATAAGAAATAAATTATGCTCTGAAGTCGAGGTTTTGACAGAAGCCCGTCTGGTCGGGAGGCATCATGAAGGAGGGCAAAAAAGAAGGACACCGATCACTGAATGAATACAAGAAAAGACGTTTCGGCTCCCCTGACGGGAGCCTTGTTCACCATGAAATCAAGGACGTGCGATACAATGTTTATATGGCTTTAAAATATGACGTAAGCAACGCTTGTAGATGGGGGGGGGGGGGTTCCGTCATTCCGGTTGAGGGTGCCATCTGTCATTTTGATCAGGAGGGATTCCAAGTGGTGTCTGTAAGTCAAATTTCTTTCCTTTCCTAATATCTTGGCGTTATTCCACTCAATCCTGTGGCCCAAGTCACCTGCATGTTCTGCCAATGCGTTTGATGCGAATTTCTTTCTTTTTGACATCGTTGACAAGCTGCTTCAACCACTGTTCGAAATTACCTTTCTCGCCGATATATACACAGTCGCAGTCTTCACAGGTAATCCTGTAGACGATGCCAGGAAACTTTGTTTTCAAAAGCTTGTCTTTCACGTTTGCCAGCCGATGGCGTAATTTTTGGGATGGCATGTGAGCTACCTGGACGATGACCCTATACCCTACCAGAAAGGACACCCATCGACGTTCCTGACTTGAAGCGGCTCCCTCAGTTCTGCCTGGAGAACAGTTACTTCACTTTTGAAGGCACCTTCTACACGCAAGTGCACAGGACACCGATGGGCGCATCTATTTCGGTAACTGCTGCAAATTTAACAATGGAGTGGCTTGACCATCGAACACTCACCTCTTTCAACTCGTCGCCAAGGGTCGTCCTACGTTACGTAGATGATGTGTTCTGCATAATTCAGCGAAAATAAATTTCTTCATTTTTGTCTCATTTGAATAGTATTGAAGCGTCTATCCAATTCACAATTGAGGAAGAAAAAGACGGCGAGCTACCTTTTCTGGGCGTCCTCGTGAAACGTGACCGGCAGTGTGGCATTTTCGGTGTACAGAAAGAGCACATCATACAGGCAGGTATCTGCATTTCAATTCAGTGCACCCGACGAGCCAGAAGAGATCGGTAGTAGCCTCTCTTGTCGGTAGAACCAAGCGCATCTGCACAACGCCACAAAGCCGGCCTGCTGACCTACAAGAACCGCACCAAAATCTCTCGCCATGTGGCTACCCGAGGTCATTTGTGAACTCGATGGAACACCATCAGTCTGAGCCCCCAAGACCTGACTGTGTGCTCCCAAGAAAACGCGCTCCCATACCGTATGTGTCCGGTGTGAGCGAGGGCTTAGCCCGCGTTCTACGCGGCTATGACGTCCAGGTAGCTCACGTGCCATCCCAAAAATTACGCCATTGGCTGGTAAACGTAAAATACAAGCTTCCGAAGACAAAGTTTCCTTGCATCGTCTACGGAATTCCCTGTGAAGACTGGGACTGCGTATATATCGGCGAGACATGCAATTTCGAACAGTGGTTGAAGCAGCATGTCAACTATGTCAAAAGGAAAAAAAGGCGCATCAAACGCCTTTGCAGAACATGCAGGTGACTTGGGCCACAGGATTGATTGGGATAACGCCAAGATATTAGAAAAGGAAAGAAATTTCACTTCAAGGCACCACTTGGAATCCCTCCTTGTCCGAATGACAAATAGCATCCTCAACCGGAATGACGGAACCCTCCCCCTCCCATCTACACGCGCTGCTTACGTTATATTTTAAAGCCATATAAACATTGTATCGCAGGTCCTTGATTTCATGGTGAACAATGCTCCCGTCAGAGGAGCCGAAACGTCTTGTATTCATTCAGAGGTGGGTGTCCTTTTTTTACCCTTCTTCAAACTATGCTCTCATATTGAGCATGCACGTGCCGCATATTATGAAAATATGTTTGCTAACGTAACTAATGACTCAAAAAAGTATGTAAAGCGGGAAATGACCTTATGCTTAAAGATGACACGCTCTCATACTAAGTATGCATGTGCCGCATATTATGAAAATATATTTTCTAACGCATGCAATGATTCAAAGAAGTATGTAAAAGGGTAAATGACCTTGTGCTTAATGATGACACGCTCTGATATTAAGTATGCATGGGCCGCATATTATGAAAATATGTTTGCTAACGTATCCAATGACTCAAAAAAGTATGTAAAAGGGTAAATGACCTTACGCTTAAAGATGACAAATCTGTTTATCGGAGCTTATGATAGAAGGTGAACCATGCTCGGATGCATTGCTTGTCAAGAAGTTCAATGAGCATTTCCTGAAAGCTGGCGTTTCCACGACCTGTGTCGACGAAAATAGCAGTTATACTTCTTACGTCACTGACAACGTTGTATCCTCAGTTTTTTTGTTCCCCACAATTGAATCCGAAATATACACACTAGTGACCATAGGTTAGTGAGGTCTAGGATTTCTCTGAATTTCAAGAGAAAAAGAGTAAAATTAGTCAAGAGGAAACAGGCCAACCTAGAGGCAGTAAGGGTAAAAGCAGACCAATTCAGGCTGGTGCTCGCAAACAAATATGCATCTTTAGAACAGAAAGATAAAGACAACATCGAGGGGATGAATGAAGCCGTAACTAGGTTGATCTAAGAAGCAGCAATTGAAGTGGGAGGTAAGGCACCAAGGAAACCAGTAGGTAAGCTCTCCCAAGAAACAAAGGACCTAATAAAGAAACGACAAAACATGAAAACGTCCAACTCAAGAGATCAGATAGAATTCGCTGAACTGTCAAAACTGACAAACAAGAAGAAAGTAAGGGATATTCGAAATTATAACTTGGGAAGATTGAGGAAGCCGTAAAGTAAGGACGCAGCAATAAATCAGTAAGAAGAAAGCTTGGCATAGGACAAGGCAAGAAGTATGTACTGAAAGGTAAGCATGGTAATATCATCAGCAATTTCGATGACAAAGTAAAAGGAGCGGAAGAATTCTATACAGACCTGTACAGTGCCCAAAATAGCCAAACTACTTTCATTCGAAACAGTGATGAACCGGATACAGAGGCTCCTTCTATAACCAGCGATAAAGTTAGAAGGGCCGTGAAAGACATGTCCAGGGGACAAGCTGCTGGAGAAGATGGAATAACTGTCGATTTAATCAAGGATGGAGGAGATATCATAATTGAAAAGCTTGCATCCCTTTATACGCAATGCCTCACAACTTCAAGTGTACCAGAGAGCTGGAAGAACGCCAACATTATACTAACCCATAAGAAGGGAGACGTTAAAGAATTGAAGAATTATAGACCCATTAGCTTGCTTTCAGTATTGCATAAAATATTCACCAAGATAATTTCCAATAGAATCAGGGCAACACTTGACTTCAGCCAACCAAGAGAACAGGCTGGCTTCAGGAAGGGATATTCTACGATGGATCATATCCATGTCGTCAATCAGGTAATCGAGAAATCTGCGGAGCACAATAAACCTCTCTATATGGCTTACATGGATTATGAAAAGGCATTTGATTCGGTATAGATACCAGGAGTCATAGAGGCATTGCGTAATCAAGGAGTACAAGAGGCATACGTGAATATCTTAGCAAACATCTACAAGGATTCCACAGCTACCTTGGTTCTCCACAAGAAAAGTAGAAAGTTACCTATAAAGAAAGGGGTCAGGCAAGGAGACACAATCTCTCCAATGCTATTCAGTGCATGCTTAGAAGAAGTATTCAAGCTCTTAGACTGGGAAGGATTAGGAGTGAGGATCGACGGCGAATATCTCAGCAACCTTCGGTTTGCAGATGACATTGTCCTACTGAGCAACTATGGAGAGGAATTACAACAAATGATTGAGGACCTTCATCGAGAAAGTGCAAGAATTGGGTTGAAGATGTATATGCAGAAGACAAAGATAATGTTCAATAGCCTGGCAAGGGAACAAGAATTCAGGATCACCAGTCAGCCTCTAGAGTCTGTAAAGGAGTACGTTTATCTAGGTCAATTACTCACAGGGGACCATGATCACGAGAAAGAAATTTAGAGGAGAATAAAATTGGGTTGGAGTGCATACGGCAGGTATTGCCAAATCCTAACTGGGAGCTTACCACAGTCGTTGAAAAGAAAAGTGTACAATCATTGCATTCTACCGGTGCTAACATATGGGGCAGAAACTTGGAGGTTAACAAAGAAGCTCGAGAACAAGTTAAGGACCGCACAAAGAGCGATGGAACGAAAAACCCTAGGACTAACGTTAAGAGACAGGAAGAGAGCGGTGTGGATCAGAGAACAAACGGGGATAGCCGATATTCTAGTTGACATTAAGCGGAAGAAATAGAGCTGGGCAGGCCGTGTAATGCGTAGGATGGATAACCGGTGGACCATGAATGGACACCAATAGAAGGGAAGCGCAGTCGAGGTCGGCATAAAACCATATGGGATGATGAAGTTAAGAAATTTGCAGGCGCAAGTTGGAATACGCTAGCGCAAGACAGGGGTAATTGGAGATCGCAGGGAGAGGCCTTCGTCCTGCAGTGGCCATAAAATAGGCTGATGATGATGATGTCATGCCACATTTTTTAATGCCTAAAAATGTTCAACTTTCGAATTTTCTCCTAATGAGCCTAACAAAGAAACCTTACTGCCATTTTCCAATAAGGTGACGGTTGATTGAAGACTACCTATCGACTGATTTCTATTTTGTCTTCGTTCAGTAATGGAATAGAGGAATTACTGAACATAGGTTTGACAAAATACCTATGATAGTTCAATGTTGTTTCTGATTATCAGTTCTGTAGCCGGCTGGAATACTCAACTGACGTAGTCCTGGTCTCTTTAGCTGATATTTGAAATAGGATTGTTCACGAGGGAAACATTGCGGCTGCGTTTTTCTCAATATCCCTAAAGCATTCGACAGAAACGGCCCATTTCATACACCAAAAAAAGCTTAAAATTATCTGGCCCTCCTCTGCTACTTTTGAAGAGTTACTAACATAACAGAATTCAAATTCTAGATGTTTCTTATACCGTGTCAGGCTTGAAAACACTAATTTATACGGATTCAAGCACCTATTCTTGGTACTATCTTATATTGAATGTAGATAAATGATACGCCCGACTGTACTTATTAGTCATAATCGATCTCAGTTGCCGGTGACGCTACGACATTTCATTGTGATGATTGCATTTGAGGACTAGTATCTAAACCCAACTCTGAAGGTGCAAACAATCGAAAATGGTGTAATAAAACTGATGGCAAATATAGCATTTAAAATCAAAATTCTTTGTTTCCGATTCTAGGCAACGGCTCATAACAAGCATACCTCCTGTATCAATAGGTTAGCTTTAAATTACCATGAGTGAATAGGCCACATACCTAAGCGTCAATTCAACCATATTGCTTGGGTAGACAAAATGCCTTAAGACATACGAGTCCTGACTAAAATACGTTACAATTTTAGCCATACAATAGTGTCGCTATGTTACCTATTCTATTTACATTTTAACTATGGTGTAACATTTTAGGGAAACAGATCTAACACCCAGATCAGCTCGCTGCAAATTACACAAAACCTAGTCATCAGGATACGAACGCACAGCTCTTTCAAATACCAATACTAGGCAACGTCTCAGAACTAATACCATGCTTACCATCTCAGATAATTTTGATTAAGGTATCTTGCTTTATAGGTTGATAAGCAATTATCTCTCAGTTGATTTTATCTGAGAACTAAAGCGCGATGCGCTAAATATTCGCTCTAGTTCTTCAGTGACGTAAAACATACGGCCGAAACATTGAATGAATATACGGATAGGGGTGGTAAAACCTCCTTCACAAAAAGAAACACACCGCTGTGATGTCATAAGTATAGTAATATTTAGACAAGGCAAACCTATTAGCATGAATAGGCATTACTGTAGGAGCACATGTTCTCTGCTTCGTTTGTCGATTTTGAACCAGCAAGCCCACTCAAAGGAACGTGAAGCTGTACTTGAAAGTACTTAGTTTAGGTGTAATTTCATTTTTATCAATCACTATGGCAGCACTAAAACAAAAACGGGTGATGGAGTAACAGCACTGACTAAATAGAAACCTGCCTATAAGTGCTTTTTAATAACGTTTACAGTTTTAATGCGAATCATTACTGCTAATCATCCCACAATACCCTCGTAAGAGAGGCAGGATAGAAAAATGTAATCTTGACCAACGAAATAGCGCCCGTGTGTACTGCTCTCTTCAGGATTAAAAAATCGCGATATAAAGCCTTTACGTATTTCATCCTCTAAGCAACGTTACTGAGCAACTTTGAATGTGCCATTGCAACTCCAGTCTATACAGAAAGAAATTTCGGCCGACGTAGTGTCAGTGTGCAGACTTCTGTTCTGCGTATTGAACGAATAAATATATTGTGACGCAGCAGTTATCACGGCGTTTATTACGTTCGAAGAGGCGGCGAACCGACCACGCCCAAAGCACAGATAACACTCAAGAGAAAGCCCCACAAGCGATGATGAAGAACCCCATGTGAACCCCACGTGATGATGATCATGTACAGATGACAAAGATTGCCTTAATAAAATGCCCACAATATATATGGAACAAAACATAAGCACAAAAAAGGATGTCGTTGCAAGGCAACCGAGGGTGCATGATGACTCCACGAACAAAGCAGACTGTTACATTAACTGCATGCTGAACGTGGCCCTTGCACCTGCCGGGAAATTCGCAGTCAGTGCTTACCTTTCTTAGTTCCACCTTCAAACATATTTCCACTATAGTTGAGCTATCGTGTTTGTTTATCGTGTTTGTTTACGCATGGTACACAACCAAATCAAGTGGTTAGGTGTGATGGGAAAAGCTCCGGTAAGGCTTTAAACAAAGCAAAAAATAAAAATAACTAAAAACAATGTTGGAGGCATAATGAAAGAAATATCCGTGAACCATTTGTACGTGAACAGTTGTTAGTATCGACAAACCTCGCTGTGGAGAAAGCATATGACACAACTTGGCATTGCGGAATCTTGCGATACTTGTCGGGAATGGGCATCCGTGCAAATATGCTAAACGTAATAGAAAGCTACTTCTCTAATTCTACCTTCCGCGTCAAAATCGGCAATATGTTTTCATGCCCATTTATACAGGAATCTAGTGTACCCAGAGAGGCGGGCTCAGCTGCACACTTATTATCGTTTAGATGTACATGTTTCATGCTTGATTACAACAAGTTATTTTCATTCCGTATACGTAGACGACGGGCAAATAGGCTCCAAGTCCTGTAACCTAGCAGTGTGCGTGAAAAAGGTACAACAAGGTGTCTAAGTGGGCCTACAAAAACTAGCGTGAAGTTAACCCCCACAAAATTTATTGTGTTCTTTTTACAAGAAAGAGAGGTCTGGTTCCATATCCTTGTATCGAACTGCATGTACAAAAATATCTGTCAACAAAGAGCACAAATTTTTAGGAAGTATACTTGAGTGTAAACCTACTTTCATTTCATACATAAAATATGTCAAGGGCCGAGTGCCTAAAACAATGAACTTATTGAACATTTTATCTCGCACAACATGGGACCGCGACAGGAAGTGCTTAATGAGCATTTATAAGAGCCTCATTCCATAATGATTAGATGATGGTGCATCGCATATCACTGTGCCGCCACGAGCGCGATAAAGTGATAGATCGAGCCCACACCTAGCTATCCGCCTGGTCACTGGCGCTTTCAGGACAAGCCCTATTGACAGTTTGTACATGGAATCGAATGAGTGGTCAATACATATGCAGAGACCATACACCAGCTTCACATATTTCTCAAAGTGAACTCTAATCATGAACATACATGTTCTAAAACCCATTGTGATCTTACTTGTGGTAAAGTTTTTCATAATTGTCCCTATCTGAGGTAAGCCTTCTCACTGCGTGTGAAGGAGCTTAGCTTAAAATTAAATGTCCCAGTTCTCGAACAGCTAAGCTGTTACCCTCTTGGGAGTGGCAGGTGCTAAAATGTGAGATATCTTTTTTAGAAATTAGAAAGCAGGCTCTACAGTGCGAAATCCCTCCCCCCCCCCCCCCCCCGAATGCATTTCCTCGAACTTCAATCGAAGTACTCTTGCTCTGGATTCTACACTGACGCATCAAAGCCACATGCTGGTGTATCTAACACAGCTGTTGATCCCTCATTCTCTGAATCTGACGTACTGAACCTCCAAAGAAGCATCGTTACCACGGAAGCCTATGCAGTATTGTCTGCAGTGAAACAGACAGAAATCAAAACTAGAGAAAGCAATATAATCACGGACTCGTTAGTTGTTGTAAAACCGCTAACATCTTTACAAAATCACAAAAATCCTGTTTGTATGGAGCTTTACACATTCTTGTGCAACATTTATTTATTTTGCAGACATGTTATAATTTGCTGGGCTCCTGGCCACAGAGGCATCGAAGGTAATATGCTAGCTGACCAAATTGCCACATCAATTGCATCGCAAGCTATCAATCGTACACATCTATGAATACCTGGCCCAGCCGTAGGTCTCAAGCTTTCCTGCAAAAGAAACTGAGAAGCCTGAGGCAGCGGTTCTGGGATGGTGAAGGAATTTAGAAGCTTCACTTAATTAAGCCATAGTTAGGTTCCTGGTCCTCCACAACGAATAAACTGTGAACTGATGTCCTATTCTGTCGTCTCCAAATATGACACACACATGGCACCCACAGATTTTTCCTGACTGGTAACGAACCTCCAACTCGCAGTAGATGTGAGAGGCCTACCGTCCTACACGTCTTCCTGGAGTGTTGGGAAGCAGAAGCGGACAGACATAAACAATTTCCTTCAGCATACCGGGCAGCTCATTCCTGTTCTTTTTCTTGGTCCAGAACCGTTTTATTGCGATAGCAATTATACAGACTCTCCAAGCTTACTTCTACCGTCGTCGGCGCCGTTGTGTTCTGTATAAATTCCAAACACGATGACATCGTCGCCACCCGCCGTACGCTGTATGTGCGAGTGAAAGCTTGCGAGGGTCAGCCGACGATCGCTGCTCAATCTCCCGCGCGCAAAGGAGGAAGGCGGGGTGGAAACGCACCGTCTTTCGCGCCCGAGGCATGGCTAGAGGCGAGGCAGAGGGGGGGAAGGCGTTTTATTCCGGCGGCTGCTGTTTACTGCGCGGCCGCACGGGTGCGTATCCTGAAAGCGATCTGCGATGTATACAAAGTGCACTCCCGCGCGGGCCTCATGTTCAAAAGAGATCTGCGATGTGGACAAAGTGCATGTGCCTAGTGCCGGTAGCCTCGTACGCCCTGTGCTTTCCACGTTTAGGCACGAAGGTAAGTTCGCTCACTGCTGCTGCCACGTACGATTTCTCACTCGAGCGCTTTGACAGCAAGTTTCCATGGTCATCGAACTAGATGTGTTCATGTTTACGTGTGCGTGAGGGACACCGAGCTTGTAGATATAGTTAGAAAGCGAATGTTTACAACAAGATACGGCCGATAAAACTACTACGCTTACTTCGTGTAGTTGCATACTAATTTGCTATCGCAATCGATGCTTCGATTTTCGGGCGAAACTGTGACTTTGTTGACACCAAAGCAGTCCTAGGTTTCTTGAACGATTTTCTGTTAGATGTTATTAAGCCAATAAATTTACCAAGGCTGAAGAAGTAGCAAGACTGAATAAGCACAACGTCACGCTTATATGTATGCACTGCGCATGACCCACTGCGGCACTACTTTGCATATATATACCCCCGTTCATACTTCCAATAAAGTTATTCATTGCCGGACCCCGGCTCGCACACATGGTGGCAGTGGTTCACTATCGTTATGTCGACACCGTCAACGCTGCTTCCCCCGCCGAAACCACTGGACCCGCCAGCAGACGCATGGCTTGGATGGAAGACTTGCAAATGTGAGTTCACATTGTTCTCCATGGCTACCCAGTTATGTAAGCAGCCCAAGGAAGTCCAAGCAGCCACTGCACTTCGACTGGCGTTTACTTGTAACAGTTAGTTGTAGCAGTTGGAGAAGAGGGCAGGAGAGCTTACAGCGCCTTCAAGTTCGAAAATGAATCAGATAGGAACAACATCAAAATTTTGCTTCCGAAATTTGAAGAATTCTACAAACCAGCGACAAATTTGACGTTTAATGAATTTTGTTTCGGGTCAAGAGACCAAAAGCGAGGGGAGTGTTTTAATGACTGGCTAACAGACCTCAGGCTTTTAGCAACGAACTGTGAGTTCGGGGACGTAGAAGACCGTCCGCTCCGTAGCCGAATCATTCTGGGAGTGCGAAACAAAAGCTTGCAGGAAAGGCTTATTTCCGAGAACCCGTCATACAGTAAGACCATTGAAATTTGCCGGGCCCAGGAACTGAGAAAAGAGCAATTTAAAGAAATCAGTGAAGGTATACAGAAGCAGCACGTGCCAGAGTAATTGAAGCAGTCGCCACAGAAAGGAAACTGTGTAGACATTGTGGCTTACCACTCGCCGTGGCGAAACATGCCCGGCTGAAGGAAAAACATGCAAAAAGTTGCAGTGGCTTAGCTCGGCCATGCCAGGATATACGTAGCGTTAGCAAAGGTTCAGCTGATTATTCTTAGCTTTCCTGGTTGTCTCCTACGCTCAACCGCTAATTGCCAGGCAACTACTTCGGGATCCGATGAGTCAAGCTTCTCCGTTCTTCTGCGCTGTTGAGCAGCATTTGCGCTCTCCTTCTCCATGGCTATACCACACTGGCAAACGCCAGTCAGAAGCGCAGCGGCTCCAGCGCAGTGTCAGACGGCGACTGCACAGCGAGCGCGCGCCGGCGCCAGTGCGTTTACCACGGCTACGACGTCACTCCTCTGGAATGCGCAGACCGGCGGCGGTGAGTCGCGCGCGGCGGCGGCGGAGTGCGCGAGAGGTGCCGGCTCCGGTGGCTCCGGTGCGCAAGCCGTGTGACATCACTGATCCTTGCGCAAGCGCAGCACGGCTCTTGATGTGCCGCGCGAAACGGGCTTGGCTAGGCCAGTGTAGCTAACGCTACAAAATTGTGGTGGGCGTAATCACTTTGCTCAAGCATGTAGGTCGTCTGTGCGGCGACAAACAAGAGGCGCTAAAAACGTGCTGCGTGAGGTACTAGCAGAGGACGACGATTTCTTTTTACAAGCCCTGACTGTCAGTGCAGTCGAAGCGGCAGATCATTGGAGTGCAAGAGTTGTCACTACCTAGAGAGCAGGAGCGATTCCTCCGAGCTCTACAGGTTAACACATTCCCCCACCCAACCAGAAACCACCTCATAGCCCCTACACAATTCTCTCCGCAATGCCGCTTCTGCGCAGAGCCCGGGTCCCTCAGGCACCTAGTAGGGGGCTGCAGAGAGGCACCACTCAATCCTCCGAACCCCTACCACACCAACGAGCTTTGGGAGAGAGCCTTGGCCAGCTCCGACCTCGAAGATCAGCAACGGCTGATTGCGAGGGCCCAGGACGCGGCCCGAGCTCAAGGCATTCTGGAATGAGGACGCCTCTCCAAAGCTGCATTTAGACATTAAACATGTTTATTCTCTCTCTTGACATTAAAGGCCGCAAGTTCACGTGCAAGCGAGACACAGGTGCTAACTCTTGCATCATTTCAAGCAAGGATGCTAAACAGCTACCGAACAAGCCCCAGAAACCGTGCTATGCCACATTGACCGCTTTTTTTCGGTCATAAAACTACAGCGAGAGGAAAAATTCGGCTGCGACTGTTAGCGAACAGGAGAGCGCACGAAGAGTCGTTTTTGTGGTCCAACAAAATATGCCCGTAACTCTAAGCGGCTCAGTGGCGGAACGCCTCGGATTTCTTTGTCGCGTGCAAAACGTTCACGTCGAAGAGTTATACCCGGCAGCACAATCTTTCGCAGAGGGTTTCAGTGGACTGGGACAGCTGAAAGGCGCGGAGTATACAATGAAGCTAAAGCCAGGAGCTGTAGGAGTCGTCGTGTCAGCCAGGAGGGTTCCAGTGGCCCTTCAAGACACAGCCAAAGAGCTTTTTGCAACGCCGGTTCCTTCAACCTCGACCGGCGTTACCGCTGGGTAGCATAGTGTAGGACTGCAGGCGTTTAGTAGACCATGGCGACCAGGCAATGGCAAGACGATTTCTTTGTGCGAAACTTGCACACTTTATTTCATTGTTGAAGAAATATCAAAGAGAATAGAATGAATGAAAAATACATGGTGGGGCCTCCTAAATAGGCCCGCTAACATCGTAGGTGAGACTTCGCTCACGTCATCGTCCCGTGACAGGCACTGAGTCCAGTCGGGGGTGTGGCAGCAGCTCCCTCTCTCCTAGGCGACGTTTCGGGGCTTGAGGCTTCTGTCGTGCATCGTTCGCTCTCTGGGTGCTCTCTGGGCTTTGTCTTGGTGCAAGTACGCAAAGGGTGGTAAACAATGCGACACGAGGCATCGGTGGTACACAGTTCGGGGAAGGCGGAACCCTTCGCCTGCGAGGAGCAAACACACAAAGGGGGCCAAAATCACTGGGACTCGCCCGCCAGTTTGAGGATCATTCGAGACAACCGTAACAAATCAGGGATTCACCCTCTGTTGGTTTAGGCATGAGCCTCCGATAATCCCCCTGCAGGGCGTCACATGTCAATCGTCATGAACGGGCTGTCATACGTCCATCGTAATCCTTTTTGACACGGGGCGTGACATGTCAATCGTAACAGCATCTCCGGCGGGGGAGGAAGATTCCGACGCGTAGGGGCCAGCAGCCACTGGGAGAGGGATCGGCGTTTCAGCAGCAGAATTTCCCTCCGCGGTGACGAACCCTTCGTACGTAGCTGGTAGATTCCCTGGAGTCGTTCATCAGTTCTCGGGCCGCTCTTGTGTGCCTTTTCTCCCTGGTCCGGTCCGGTGAAACAAGACTTGCAAACAGGTCTCGCAACTCTTTGCCTCCTGTTTGGGCACGCAATTACTCCAAGATAGTGCCGGTCCCACAACCACAAACAAGCGAGCACAGGGCCACTCTCCCCCAAGACACACCAGGCTTTATAAAAAAAGAAAAACTGCTACTGCTTTGTCATACCTTTCGCGCGTCCTCGCCTCTAAACACTAAAAACAGCCAGTTCCCGAAAGCGTTAGGACGTGATTACTAAATCCGCTAACAATCACCTACAACACGCGATAGTAAAGAAACGTAAGCAAAAGAATACCGACGAAAAAATGACACGGAAACCAGAGTAGACATGAGGCTAGCGATACACTAGGGGCAACGACTCGGACCATCTGCATTTACATTGAGTTTACCTTTCTTGTAGCGTATGTCAAAATTGTACTGCTGAAGTGCAAAGATCCAGCGCAAGATTGCGGCTGCAAAAAATGTAACAGTGAGTTCTCCAGAAGCTTGCCTCACATACTGTGGCTGTTTTCCGGGAGTGCGCGCAGCCGCTTGTTCTCACGTTTGAATTGTGCGATTCCAAGACTCTACGATTTCTTGATTTGAAGCTCTTATTGACACTTACACACGTTTGCTGGATGTATGTACCAAGATGTGGAAAACCACGTTTGCCCTTTGGCTAGGCCCACTCAAAGTTAGTTAAAAGGGGCATTACTAACCTCTGCCTTGCCAACGCCCTCAAGAAATCTTACCCCCACACAATTTATCGTAGTTTCCCACAACAGGTGAGGCGGCTGAAAGGTTAATTAAGGTCATGCAGCGAGGGCGTAAGTCTGAAAAACGTGACAACTCTGAAAAGAGCCGGCCTGTCGTTTCGCCGTACTTGCACAGCATTTGGCACAGGTTAAAGAAGATTGTCCGGGGCGCCAGCGTGCATGTGCTTTTCTTCGTGCTCCATCCACCACAAGTCACGCTTTGTCTCATGCATAGAAGGAGTCATTTACTCGATCCCACTGAAGTTCGGTAGGACTTATGTCAGCCAGACTGGCAGGTGTCTCAACGACCGCCTGCGTGAGCACCGAAACAACGTGTACAATGCGGTGCAGGGTCGTCTTGGCATTCATTGCCGTGAGTGTGGATGCACTCCCCTTCTTTATGATTGCGTGGTATTGGCAAGGCACAGACCACAGTTAAACCGAGAAATCGTACAAGCAGAGAATATTTACAAGTTAGGTGTCTGCTGCGTAAGCATCCCGTTCATTGACGCATCTCCGGTGGAGCAATCTGCTTGTCCGCGCATCTGTGTGAACTGTGCTACGGATTGGACTTGCGGCCTTTTTCCAAGTGCAGCTGGTTCGTCCGTTCCGTTGATGAGCGGGGCAGCGTCCATGGGCTGTCAACAAGGAACCATGTCAGCTGACCGCTTCCTACAAGAGCGCGCACACCTCGTTGGATCCGCAGGCCACGGCATCGCTTCACCCGGGATGCCACGCTCATGTTTGGTGCTTCTGAAGGTCAGTCTGTATGATGTTTCCAGCTATCGTGACAATGACGTATGGCTTATTGCGGTGTCGTGGCCACCTGATACCTGTAAACGTTTTCGTGTGTTTGTGACGCACCTGTGGCGTCTCTTATTTCTCTGTGGCGACATAGAGCTGAACCCTGGGCCTATGATGAAACCTCAAGAAGAAAAACTTGAGCTCGTTGTCAACACCATTTTAAAGCTTGAGGCCACCAGCGCCAATGTTGTTGAGAGCATCAATAACGCATTGCAGCTTCATGCCACCTTGAAAAATGAACTCGAAACAGTTTCTCGGCGCCTGTCTGAGTTGGAAGCCAAAGTAGCAGCGGTTGTTGATTGTACGCCTTCGACCAACTACAGCGAAACCCTTAGTACCATTATGACCCGTATGTCCAACGTTGAGGCCCAAGTATCTCGGGGGATCACGGTTGGCGCGGCCACAAGCCACCCGGGTAACATCTCCAGAATTCAAGACAAAGTGGACGACTTGGAGAATCGCTCACGAAGATGCAACTTATTGTTTTTTGGAATTTCTGATACCGATAAAAATGAGAAAACGGAAACTTCCGAGCAACTTGTGTTGGATTTCTGCAGTAGCAAATTAGGCATAACCGTTTCTTCGGTTGCTAGGGCTCATCGGTTAGGGCGTTTTTCTTCGGGAAAAACCCGTCCTTTAATCGCAAAATTTTTCAACGACAAGGAAATTGAGGTAGTGCTAGGTCTTGGATACAAATTGAAAAACACTGCTTTCAGTGTTTCACGTGACTTTTCCGAAGCAGTGCGAGTGAAACGGCGTGAGCTCTTGCAGTTTTCCAAAACAGTAAGAAAAGAAGGCGATAGGATCCGTCTGGTATTTAACAAGCTTTTCATCAACAGTGAAACTTACGAGTGGGACTCGGAGGCCGATCGCGCAACACGTGTAACACGGTCCGATAGCGATTGATGCACACGCAATGCAAAGTCATTCTCTCGTTTCACTCGGACTACATCATCTCAAGACAAAAATACACGTGATGGTGACATTACCTTCTTATTTACCAATATCAGAAGTGTGCTCCCCAAATCTATTGCTTTATAATCCATCATTGATTCATGCTCAGCGTCTTTAGTCATACTTACTGAAACTTGGCTTGACGAAACAGTGTCCGACGCACATATTTTTAACAGTTGGTCCTCGTTTGTGATTTTTCGCTGTGATCGTAAATACAAAAAAGGCAGTGGCGTTCTGTTAGCAGTTAAAAAAGAGTTCATGTCAGGAAATGTTCCAATAGACACATTTTTAGAATGCGTATGGGTCACTGTGAAATGCGACTTCAGCCAGTTGTTGATTGGTGTATTTTATCGACCGCCTAACATGAGTCCCACTTTCTCTGAAGAATTTCAAAGATTCTCTGTGTTCTTGTTAATCGCTTTCCAAACTATATTTTGCTGATTTTCGGTGACTTTAACTTTCCTTGTATTAACTGGCCAATCTTATCCGCTGCCCCTACCCTAACAGAGGAGCACTGTTTTCTTCAAACCTGTCTTGACTTTTCGTTAACACAGCTCATCACTAATCCCACGCGTAAGGCTGCTTCGTCTGCTAATATTCTCGACCTTTTTCTAACTAATTATCCTGCAATTTGCCTTGACTTGTCCCACATGGATGGTTTGTCCGATCACGACATTATAATCGGCAACCTTTCAGTCTTACCTAAGAAAGGGCATGTTACTAACAAGTATATTCGATGTTACAAGAAAGCTAACTTCGATATAATCAATTCAGAGCTATTAGCTTTTTCTAATGAATTCCTAGCCGTTTACTCAAGGCAGTCAGTCGAAGAAAACTGGACATGGTTAAAAAACACGCTTATCAATTTGATAGACATGCACATTCCAGTCGCAAAAATAAAGTGTTTCAACTCGACACCGTGGTTCAACGATCGGCTCCGGCGCTTCAACAATAAGAAAAAACGGCTCTATAGAAACGCTGACAAAAATCGTCTAACGGAATCGTGGAAACGCTACCATTTATGCGAAAAAGCATACCAATCCCTGCTAAAAACAACGAGACGTAACTTTTTTGGAAACGATCTTCCTTCTCTTCTCATAAATAACCCGAGACGTTTTTGGCGTGTTCTTAACCCACGCAGCCATCCTGAGATTGCTCTTACTAATCTTAATGGCGAATTTGTATCCGACTCGGAAAGCGCGCAATTACTAAATAATGCTTTTTCCTCTGTTTTTACGCGTGAGGATTTAACGTCCAGCCCTCTCATTGGTAATCGCACTGACATAACGATGCCTGCAATTACTATCAGAGTGGGGGGAATTTGCTCATTATTAGACAATCTTAAGCTCTCTTCCGCGTCCGACCATATCGGGCTGAACAACAAGATACTAAAAAATATTTCACCGAGCCTCTCGCCTATTCTGTGTGCCCTTTTCTCGCAATCATTAACATCTCATACCATCCCTCACGACTGGCGGGTGGCCAGAGTAGTTCCCATTTTTAAGTCCGGTGATCGCTCCTCGCCCCTCAACTATCGCCCAGTCTCTTTAACTAATACAATCTGCAAACTTTTGGAACACGTTATCTACACTCAAATCATCAACTATCTTGAGGAGCACAGTATCAACTTTAAGCAACAGCACGGTTTCCGCAAAGGATACTCATGTGACACTCAGCTTGCTGGTTTTGCACATGACTTGCACTCGGCACTGGATTCTGGTTTCCAAGTTGATGCCATCTTTCTGGATTATTCAAAAGCTTTCGATCGCGTTCCCCATCACAGGCTCATACTAAAATTAACTGCTTAACATACACCCTGATATTATCTCGTGGATTAAAGAATTCCTGTCACACAGAACACAGTACACAGTCGTTAATAACTCTCATTCTACTTATGTGAACGTAACCTCAGGTGTCCCTCAGGGTTGCGTTTTAGGCCCATTACTTTTTCTAATTTATATTAATGACTTGCCTAATAATGTGTCCTACCGTATTAGACTATTCGCCGATGATTGCGTGCTATACCGTAATATATCCAGTAATACCGATCGTGAACTCCTTCAATCCGACCTTGACAGTTATAATACTTGGTGTTCTACATGGTTAATGTTACTGAATGAATCCAAAACTAAATTAATGTCATTTACTCAACGTAGTGCCCGTATACCAACATCGTACGCTTTAAATAATGTCGAAATAGAACTTGCTACTACTTATAAATACCTGGGTATCCGCTTTCAATCAGATCTTGCGTGGCATTATCATACTGACGTCATTCTTGCTGCAGCTAATCGTTCACTCGGTTTTATCAAACATTCTCTAAAAAATGCCCCTCCACATATAAGAAAGCTCGCTTATGTAACACTGGTTCGTCCGAAAACTGAATACGCTTCAGCTATTTGGGAACCACTTCAAGCCTATCTTATTCAGAATATCGAATCCCTGCAAAACCGTGCTGTGCGCTTCATTTTCTCAGATTATTCACGTCATTCGAGCATCACTGCACAAAGAGATCGCGCCGAATTGGAAAGCTTATCGCATCGTCGCCAAGCAGCCCGCCTTTCGCTTTTTCATAAACTTTATCATCATCCAATCCTTTCTGGCGATTTATTTCAAGCGCGTGCAGTCACTTTCCCTCGCCGCGATCATCAGTATAAAGTAAAACGACCCACATGTCACATTCATCGCTTTGCTAATTCGTTCATACCACGCACTATCATTGAGTGGAACCACCTACCATCGCATGTAGCTACTGAGACTAACATAGCAAAATTTCAGGAGCTGCTACGCACTGAGCGCGTTGCCTAAACGAACTGCCCGACCTAATCGATTTATTTTTTTCCTGTACCAGTTCGTAGCCATTTTTCACTTGGAATATCGCATCTGTATTCTTTTTATGAGTTTTTGTGTATTTTAGCAAGCGCTCTGTATTTTCTGTATTGTAAGTTTGTGTATTCTTGTTGTCACCTTGTAGCTGACTAATATGCTATGTTTTTTCTAATTGCTGTGAATTTCCAATTATAATATATTGTGGCTTTGCATATATATTCTCTTTTGTCTTTGTTCTTGTTTTCCTATTCCACGTACCCACTGTATTTATTTCTTTTTGCTATTCACTTATCCGCTGTATATCAGACAATGTTCATGATCGCTTTTCTTTTTCTTTTTTTTCACTCACTATGTTATTATTCACATGTCACTGCAATATGTCCCCCTATGTAATACCCTCTTTGAGGGCCTTTAGGGGTATTTTGAATAAATAAATAAAATAAATAAATAAATTGCTATCTCACGACTTGAACATGAATACTTGGCAGGACGTAAGTAAATCGTGGGTACATGATAACAAAAGCAATCTCACTTGTCAACTATTCACTGGCTCTGGGTATCGTCCTTTTTTCTGTGGTCTTTCTGTTTGCTGCTCGTATAAATAATGCTCATCTGCAAATAAAGATCAGTTGGGAGTTTGCACTCTTTTTTCCTACATTTCATGCGCTACGCAACACCACCGTTATAAACCACGACCAACTCGCCCAATCTTCTAGCGTAATAAATGAATGATCGTGAAAAACTAATTCTGCCGACTGAAAACAAGAGTTTCTGTATTTAAGCCATGCATATACTTCTTAGAATGAGCATGTGCACCTTATGTGCCACTCCAGCTTTTGCAAAAGTAGTTTGTTGTGCTGGGTATTTGGCTTAACAGACAGTTAGGAGGAAGCGCAATACGAACTGCTATCATCGTGACTAGGCTAACCAGAACTTTTTCTGCGAGTGATGTATCCTTCCTGCTGCAGCCAAAACCTGAGGGCGTGCTGAAGAGACCATTGGTATTACCTTACCTGCATAACATTGCCCACAACTTGAAAAAAGTTGCAGATAGGAATGACGTCCGAGTGCTTTTCTCGGCACCTATGCAAGCTGTCGAAGCTCTGTGCCCGTGTTTGTTCCCAAAAGGCCAAGCTTGTTTATGAAAAGAAGCACGCCAGACCACTTATGCACTGCATGTTGGGCATCATATATTACACTCCGTTGAGCTGTGGCAATGTTTACAGAGGCCAAGCAGGCAGCTGTGTTAACTGCCGCCTAAAGGAATGCGTATTATCGATTACAAATGGTGTGGGTTCACATCTGCCATTCCATTGTACTTCATGCGGCGGCGTACCACGGTTTGGGGACGCACGTAACAGGAAGGAGTACAGAAACATAAGCCCATGAAGAGCTTGAAGGCCTTTCGTATTAAGAAGGGAGATGGTTACATCAGTGTGCCTTCCATATCGTTACATGTAGATAGTGCTGCAAGATAGTTCATCTGCACAAGCTGCGCTCTCTGCATGTGCACGTTTTCTAAAAATGTATATTTTGGTGGTGTGCTCAAAATACACTAGTTGAAAGTCTGGTGCCCTTTCCTGTCGCTCTTATGTTTCCTGTCATTTTGTGTCACAAATCTTTCGTTAAAGCTATCCTTATCACCTTTCCATTTGTAAATGAGGTTCGTATTGCTTTCACACCATCCAACTGGAATTTTATTCGTTTTTATCACTTGCTCTATTGCATTAGTCAGCAGTGTCTTGCTCTTTGGAACGAGGTATTTCATTGGCTGTATTGCGATTTTATTGAGTCCCATGCCGGGGTAATTAGGGAAATTTTCTTCTGCTGTTTCCCAGTAAAAGTATTCTAGGCAAAATTTTAATCTGTCAGTTTTCTCTGTTGATGCTGGATCTGTTTCGGTCTGAACCATGCTTTCTTTTGTGCCAAAGTTATCCCTTAGAGCCATTTGAAAATTTTAGTCGGAGCTGCATGTGTTCTTACATAGTTCCAGAAACTTTTTGGTGCACCTTTGTCTCTTTTGCGAATGTTATGCACCTTGGCGCTCACTAGTGCATTTAATTTTCTCTTGCATGAGCTCACTCGCTGCCCTTTTCTTGGTACTTATTCCATCTGAGGAGCACCTCTTCTTCGTGTAAGCCCTACTTTTTGGCTGCTCGATGATCCCTAGATGCCTGGCTTTACGCTCTTCTATAGCTTGCTTTATTTCCTTGTTCTACGACTCATGTGGTTTCCTCTTTCCAATCCAGCACTTTTTTTGCCGTGTCTGTCTTATCTCCGGCTGCATAACGTCAACCAGTTCGTTATATTCCCAGACTTGTCGAAAATGCCTCCATTTTCTTTTGCTATTTGTTATTTGCTTCTCATTCATTTTTAGAAATTCTGATGCGATTGGTTCGTGTTTTTGGTTAGTATCTCTCCCACATTTTAAGGTTAAACATTTATGATCGTTACCCTGGCTATGTTTTCCATGTTCGTCTATCATTTGGCCTAGTCGTTCATAGACCGTTTCTGAGACTAAGGTGTAGTCGATACATGACTGCCCCTTTACGCATTGCCACGTTACCTGTCCATAACACTTATTCTCCCTGTAAACTACTATAAGCTTCTGTTCATTGTACAAATCCAGCACTAGAAAACACTCAGTATGCCCGTCCAAATCCTCCATGTAGGCATTCATGTTTCCCCACTAATATCACCTGGTCTGATTTCTTGAACTCATCAATATAGCTTCTATTGCACTCAATAAATTCTTTATTTTTATCTCTGCTATCACTACCTGTTCATAGGTAAGCTACTCCTAGGCACGTCTTTTTGCCTTTCCATGTACCGCTAATCCATAAATGCTCTTTTACTCTTTGGCACTTCATACCTGGCCTAATTAGCATGCCTACGCCTCCGCCTTTCCTTGACCTAGTGATTCCGTTGCATCCCACTTATACAAAATTTCTAAAAACAGGCAGTTGCTCAAAATCTTGTAGATACATTTCAGTCAAGGCGTATACAAGCGAATATATTTGTCATTCTTCTACATTTGAATTTCCAGTAATTTCTTCCTGCTTGCGACCACCGTGCATGTCTATGAAACAAATTTTACCATCTCTTGGTCTTCTTCTTAACTCCTTCTGATCTAATTCTGCCCTTTGCTGGTGTGTCGCTACATTCCTTAACCTTCCTTGTTCATTGCCTGGGGCCCACCTAAAAAAGCTACTGACAATACCACGAATTAATGTCCAACTGTTGTTGCTACAGTATTGCTAAAATGTGTCCTGTCACACACAAAAGCGTGCTTCGCAGCCTGCTCAGTGCACTTCCCAGTTGGTGTTACTGGACGTAAAATTCATTGCCCTAAACAGCGTCCCAATTTCACTGTTTACTGCAAGCACGGCCCTTTCAATTACATACCCTTGCCTTTGATCCTTTAGCACCGTGAACACTGGATTTTTCCGCCACATAATGCCATGTAGTGGCTGCCACACAACTAACCCGGAAAACACTGTTTATTTCTAAAAGATGGTGTTATACACACTTGGCAACAGATGCTTCAGGGAATCACTTCTTTGGAAGAAAATAAATGGCTCGGAACTTTACAAACAACACATACGAGGTAGTATCAAAAGATATCGAGACTGGCTCTGTTTTGTACAAAGTCATTTTTGTGCATTAAAACACTGTCACCTTTCAAATAGTTCCCTTGCCCAGTAATCTAGTGCTCCTGCCACTTTGCAAATATGGCCTGGATATCTTCTTTCCAAATAAGGCAAACACCTGTCTATGGTTTGAGATTGATTAAAGCAATCTTGTCAAATTGGCAACCTTTGAGCATTTTTTTCATCTTGAGAAGCGAGTGAATTACCTGGGAGCCAAATCTAATTAGTAGGGTAAATGTGCAAGAGGAACGATGTTGTTTGCGGCAAGAAACTCGCTTGTGCGAAGTTATGAATGGCGGGTAATTCATCAGAATTCGCTCTTGCTTATTTTGCTCTCCTCCCAAAATTAAAAACTCAGCACGAAAGTTTCAGGAAAGCTTGTTGTTGAGTCATGAAATTTGCAAATAAAGCTTGGTAAGAGAAGGGTGCTCGACTCTATCTGGAAAAGCCACTTCCAACATATATTTTCAAAGTGACAGGAACATTGGGAGAGCTCTTTGTGCAAGGGAGCTATTTTAAAGGTGACAGCGTTTGAATGCATATAAATTACTTTCTTCAAAAAAGAGCTAGTTTCGAAACATTTATTTCCACCTTGTATGTGTATTCTTGGCCACATAGCTCACTCATATTTCCATTATGTAGTGTTTTCTTTCTTTGTCTTGTAATTCAAATAACTTACAGGGGTCATTGGTTCTCGGCCTATGCAACAAATTTAACAACATTCACAAGAAGGCGGAGAGCTTCACACAGGAAATGTCTGAGAAGCGGGTACAGAGCCTGCACAGAACGCCACGGCAGCCTTCATCACCCATTCCAAACAAGTTGTGCCACCTCTTTGTGAGTATTTTATTTGACACTGCACACCCAAAGATAGCTTGTCCTTTTCACAGAACCATTAGTACCGTATTGCAACTAATACTCATCATTACTGGCACTCCTACGTGCTTGTATTTACACTATTGTAAGACGAGGCTGCTTATTATGAAACTATTGTTTTATTCATTTTCTTTTCCTCCCGCTTTGTTTCTTTTATACCTCATCATTTCACCTGGAGTTGCACGCCTAGCCTGACACTAGGCTAACCTCTCCACGCACCACTAAGCGTTCTCCCTTCCAATAAAACGCACTTATTCTTGTGTTGACCTATTGTTCTAGTATAGCGCACGCATTGCTTGTTCATCTCAATCTAAGCAGTGTTTATCGAAACGATTCTCTATGGTTTTTTGATTACTGAGGCTAGTTAGGATGGTTTTTCCCACTCTCTCCATGGTATCCACAAAGTGGAATGCTTTGACTGCATTACAAATTACTCCAGTTGTCTTTGTGCTCAAATGTGCTTTCTCGAATGTTACACTATATATATTAGGGGTGCGCGAATCGAATAGTCGCTATTTGCAAATGCGAATATTTTTGGAACACTTTCCGAATATTTTAAAACGTTAACTGCACCCAAATTGGAGAAACAGTATGGTAAATTTTCATCCCCGTGGGCATAGTATAGACATAAAACATGAGAACATGTGCAGTGAAGCAGGCTATTGCACTACGTAGCTATACTTTATAAGCTGTACAGCGATCATTCACACTCTGAGGAGCCCTGTGCATGCGAAGAGACTAATTGTTACTTCTAAGGCCCCATTTGTGCTTTTCAGAAACAACTCTATGTAATGACAGAAACTTGCTAACTTTAAGAATACTAGGATGTGACCATCGTTTTATATTATTTTGATAATGGCTGACTGCTCATTATTTGAAGACTATTCTGAAAGTATTCTGTAGTTGATTCAATTCAATTCGCTCCTGGCACTATTCGATTTGGATTTGATTCGGTCTCAAAAATCACTATTCGCCTACCCCTAATTTATACTTGAAAAGGATAATTCGATATTTTCAAATAATTGAATCCAACCAAATACCCTTGACCACAACAATTATGAAATCGGTGGACAACATGAAAAAAATGCACTGTTGCGAGAATTGCTGCAAAACTAAAGTTTACTCTCAAAATTTTGTTAACCTACTTTGGCGATCCTTGCTCGAGGCTATCCACAATTGCATTGGTGACAGCACAAATCACGCCACATGCATCGGTCAGTGATAGCGGCAATGGCATAGACCGATATTCTCAATTACTTAGAGGGAAGCAGTCACTTTTGCGAGAGCTCGTATGATTCCGCATTAGATGCTCTTCGTCTACGATTAACGTTCCTCTAGTGCTAAGCACACTGTCTTGCCACGGTGCCAGAAACACTGCGGGCAAAACTGCTGTGGTGTTATTTTGTGCAATTTAAGTGGCGAGAAAATGCATTTGAGCACTTTTTGGACTCTGTTAGCATTACACACATATGTAACATGGAGACTAATGTTCCGGAAAATTTCATTATTATAGGATGGCAATTTAGCGACGTTTTCTTGTTGAGAGATACGAAGTGCACGGGCTATTGTATGAGCTTTCACAGA
>NC_051163.1:98330850-98559924 GCF_013339745.2 Dermacentor silvarum | reverse complement strand
CTATTGAACGTGATCTTGTCTTCTGCATATTATTATTCCATATCCTACTCTTAATATGTCTCTGTTAAGGTCTGAATCATTTGTTGCAATTCGTCCCAATTGTTGCTGAGTAGGACAATGTCATCTGCAAACCGAAGGTTGCTGAGATATAGAACGAATGTATTGGGCGCAAAATCTTCGTGTTTTGTTGTCGTTCTCAGCGATTCTACATTTGTCATTTCTTACCACAGGACAACAAAGACTGTGCCAGGAGAGAGGGAGAGGGAGGAAATATTTATTTTTAATGGGTTGGGGAGACTTCCTCGTTGGGAGGAAGTCACCCTTCCAACCTTAGTTCAGTTCCCCATTAGCTCGCGCCACTCATTCGAGGGCTTTAGGGCTTTTAATTTACAGGACGTGAAGTCTGGCCATGTAATTAATTAACCCAGATATAGCTCATGGCTGGCGCACCGCTGGCTTTGCCGGACAACCTAAGTTATTTTTGTTATTTCTCTTTTTGTGAATTTTAAATCGGGCAAAGCGCGGGAAGTAGTCATCTTCGTGCGTCCGTCGAGCTTGCCTCCGCTCACCCTTGTCACTCGCTCAGCGATATCGCAAGTGGGATAGCGCTTGGTCATCTGCTTCGGTTGTCGTCCCAAGTATGAAGATGGGAAAGATAAGACAGAGAGGCTTGATCAGGCGTGCAACAAACGGAAGACACAGGAAGCCAGGTACACGTAAAGCACCTCTATATAAAAGTAGCCGACACGCTTTGAAGAATGCCGCCTCCTCCTTTCACGCCCTGTCCGAGGCGGACACCACGTCGGTATTGGCCTATGGCATCACGTGGGCCGTCGCACCGCTGGGCGCTGGCTGCGTTTTGTTTACGATCGCGCTCCATCGCCATTTCGCCCGAGAAGCATCCACCGAACTGTGGCGAGGAGCACAACGATAGACGCGAACACAGTCGGCAATCGTCCAAATCTGATCACCGGCGAAAGCGTCGACTTTCAGTCATGAGTCATCGAAGGTTCGACAGTAATCCCTGGTGCCCGCGTGTCTTCCAGAAAGTACTAAACAATTCGCGACACCCAATCACATTACATAAGCGTCGGTGACTACAGACAACGGATAGACGCATCGATAACGTTTGAGAAACTTCCGATACATGCTGGTGCGTCCTGCGCCGAGCGATAACGTTTAACATTTGTTAGCCGGTGAAGAGAGGTCAGCGGTGAAAGATAAACAAGTGCACGTGTCTCAAGCGGTGTAGACGGCGCCACGGTAGAGAAAGGAGTGCGAAAGAGAGGAGAAAGGAGGAGGAGGGGTAGGCGGAGGAGGAGAGTGTCGCTACGTTTTATATAGAGGGCTTTAGGTAGACCAAGCATTAGACGAAGATGGCTAAATCGGTGTATTACAGGTGTGGTGCGGCTCTGTGGTGCTTGAACACCGGGAATTCCAGTTCTGCCAAGTTTTTCGGGTTTTCTAATGACAGCAAGTTAGTACAAGTATTTAACTTTTTTTTTCTGAGCAGCTATTCATTTTGTATGAGTGAACCAGTTCTGCACAAGCCTGAGTGGACTGATATAGGAGCAGTGTCGCTTGACTCATACGTCATGACGGCAGCTCATCTGCTGTCGGTGGATTGCTTGTAATGAAGGGCTTGAGTGCGTGTTTGTTAGGGTATACATTTTTTTTCACTTTTTACTATACGTGCAGATGCATGTAGCCAGTTTAAATATGTGGGTCTTCTCATAATGTCAATGAAATACATGTAGTGTACTCTACCTTCTTTCTGTAAGCCACAAATTGTCTGCGTCGTCATAACATACGTGATATTTAAGTTCCGTGTGACCAGCCCGTGATGGTTAAAGCTGATTCACACTATGCCGACACGACAACGACTTTTTTCCAGGACGGAAAACGCTGCCACCAACAGTCAGCAGACCAAAATCGGTGCCGTGTCAGCGAAGTGTAAATCAGCTTTTAATAAGTTTCGCATTGGTTTAGATCTTCTGGAATCTATGTACGGTCATCATGTATACATTTCAGTTGTGAATGAAAATTGCTTCTGCAGACTAACACTTTCCCACAGCATGGAGGTCAGTCTTTTCCAATACGGAATGTGCGAATAAAAACAAAATCAGTCAACCTTTACTTGTGTTCAGTTTTGGATGGCCGAGAAATCGACTAGTTTAGTTGATGCACTTACAACACACGAACAAAATTAACAATTGATGGCGCCAGGAAGTTATTTCCAGTAGGCTACACCCCCCCCCCCCCCTCTATTTCTGTGGGCTAGTTGAAGTATATCCTTAAACTTAACCGCAAGACAGGAATTTCAAAGCAACTAATTTCACGAAATGACGAAATGTAATGTATTAACCGCGAATATTGGCAAATAACGATGGTTTGTTATATAAATATTCATTGTAATTGCTTGGAACTGGTGCGTACGAGCGATGTCCCAGTGGTTTAAAATTGAATAGCAGTTTGCAACGTAGACGTGGCAGAAAGAAAGCGCTTCTTAAACACGGCACATTTCAGCGGGTTCTGCTCCGCGATTTGGCCATTGCCGCCGCGGCCTGCGGAACCTGCAGGAGAGCACGAACACACACAGCCCGCCTGCCTGCGAAGCGGGGAAAGTAGGGCTTCCGCGGCAACTCTCCTCCTTCCTGCAGAGCGCCCTCTCCCTCTACCTTTCGACCTCATCAGTGACGTCATAGAGGCATTGTTTTGTTTGTGAATTATTTCCAGTAAGATATCCGGCAACCGCTAGTGGTAGAGGCGGCGCTGCCGCCGCGTATCGGCTAAAATCTCTATATACTAAATAGAGTGTACTAGACAATGGTATTCTAGTGCACTCTAATATTAAAAGTACCGCCATCTACGCTTTCCTCCGTCGTCTCCTCTCCTAAAGCCTTTGTTTTTTTCTTTAATTTTTGCTTGCGAAAGCAAGTCGACGTTGGCGCTACTCGAAAACCCCCGTTGAAGCTTTCAAGCCGGGCACGCGCCGCCGCCGCGGCCGGCGACGGCGGCTGCGCAGAGTGACTTTCAACATGGCTCTGAGGCGGGAAAATGCAAAATATAAAGAAGTGAAAGCGCGCGCTGTCATCGTCCAATCGGAGATACAGGAGAGAGAGACGCGGCGTTGTTCAAAAGATGGCGGTACTTTTCCGAAGGTATAGGGACTTTAGTATCGGCACGGGACCGAGCGTACCAAGGGAGGTATCGGGAGTTTCAGGCCCTTGTCTTACAGTATATGCACGATTGGAACATGTTTACACGCCAGGGTTAATGAGCTGGCTATTTGCAACACACCTACCCCACAACGCTTCTTTACAATTCCCTAGAAATTGTTTAGCGTTGGTGCTATTCACGAGAGAGTACAGTTAATTTATTGCCCTTTAGTAAAGTTCTTTTTTTTTTACAAGGCATCTCTCCTCCTTTCACACCCTGTCCGGGGTGTGAAAGGAGGAGGCGACCTTAATAGAGAAAGATTAAGAGTAGGAATGAACAACTTTTTGCTCAAGAAGCATAATACAGCGAAGAATAGCGGGCTGGTAGCAATAAGCTCAGGAAGTCTGAATAACTGACGAAGCTTCCACTCCTTTCAAGAAGGTGACGTCATTCCTAATTTTTAGTCATTCTTTTTTTCCAGGAGTGGGCTCCTCCTCACCATTTCCATGATGATGATTGTTAGAGTTTATTGGCGCAAGGGCCAGATGTGGCCAAAGAGCGCCAAGGCGATGATAGTGGCTTGTCAGTGGTATGAATAGTGAATCATAAGGTGTGAATAAAACAGATGTGGCATGGCTGTAAAGGGGCCTAAAATGGTCACTGTAAAGTGTGTAAAATCTATAGGTCATAAGAATATGGCAATAAGTAATGAAGTGTGCTATCGACACGAGAGATGCATTGTGAAAGAATGATGGTATACTAAAATATGTCAGAGGCGAAAGTTCTCAAAAAGCACTTCTGCCTTAGCAGAGCCCTCGAAGTGCAAGGGCCTGGAGGCATGTGCTATATATGCTGAACTACTATCACAGCAGCATCCTCTAGAGAGAGGATGCGCTACGAAATGATTGGACTATTAACATGCAGGACCACATCGTTCAGGAAGCCTAGGACAGCTTTAGTGCTAAAAAGCGGCTCTTCACCAAGAAACATAGCAGGATGGAGAGGAACACAATGGCGGTATGCTAGAGGAAAATGCTTCTCTCTCTTTCGGCTTCCCGACACTCCAGCAGGATGTGGAGGACGGTCAGCCTCTCTCCACATCTACCACAGGTTGGTGGTTCATCACCAGTCAGCAAAATACTGTGGGTGCCGTACGTGTGTCCTATTCTGAGACGACAGAATAGGACGTCAGTTCGTCGTGTTTTCGTTACGGGGGGCCAGAAACCTAACTGGTTTAATCAGGTGAAGCTTATTATCTGTTTCAGCGCCCCACAAGCGTTGCCAGTGGCTTCGCAGTTTCTTTCGCAAGAAAGGTTTCAAATCTGTTACAGGGACAGCAGCTGTAGGATTAATAGCGTGCGATGTTATTGATGTGGCCATTTGGTCGGCAAGAACATTACGCTCAATGTCTCTATGCCCAGGCACCCAGCATATTATGATTTGTTGTTTAGATGCATAAGCAGAGCAGATCAGTGAGTAGAGGTTGATAATTATGGGGTGTTTATGTTTTTGCGGCATTATTAACGCTTTAACAACGCTTAAAGAGTCGGTAAATATTACAGCCTTTTGGAGTTTCAAACTATCAATATGTTTCACTGCCGATAGCACTGCATAGGCTTCGGCCGTAAAGATACTTGGTTGGGGATAAAGTACATCGGATTCCGAGAAGGACGGACCGACTGCCGCATAGGAAACGCCAGCATGTGACTTTGATGCATCTGTGTAAAATTCAGGGCAAGAGTACTTCGACTTTAGTTCTAAAAAGTGCATTTGAATGTGTGCATCTGGCGCGTGTTTTGTGACTTCAATAAACGATTTGTCACATTCAACCAGCAGCCACTGCCACGGCGGTAGCAGCTTCGCTGGAGGCATTACGGAATGTTCAAGTAATGAAGCGCCCATTTCTTCACTGAGCTTTCTCACGCGTAGCGAAAAGGGCTGCTTCGCTGTTGGTCGATTATTAAATAGTGTGGCACATGTGGTATCGTTTATGGTAAAATAGGTAGGATGTGTACGGTTTAAATTTGTTTTAAGGAAATATGTAAAACTGGCATAAGTCCTCTGAAGGTAGAGCGACCACACGTTTGCTTCCACATAAAGGCTTTGTACGGGGCTTGTCCTGAAGGCTCCAGTCGCGAGGAGGATTCCTAAATGGTGAACAGGATCCAACATCTTTAAAGCACTGGGTTCAGCAGACTGATAGACTATCGCGCCGTAGTCAAGTCGTGAGCCGACAAGGCACCTATACAAGTTTAAAATGCATTTCCTGTCACTGCCCCATGTTGTATGTGACAGCAGCTTAAATAAGTTCATTGTTTTCATGTACTTAACCTTCAAGTATTTGATGTGCGGAACAAATGTGAGTTTCGAGTCCAGTATGATGCCGAGAAACTTGTGCTCTTTTCCTACAGGTAATGTGGTACCAGAGAGCTCAATAGAAGGGTCTGGTACTATTCCTGTCTTATTAGTGAAAAGGACGCATGTGCTTTTTTGTGGGCTCAACCCAAAACCGTTTTCATCAGCCCATTTAGCCACGTTATTTAAGCCATGCTGGACATGTCGTTCGCAGACAGCAAAGCTGCACGATTTAAAACCAATCTGGACATCATCTACATATACAGAGTAGAACATCGTTCGTGGAATAGCCGTGCGTAGAGAATTCATTTTCACAATAAACAGTGTACAGCTAAGCACACCGCCTTGCGGGACACCAGTTTCCCGGGTGAAAGACCTCGACAATGCCCGGCCCACCCTTACACGAAAGGTGCGGTTAGAAAGGTAGCTTTCGATAGTTCTCAACATATTGCCGCGCACACCCATAGTGGATAGGTCTCGGATAATACCGAAGCGCCATGTGGTGTCATACGCTTTCTCTAAGTCAAGAAATGCAGATAGAAAAAACGGTTTGTGTATGAAGGCATCCCTTATAATCCCCTCAATACGGACAAGGTGGTCTGTAGTCGACCTACCTTCTCGGAAGCCACACTGGTACGGATCTAATATTCCGTTGCTTTCTAGGAGATAGACAAGGCGCCGGTTAATCATCTTTTCGAAGAGCTTACACAGACAGCTTGTCAAGGCAATGGGTCTGTAACTACTAGGCAAGGACGGGTCCTTGCCTTGTTTAAGTATAGGGATTATTATAGCTTCTTTCCAAGAAGATAGAATGTACCCAGCAGCCCACATGACATTAAAAAGAGAGAGGAGGGTCTTTTGTGTTTCAGGGTGTAGGTGCTTGATCATTTCATACATGATACGGTCAGCACCTGGTGCTGAGGTGTTGCAACAAGCGAGAGCAGTTTAAAATTCAGCTAACTAAACGGGCGGTTGTAATCTTCATTTCGAGCACATTTCCGATTAACGGGCTGTCGCTCTGCACGTTCTTTGAACCTCATGAATGTTTCTGTGTAATGAGATGCACTGGATACATATTCAAAGTGTTCGCCCAGACAATCTGCCTGATCCTCCAGGCTATCTCCTTGGGTACTTACTAAGGGCAGAGGGTTCGACTCCCGGCCTTTCAATTTATTCACCCTATGCCATACTTTCGCCTCATCTGTGTAAGAGTTTATGCCAGAGATGTATCTCTCCCAACTCTCTCTTTTTGCACGTCGACGGGTTCTTCTGCCTTGTGACTTAACCTGCTTGAAATTAATGAGGTTTTCGGTGGTTGGAGAATTGTGAAGCAAACCCCAAGCTTTGTTTTGGTTTTTGCGTGCTTTCCTACATTCATCGTTCCACCATGGGATGCGGCGCTTCTTGGTCAATCCGTTAGTTTGCGTAATAGATCTCGTAGCAGCGTCAATAATAAAACATGTTAGATATGCCACAGCATCGTCTACATTAAAATCAGCAATGTCATCGCCACATAAACATGTAAGCTCTCGGAACAGTTGCCAGTTGGCCGAGTCCACGTTCCATCGAGGAAAACTTGGCAAGCATCCATCTTGTTTTGTTGAGTTTAACATAATAGGGAAGTGGTCGCTCCCTAAGGGGTTCTTGAGAACAGACCACTCCAGGTACGGTATTAGTGTACTCGATAGTATACTTAAGTCAATGGATGAGTATGTGTTATTTGTAACGCTGAAATAAGTTGGCTCTTTCTGGTTAAGTATAGATGCACCTGAAGAAAACAAAGTTTTCAATTAGGCGCCCTCTCGCATCACAACGAGAGTCTCCCCACAAAGTGTTATGTGCATTTAAATCTCCGACAACTATATACGGCGGCAGAAGTTCATCTATGTAATTTTGAAACTGTGTCTTGGAAAGTTGATAGCAAGGGGAGATGTAAATCGAACTAACCGTGACTAGTTTACCAAACAGTACTGCTCGGGCAGCAACTGCTTCAAGGGAAGTTCGGAGGTTTAATTGTTGACAGGCAACACCTTTATCTACAATTATAGCGACACCGCCCGACGAGGCGGTAGCGTCGTCACGGTCTTTACGAAAAACGGCATATTGCCTTAAAACGTTTGTGTTTCCTGATTTCAGATGCGTCTCCTGGACACACAGCCCCCTCGGACTATATTTATGAAGGAGCTCTTTAATCGTCATCGAGGTTATGGAGAAGTCCACTAAAGTTCCATTGCAATATTTGCGTGTCCATATTGAAAAAGAGGTTTGTGCTGTGTGTGAAGGGACTGTAAATTAGCTTACAGAGCCCTTGTCGGGTCCTGTGATGCGGGGTTTTTCTTTTTCGGAGCGATCGCTAGATTCTCGGAGCTGCTTAGGCGCTGGCGGCGCCGTCTGACCGGTTGTTGTGTCCATCGGCTCTTGCGAGGCGCTGGACACGCGCTCTTGAGAGCGCAGTGTTTGACGTGAGGTCCTCGTCTCGATGGACGAGACCTTTGAGGCCACGAGCCCGGAGGTCGATGGCCCCTTCTTGTGAGATGGCGCAGCAGTGGTAGCCGCAGCCGCCGAGGGGGCGGAATGGCGTCACCGCCGGCTCACTACGTGTGAGCCGGACAGCAGCCGGAGACCGTTGTGACGCTGCCCCCTGACGCGCCACGTCGGCAAAGCTGGTTTTAGACAGGTAGGTCACCCGCCTTCGTGCCTCTTTAAATGAAATATTTTCTTTCACTTTTATAGTTACAATTTCCTTTTCTTTCCTCTAGGACGGGCAGGACCGCGAGTATGCGGCGTGCTCCCCATCACAGTTCACACAGCGGACAGAGTTTTCACACGATTCAGATGTGTGTTCCAAGGCACTACATTTAGCACATGTCAGTCGGCCTCAGCAGTTCTGCGAGCTGTGGCCGAATCTTTTGCACTTGAAGCATCGGAGCGGGTATGGCACGTATGGCCTGACACGTAGTTTGACGTATTCGGCCTCAATGGTCTCGGGTAGAACACTTGAACCAAAAGTAAGAATTATGTGTTTTGTCTGAATCTCCTTACCATCGCGCCTCATCTTGATTCGTTTTACAGCCAAAACATTTTGTTCCTTAAATCCTTCCAGAAGTTCATCTTCAGTGAGCTCCAACCTGTCATCAGAAATAACAGCGCGGGTGGTGTTCATGGTGCGGTGCGGGGTCACAGTCACAGGAAGATTTCCAAACGACACTAGATTCTGTAGTTTATCATGTTGTTTCTTATCGCAGAGTTCCAGAAGGAGATCACCGCTGGCCATCTTCGTCGCCTTGTAACCTGGTCCTATAGTCTCTGTCAGAGTCTTTGCAACAATAAATGGTGAGATCACTCTCACGGACTTGTCAGTTTTCTCACTATGTACCACGTCATATCGTGGAAAGTTCTCAATTTGTCGGCCAAAATATTGGAATATTTCTTCGGTGCGCCCCCGTTTTGGGGGGCGATCAGCAAGTGCAGGAAAGGAGCTATCCATATATGTGGGATGAGTTTCGGCGGTGGCGCCAGCCATCCACCATGGAGCCCAACAAGGGGACGCTGCAGAGTCTGTAAGGGTAAGGTCCTGCAAACGCCAACTGTACGCCACCACTATAACCAAATACATATACCCAAGGCACAGTGGCGTAGCCAAGGGGGGGGGGGGGGTTGGGGGGGTTAAACCCCCCCCCCCCGAAATTTTTTGCACCCCCCCCCCCCCCACTAACCCACCCTTTTCTCTCGTCGCTTCGCGCTGCCATATTTCAAGAAACTGGTGCTACTTTCACACTTTCATTCCTGGGCGGTTCCGTTTGGGTTGGTAATTTACAGCAAATCATGTCTGCATATGGAAAAAAACTGTCACGGTGTTTGTCAAGGCCTTGACACTCTGTGAGGTTTTGGGCGCGAATGTGGCGGCCGCATTCTGAAACAACAAATGCGCAACAAATGAAGCAACAAATGCGGCAGCCGCATTTTAGATGAAGGCGAAAATGCTCGAGGCCCGTTTACTTAGATTTAGGTGCACGTTAAAGTCCCCAGGTGGTCGAAATTTCCGGTATACATTTCCGCCGCTTCCCTTCAGGTGCCGGTTAGGCCGCGTTCGCGTAGGAACTTGGTCTCGAAGCTCTCGGAAGCGGCAAAATCTTGCAAAAATCCGCCCGCCTAGGCGGCAAAACAGGCAGAAAAACAGGCGGCGAGCCAAATTGGTCTCGGACCGATTTTTTCGAAGCGGAAACGCGGCGGAAAGTCGTTCTGCTCGACCGGAAGCTACACTAGCATGTAAACTTCCGGTCGTAACATTGAACATGGCACCAAAAGTGTAGGCTGTAATGCTGATCGACGCGATCAAGAACCACCCCTTGCTCTACGACAAGAGTGGCACTCAAAAGTACTGTCAGCAATACTCGCGATAGTATTCAACGTCGCGCGACAGGAGATGCGGCAACGAAGCCTTGGCGTGACCCAACTTCTTACACTTTTGCAAAGCCAGGCGAACCCACCACTGCCGTTTCCGAGGTTTTCTTGTCTTCCGTTTATTCATTGTCCATTTCTAGAAAACAAGTAGGTAGAAGTATAAAAGCCATTTCTTCTTCCACTTCCATGGAAGACAATAGTTAGGCAGATTCCTCGTTGGCGCTCCATAATTCTCCTCGCACGTGCACGGTATGTTGCAGAAGTCGCGGGGTGCTTTTCTCGTCGCGACGATAGATTGGGAGCGTAGGTCTCACGTAGGACGCGCAGGCTTCGGCGAGCCTCAACACAAGGGCCAGCCCGGGTTTTAGCTTTGGTGTTCCCGTTGCCGCTTTCGTGTCCTAGAGGCGCCGAAAATAATACGAAATGATGAAAGGTTATTACAACTTGTAAATAAAAGCTATTAAAGAAATATAATCACGCCTATAGGCAGCAACCTGTGACACAGCGCTACCGCGCCCGTGTGAGGAGAATTACAGAAGGCCAACGAGGAAGTTACCGAAGGTCGCAGATGACACGCGAAATTGTGCAAGATGATCACTTTTGATGACGGGTGGGTCTGTGAATGAACATACCGCTCGAAATAACGCGATAATGAGCGCCACCACGCCGACAAACGTACGCAGACTAGATGGATGTGGACGAAAGCGGCAGCGCGGCCGCGGTGGTAGCAAAACAAATTTGAACTTGGACATGCGCGGAAAAAATTTTCCGGCCGCTTTGGCCTCTCCACCCGCTTGCCGCTTCCCAAGTGTGAACGTAGCCATAGTCTGCAGTAGAGCACTGCACGGGCCGATTTTTGCGGCCCGGGCCCGGCCCGGGCCCGTTTTTACATTGGGCGGCCCGCCCGAGCCCGATCAAAACATTTATGGCGAGACCCGGGCCCGGCCCGGGCCCGGAAATAATCTACGTTACCCGCCCGGCCCGGCCCGCCACCCCTTTACCTTAAGCCCGAGCCCGGCCCGAGCCCGACTCGAAACTGGCCCGAACCCGGCCCAAGACCGAAAAATACATGTTTTTCAGAGTGCAGAAGCCCGAGAATAACTCGCAGAAAGCCCGAGCCCGGCCCTGGCCCGCGTCAAAAAAACCTAAGCCCGGCCCGGGCCCGGGTCAAAAAGCACACGCCGTGCCCGAGCCCGGCCCGAGCCCGTAAAAAAACTGCTCTACCCGGCCCGGCCCGGCCCACGGGCCGGGCCGGGCCCGGGCTTTCGGGTAAGCCCGAGCCCGTGCAGTGCTCTAGTCTGCAGCGCAAAACGTCTCTCGTTTGCGATTGCGCCCCTACGGAAGGCTGGTAGTTACTGTTGTGTTGCTGAATCCCAAACCAGCAATTACGAAAGGCTGGTAGTTGCTGTTGTGTTGTGGAATCCCCAACCAGCAATGTACACACGAAAGGGTTGATGCCAGCAGTGAAATTCCACCGACTCGCAACAGAATGCACGAAACAGACAGCCGACAAGCATGGATTACTGCTGTGCGTAGTACAGCGTAAGTAAACTCTTGTTGCAGGCGCTGACAGTTCTCGTCGGAGTTCACGCGTCCTGAGAAATTGATTATGTGCACTATGCACTGAACAAGACCGGAGTTCATTCCTGCATCACTAGTACACCAATCAGTCGAGATTCTGTGAGGTACAAGGCCACTTCCTGTTTGCACCGGCCTAAGTGAAGCAGAAATGACTCGCACGTACTACTTAAAATGCGTACACATGCCATAACTATGCAGTGCGGTGAAATATTCTGTACAATTCTGAATATGTTGACGTAAAGGCAAATTACGGTTGCACGCTCGCACACAGCGGAAGACACAGCGGCCCATGCACTTGCCGCAGGAAATGCAAGGCGACGAAAGCTTCGTAAAAAAAAAAGCATTACTCGTTTTTGCGCGTATTTAAGTTTTCTAGCGCAAAGACGCAGCGAACAAGCTATTGCTATGGGAGTAGGTATAGCCTGGTAACACGTGCATTTTCACATGTATAGCCGTCCTTGACCTGTGAAACGCACTTCGCCCCGACGAGGACGACGCCATCTACGCTTAACGGAGATTAACAATTAATGATGTCTTCTCCGATCGGGCGGGTCGTCTCAATGATGCGTTTTCGAAGACTGGTCCATTCAGTGGCGCGATGAGAGACGGTTGCTCCAAACGCCCACTGTACCTGTCGTACTTACTGTATTTTACTGAGCTTACAGTACTTTTTACTTAATTTCTTCAAAAGCACACAGTGCCACACACACACACGAGGGGGGGGGGGGGGGTCCCATGTCTTTGATATACATGCATAGAGTGTGCTTAAACTACCGATACTTATTATCGATCACGTCACGTAGTGGAAAGCAGACGCTTGCCCCCCCCCCCCCGGTCGGGCCGATGAACCCCCCCCCCCCCCCGAAAAAAATTTCTGGCTACGCCCCTGCCAAGGCAGGATATAATGCACAAGGTTAAACCTTGCTGCCCGCGAAGTCGGAAGTGAAAGGAAAATAAATAGAGGACAGGAAACAGTTAAACTAAGAAAGACGAAGGTTGGAGGGAGAGAGAGACAGGAAAAGGCAACTACCGATTTCCCCGGGGTGGGTCAGTCCGGGGGTGCCGTCTACGTGAAGCCGAGGCCAAAGAGGTGTGTTGCCTCCGCCGGGGGGCCATAAAAGTCCAAACACCCGGCTTCGGCTCAACCTCCAGGATCCCCTTTTCCCCGGACACGGCTAAGCCGCGCACGGTTAGACGCGGGAGGGTCCAACCCCCCTGTGCTCGGGTCCATGGTGTCGCAACACACCAAACGCCTGCTTGTGCAGACGCCCCTGCGGGTCCTCACCATTTTCATAACTACCTATCGGATCCCGCGGACATTGGCTATCACACAGTCAGCTGGCAGTAGTTTACGCCAGATGGTGTTAGCAGTTTTCTAGAATAAACGAGCTGAACCTCCCTCCCCTGAAGAAAGGAAAAAAATGCATGTGTTTAACTCGACGCCATTGTACTCCGTCGGGCTCTTTCACAAGACTGAACGTTTTTATTATATTCCAGTTTTCTCCGATATTTAATGCCGTGCCCGTCTATACCGACAAGTAGGCATCACGGCTCTCTACTCTACGCACGTGGGCATAGCCGCTGCATCATTTCGATTCTGATTCTGCGGTTCGTTAAGACGTTATGCTCCTAATATCCTAAGTCACTTAATCACAGGTGTTTGATGTTTATTCATTCGTTTTGTGGCTGAAATACCTGTGCAAGATGTCTCTGGGCGTAAACATGTACCGTGAAACAATAGCTTAACAAAACATATCTTTATAGCGACATGATGTACAAAAACTGTTGGAGTGGTAACTTTATTACACCATTTTAAAGCTTCATGTACACTTTTATGCTCTGATAAAAGGTGCGGCAGAGGTTAGTCGTAATTTCAGCGCACGCTCACTCATCTTTAAAATCGGGGCTTTGACACGGTGGCGTCAGAGAAATGTGGAGTACTAATGATGCAAATGACGGAATCGTCCAGAAAATTCTCTAGAACACAAAATTGTTGGTTTTCATAGTCTTTCATAGCTGACGATCCAAATTGGCGCTAACCATGAGACACCTAACAGAAGAGTTGTCTCAATGTCAGCGCTAACTTTCGTTGTCAGCAGCAATTCTCCGCTCTCAATTCTACACAAGCGCAAAGCAAACGAAAGGAAAACAGACGTCGTGTGAATGAGAAGTTGTGACTGATCCGTGACTGATTCACCTAATAAAACTGATCCGCTAGATGGCAATACACTCACAAGTTTTACCAGCCACTTTCTATTTCCCCTGTATAATAAAAAGTACGCTGTGCACGCCTACGTTTATAACTGAGCAGGTATTAACGGCATCCGCAAACAAAAAAATTGCTGTGTGCCCTAGCCTGAACGCCTCGAACTTGACTCAGAGGGCACTGTATGATCGCGTGCTGCTAGCCTGCCTTTTGAGCGAATTACCATGCAGGAAAATGTTTTCACGCAGGCTCTATATTCCCAGGTCATCCAAGTGCTTTTCTTGGCAATATTAGTTTTTAGGCGCTTATAACATTTTCATAGGAAAACTTTTCGAATACCTTGTATCAACTTTGTCTAAAGTCCCCTTTCATGCTACGTTGCGTCATGGAGCTGTACTTATCCCTCATACATACAGCCAAATGAAAAAAAAACTTTTAATGATGCCTCTATATTTTCACAATTCCTTCATATTACAATGTCGAAACAACGTCAGCCTTTCAATAAATACTTACTTTACCACTTACATTGCTGAACAGTAGAATTGTTGAAATGGGTAATAATTCGGTGTGAATAACTGCCAATTCAATGAAACAACCTTAATCTTTGAGCCTTCTGTGTTTGAAAGGAGGAAGCGCTGTGCGCCGCGTGCGCGGTGCGGTCGCGTTGTCATACGCAGCTTTATCTCTAGATTTTATTGTCTATTATTGCTTGCGTTCCACGCTATGTATTTTCAAATACTGCCATCGAGGAAGCGCAGGGGAGCCTGCTTAGCACCCCTGGGGAATTTTAACGTAAAGCTATTACAAACTTTTCTATTCGATTTCTGCTGTCAGCCCGCCACGATTGGTCAAAAGGATTTCAAACCGCACCCACTTCGCTTGTCCGTCACACAACGTCAGGAAAACAGCGAAAGCTCGTCATCTGATGTGACGTGTACACACAGATCATGCATGAGTAGACCGAACAAAAAAAATTCATTTGCCATCTGCCCTCCGCCATTGGTAAAAAGGTTTCGGGCTGCCCCCTCTTCGCCTGTCTGGCGAAGAGTGGCGTGTACCGCATTAAAGATGGATTAATACGCCGAATAAAATTAGTTATTTTCGGAATAGCCAGGTGCTGCCACGTTCCGAAATGAATAGAAGATGGCTGCTTGCCGATCGCTTTGGCACTGGCTACTTGCACCTGCCAGCAAGATATTTAAGTATAATAATAAATTTGTGTGACAGTATGGTGTAACAGAGCCCTTTCGGTACGTACATGACATTGCTCTGCAAAGTTTCTTCGCTGACGATCTGTTTGAGCTGCATTTTTATCCTTCCTTTATACGCCGCTGCGAATTTCTGCCATACACCGAAAGGTAAGCAAGAAGAAGCTGGCCAATCGCAGACTCCGGCACATCCTCATCAGGTTGTCTATTTTCTTTGCGCTAGCCCCGCCCCACCGAAACTCTCTCTGCTTCTGTGTGCTACTCTCCTTTGGTCATCCAATTAGGTAAGAAACATTTGTCAAGTAGGGCAATGCTATTCGCTTTGAAAGTAACCAAAGTGACTTCCTATGAAAGGGGAGAGCGCTTTATTGGGTTCTTCAACCAACGCGGTGAGCCAGGGCACGATGCTTGCGTCGGTGGTTATGTAAATTTCATGCGAGGAAATGGGAATAAAACATATTGGGACAGTTTTACAATACAGGGCCCCTGATCAGCATATTCAACGCGGGACAACTGTCTTTCCGGGGCAGCCACACTGCTATCTCAACTAATCATGGATATGATGCTAGAAGACCGGAGATTGAGGCCGAATAATAATACAAGATGAAGCACAGGGGCCCCGAGTATAGCGAATCAGCAAATCACAACACTACCCCAATATTACACAGATTTGTTGTCTCTATGCTGCCGGATCGTCAATGCTAGTGATGTCATCGGCAAGACCATCCCAATGTTCATTGGAACGTGGCAAAGCAGACGAGGCAGATAAAATATTCCGACCAAGAATGCAGTGGTAGACGACGTGATTGTGCAAGCGCCTAGATGTGCAGAATGGACGAACGAGAGCCAAGGTGGACGGGCGCTCACTATGAATAATTTTATGTTGGGGACAAAGTAACGCTAAATTGCGGTGTGATTGCAAGTATGTTAAGGGGAAGGAGAACTAAGCTAAGCTAAGCTCGTTAAGCGAATATGAGCTAAGTAAGCTAAGCTCGAACATGTGTTGTAATCTCTGGCAACAAAACGTGCAGCACGGTTTTGGATTGACTCGAAAATGTGGATTAAATATGCCTGGTGAAATAACAAAATTAAAGCTGCGAATTCTAGTTGGGGTGGACTAATGTTTGATACGGAAGCTTTATTGTGAAGGACGGAACACCTCGAAGGTTCCGTGTTACACCGTCCAGCGTGCACGAGGTGTTAGCTGTTATTTTTTCTGTGCGGTCAGAACACGACAAGCTAGGTGTTAGAAGAATGCCAATGTATAAGGATGCATGAGTGACGAGGCTGTTGTCAAGTGAGTAACTGAAGGTGGAATGCAAATGTTTACCTGTAAATGTATTCAGGGTGATTCGACAAGCTAAACAACAGTTATTGTCGCGATCAAGATCTTCTCTGAAAAACAATGGGATCCGCGGATGAGTGGATTTGACGACAAATAACAGTCGTCTACGACTAGCTGAATGGTTGGCGTAATTTGAGAACGCCGGCCTTTAACACAAATTAAGAACAGTAAGCGTCCAAGTACAATTTGCTGTTGTACAGCGGATGTTACGCTACTTCGCAATGTAACTATGCGAACACTTTTTTTGCGCTCAGGAAGAAAATGTGATTGGTCTTCACAGCTGAAAGAGCCCTTGTTTGCATAAAGTGAAACACATTCGTCGACGACAGAACGCGTCGCAATTCTCAATCGTGTATGTCTTCGCCTAGTATGAAAACTTGTAGCACCTTCTGAAAGCTCGCTTTAGACAGCAGGTCTCTTGTGCAACTAACCCCGCCCTAGAACTATTCGGACTATGGACAAAGGCTGACTAGAATTTTTAACGCTTGAAGAGTTCAAGCCCTCGTGTGTTGTATGAAAATTTTGCTTCTTGCTGTATTGACAACATTTATGCCTACGTCGTGCAGGTATGCGTTCTTGTTCTAATAAAATGTAATGTGGGTATGGACAGCCTTACACATACACTATTCTCAGTAGGCGTCATTTTTTCCAGTCAACTTTGGCTCCACAGCGTGACAAACGCTCCTCTTTCGTTTATTTTCACTCTACGTAACACAGTTCACAAAGTGCAATGGATAAGTGAAGAAGGACGCTCATTTGAAACCATTTTACGTATGCCTATAGACGAGAAAATACTAGAAGCAACTTTTTCACAGGTATCAGAGCGCTATGAATGACGTCTGCGGCGTCGCATGTTTGACGAAATTACATGCATTAAACAACGAGACCAAGCCTTTGTTCTCAAACAGGCTGTACGAATCTTTTCATATCACTTCCAGTTGTTGTTTTGTGTTAGAATATTCGCACTTAACTTTAATATCTGAAAGCTGTTTCTTTAGAATACTCGTGTCAGATTGGAATTTAAAGGAACCATTTTGAACACCCCAACTCACTCATTCTCGGTTTCCGCCTTGGTCTTTCTTTCGCAGACGCCTTCCACCACCACGAACTGTGGCTGCCGGCAGGCACAGTGACCCTCCACGCATTGAGCCAATCCCCGACATGGTGTGTTGTCATCGCACGCTCCATTCACTTCACCCGCTGCGCGATCCAATCGCATAAACCAGCGTAAGCTTTCGGACAATTCCAACCACAAACCGAAATGACCATTTATAAGTTTGCATATAAAAATAGCCGCACACAATTTATCACGTGTGCAGCCGCACGCAAAGGAACATCCCGCAAAAAAAGAAACCCGGGAGAATATGCCATATATATTTCTGTTGCGTCGATACATCGTCGTCTAAAGAAAAACATCAAAGTACACGTTATCATTTTTAAATTCTATAATTTTTTTAAATAGCCTATTGCAGATGACATAATTCTAGTCCTTGAGCTAGTATATTCAGAGAACCGGAAAATACTTGCACGAGAAATCGGAACACCTATTCAACAAATAGCGAAAATCCACTAAATATCTTTTGAAGTATTTACTTTACGGCACTCATTCCAATTTACGCATTGTAGCCGGTGAATTTGCAAAGTGTATCTACTTAGAATGAGTTTCCAGAATGACGCCACTATGGATATATGCGCTTAAACTTGCCATAAAAATACATTGCTGTTCCAGTTCTTTAACAAAGCGCTCTTTTATGTATTGAAGCGCAAAAATAACTGGAACGCCCACGTATTTCGTTCCACACTTCGGGAAATATTTCAAAACTGGTGTCATCCTGGAAATTCATTTCAAGTAGATACCTCTTGCAAGCTCAGCGGCTACCATTCGTAAATTGCAATATATGCTGTAGAGTAAATAACTATGAAGTTAATTAGTGAATTTTTTATTTGTTGAATATTTGTTTCTGTTTTTTGTGCTAGTAATGTACGTCTCTTCGAAGAGTCCAGCTTAAGGACAAGAATTATGCTATCTGCCACAGGCGATCTTTAAAAAATCCGTGAAACTGAAAAATTATCACCCTGTATATAGATTATGTTGTAACAGACGCCGAGTTAAATTTTTCTGCCCTTGAACACGTATCGAAATTTTATTTTATGGTCACCTAAACTACTTTAAAAATCTCGGTCAACGAAGCAAATTTCTGTTCACAAGACTTTGTAACATTGTTAGTCATCACCATAGCAAAGTTATATTAGTGTGACAGTGCGCGAAGCCAGTGTAGTAGATAAAGAGAGCAGTGCGGTGAAGACAACATTGACAGCGAATGGGTGCGGCGAAGAGAACATCGAGAGCAAGAAGCAGACGACGAAGAAGCGACGCGCGTGAAATTTGACGCGCCGTCAAAACAAAATACTAAAAAGAAAGCGACCATTAAGGGCCGTACACGATGGGTGACGTAGGCGAAAAGGGAGGACGAAGAAGAGATGTGGAAGAGACCCGACTCTCAAAAAAAGGCTCAATTTGAGATTAGATTGAATAAAAGAAATTCTTACAGCCCTTGGTGGAATGAAGAATGCACCCGAGACTACAGAAAGAGAAAAGCTGCTTGGAAAAAATTATTACATAACCAGAGTCCGCAAAATTGGAGTGACTACAAATTTTTTCGAGCAATCTTTAAACATACAGTTTCAAAAGCCAAAGATGAATTTGACTGTAAGCATTTTGATTTCCTGTCTAACAATAAAAATAAGCGCGCATTGTTCCGATTTCTCCGCAGTAGAAAAGTTCTTCCACGTCAAATTAATATTGACTCTATAATCTTAAGTAGCGATGCAATAAAACAATCACTAGAAGAAATTGCGAAGGGATTAGAGCTTAGATTTTCTTCCGTATTGCCAAGTTGTTCTCGCTTACGTAGGGCATCAGATGATTTTACAGAAATCTCTATGTTGGAATTGGCTGAAATTGTGGAGCGGCTTCCAGATTCAGCTCCCGGCGTGGATGGGGTAACATCTGCTATGATCAGAATCTTATTTAAGGAAGCTTCTAATGACCTTTTAGCTGTTGTAAATTACTCGATTCGGTTTTCATGGATTCCGTCTGCGTGGAAAATCGCTAAAATCATCCCAATTCTTAAAAATCATGGGGAAGGATATACAATAGATAATATTAGACCAATTGCCCTAACTTCAAATTTGGTTAAATTAATCGAAAGAATTCTATATGCCCGTATGATTAAATTTATACAGAACAAAGACTTGCTTAGCCCCTGCCAAATTGGATTCCGACCATCATGTTCCATTTGGCATGCTCACGTGGACTTAGAAAGCAGAATAAAATTAGCACGGCGACAGAGGCAAATAGGTGCTCTCGTGACGTTAGACATTTCCAAAGCATACGACAGCGTTGAACACTTAATCGTATTAGATATATTGCGAAGTCTAGAGATTCCAAATTATTTTTCAAACTGGATTGATGAATTTTTAAACGGAAGAACATTTTACTGCTCTCTAAGAGGCTTTTCCTCGAGTATTTATAATCAATCACGTGGTGTTCCTCAAGGAGCTGTCACTTCACCATTACTTTTTAACATTCTGATGTGTTCCATTCCTCTTCATCAAGATGTACAAACATACGTATACGCAGATGACATTGCTTTCTTCGCATCAGACAGTGATATCCACTCTCTATATTATCGACTACAAAACTACCTCTATGCCATAGAAACCTGGTTAAACAAAATTCGCCTTTCACTTAACGTTAGAAAATGCTCGATATTGGTTTTCCCTCTTAACAATCCTGTTAACATATCGCTATCTTATCGCCTCGAGACTATACCTCAAGTGGAGTCTGTGAAATATTTAGGTGTAGTATATGACGGTTCCCTCAGCTGGCTCGGCCATATTGACCAAATAGTTAAAAAAGGAGTGAGAGCCGTTGGTATGCTTCGTAAGCTGGGCAACAGTCGGTCCGGAATGCGGAGAGATCCACTTTTAATGATATATAAAATGTATGTGCGGCCCATTTTAGAATTTGGATGTGTATTATTTTCCGGTGCGCCAGCTTATAAATTACGTCCCCTTGTTCTGCTTGAGCGGGAAGCCCTACGACTGTGTTGTGGATTACCCAAATGTGTTGCCAATAACATACTACACCAAGAAGTCAGGTTGCCCTCAATATTGTGTAGATTTCGCTTACTGACGGTGCAAACAATCTTAAAATTGTATGAATCCCCTATTACAAGATTAGAATACATATTCATTTCCCAGCCTGCACTATTCTTCGGAATACACTGGCCTCGTTTTCATACACCCCAGGTGGTCTTCGTACAAACATTAATCAATCCCTTAAATGTACGTATCTGGGAGGTGCCGCCTATTTGTGATGTGCGAGAAAACCTACAAATCATATATGATGACATCTACCCAAACAACGCAAAACTCCTTTCTTATAATATAATAAACGGCCTATTACAAGACCATTTATTAAGTTTATCAATAAGTACGGTCATTGCGACAGACGCCTCACAGTGTGAAGAAAAATCAGGAATTGGCATTTTCTCTCCTGCTCTAAATTGGTCATTCGCAATCAGGATTCCGGACTTCTTTTCCGTATTTCTGGCTGAATTTCTAGCTGTAGTTCTAGCCCTACGCAAACTAAATTCATCAATATCAGCGGTAGTAATAATAACAGATTCTTTATCTTTATGTTCCTCGCTCACAGCAAATAGTGTCACTAACCTTTTACGTACATTTCATTTTCTAGTGCCTGCCCACATAAATTTAATTAGATTGCTTTGGGTGCCTGGACATAAAGGATTAGTCATGAACGAAATGGCTGACAGTCTCGCGAGAGCGGCCCTCAGTGGCCCTGTATTACGATTACTTCCTACAATAGCTTACCTAACGACCACTAGATTCAGGAGATATTCAATTATTCAAGACTTCTTGAACCCGGCTGTAGCTAATTTCTCAGAATATCGACACCTCCTATTCCCTTGGCCCAAAAATTCCTTTCACACCAGAAAAACTGAAGTCATCTTTACCCGATTACGTTGTCGGGTACCAATATTAAACTTCTATCGTCACAGGGCTGGTCTGGTGCCCTCCCCTCTGTGCCCATTATGTGGAGAAGATGAAACAATACATCATTTTTTCATATTCTGCCGACGTTTTTCTTCTTTAAGAAAAAATATTCTAGAATCAAAATTTGCACAGCTTGGTTTAAGCTTTTCTATTCTAAACATCCTTTCTTTAGGAGCCTCCTCTCTTGGAAAGTGCCACAGGGATATTTGCTCAGCCGTGGAGGAGTTTATAAATGCTTCAAATAGATTTTCTTGAATTCTTAAATATTTTATTTTTGTTCATTTTCTCCATTTAGCTTTACCGATTTTAGTATTAAAAAAGATTGCCTAATCCCACCCAAATCTTGGCCAATCCCCCGCAGTGGGTATGCGCCATCAGATAAGGCATACCATACCATACCATACCATACCATACCCGAGAACGGCGTGGTGGTGTTCGGACGCAAGCGAGCGCCGAAGAAGTTAGCGTCCGCCGGGAGCGGGAGTAAGCCGTCGGGCCGTGGGCCCGAGCTTCCAGTCTCCTACCGGCAGAACCTTGTCTGCCTAGCCTCCGGAGCTAGGACACTGTCCCACCGCGTGACTGCAGTGAGCTGTCGGGCCACGGGCTCGAGCTTCCAGATTCTACAGGCAGAACCAGGACTGCCTAACCTCCTGAGCCAGCAGAAGGTCCCCTCTCATGACAACTGGAGTTCGCTCAAGGAGCGACCAGTGCCTTCCTTCGACGACGGCTCGGCGTTCCTCATCGACGCGACCATATGCCCCAAACTGTTGGTGAGCCGCACCCCGCTCTCATTCTACTGTGCTTGTGTAGTCGGACACGCCTAACAACTGTAGCATTAGAACTGTGGTGACTTTAGTTTGTTAGAATCGTGCTTGACAGAAGCAGTGTAGAGTGCTCTTTATTTTTTTATCCTTTGTTTTTGTGTGTTATGTTTCTGCTTTCCTTATGCAAATATACGCTCTTCTTTCACTTCTGAGATCAAACGCTCTCATCCTTCGTTTGAATAGAAAACACGGATAGCGACATTACTTCAAGTCGCTTTCAAAATTGAACCGTGACAATTAGGCTGTTCTTTACTACACTGCTCAATGTTCTGTGGTTCGGTTTGTAATATGACGTATCTAAATGATCCTGACAGCAGACACAACCCCAAGGAAATTCTTTACCAGAACTGCATTCTTGATGGTTGGTTGGTTGATGGTTGGTTGGCGCCCCGCCCAACCTCAACGAGTCGGCCCACAGAGCTTCGCGAGGAGTCGTTGACCGCGTAGCTACCGGGCGGCGCGGCGCTGAGGTTATGGACAATCGTGACCCTCCCTCCTCATATAACGAACTTACCAAGCATTTTTACATGGGACGAAGACGATATCCTCCGCCGCATAGGAAACTACACAGACCACAGGCGTTGACACTCAGATTACTCCAGCTCGGGGCATAACCTAAGCCCGCGCTGTTACACAGAATATATCCAGAGATACAATCGACCAATGGTTGCGAGCTATGCTCAGACCTAGCTGACTTGGAACATATGCTCTGGCGGTGCCCCGCGTTACACGACGGCGACGATGTCACGTCGTCCAAATGGGAGGCTGCCCTAAGCAGCCCCGATCTTGAAGCACAGCTATGGGCTGTCCATCGGGCCCGCGACGCAGCAGAGAGGCTCGGCCTTTCTATACCGACGTGGGAGCGGCCCGCTACGTGCTGACGCGCGTTCCGAAGGACCGTAATAAAGTTTTATCATACCATACTGCATTCTTGATTCATGCAATTTTAAAGCGCGTCTCCTAATGTGTCTTCTGTTACTTGGGTCGTGACAACTATAATATGTCACATACACAAGGAAAGCAACATTGTTAACCTAGTTTGCACAAGTAAAGGAGTGCTCCTCTGACAAAAACTCCCGATAACCATACTTAAGCTTAAGATAACCATACTTAAGGCAAAGAGAAGGAGCACGTCCCATATTAAGAAAACAACTATTACGATAAAATTGTTCGTAAGAGAACTTTCAGCCAATCTTATTGTAGATATATCATTAGTACCAAAGGTGTCAGCCAACGGCAGAGAGGGCATACGAATGAGAAACTTTGCGATACTAGCGCCCGATCTATTCTGAGATCCCTCCACGTTGTGCTCGGCTACTGATTCCTTGAAGTTTTAGCGCAAGCGTCGATTAGACGGCAAATTTAAGCCATCCAAAGACGTAGAGTGATTTATCTATTGCGATAGGCTTTATTTTTTTAATATAGTAGCGCTTAGTAACTGAACCTGTAGCTGCACGACAATCGTATGCAGCCTGCCGCGGCTGAAGAGGATGACAGTCGGCCTGGCACGAGCTAGGTGAACAACGCACCAGGCTACGGGGTCCGAAACGACGGTACGCCTCTGCACCAGCGAGTAGCATGTTAGGCACGAAATAACGAAGGTGAATGATAGGCATTAATGGAAAGCAAATAACGGTGAACTATGCTTGCCAGTACAAATGAATAGACAAGACTGCAGTTCTTTTTCAGTTGCCGCAGCGCCGATTGATTAAGACTGCCCTAATATAGATATATCCTGACAGTTATTGCGTGCGCAGTAGAGTTTATCACATTTCACTAATTCGTATCATTATTGCGTGATGTAATCTCTAGTGGCATAAGGCTAAAGTGTCATCCGTGCCAAAGCTACACCTTGTGCAAAACAATGGCTCATGAAGAGCGTTTTCTTTAATATTATTTTTTCTCTATTGTTGGTTCAGTTGCAATACCAATGTTGCTCATACAGACGGGGACGGAACAAAGCACGTCAACACACCTACGTTTGTGCCTTCTTGTGTCCTCGTCTATATGCGGTAAATTTTCTTTCCAAGATCCCATGCCAAAAAGCCCTCATGCCAACATTGCTGCTTCATCATCGGTTAAAGACAGCAAAAGCGTTTGCGTGTTCCGCAGTTACTCATTCAGTGGATTGTCTTCAGTTTGTTCAAAAGAAGTAATCTTGAGAAGGATGTTGCTGCTTTATTTGCCGGTTTCTTTCTGAGAATTCTTTTTTCGTTTCTTTGTGTAATAATCCTTCCGTTTTCTTAAAACAATGCATTACTAAAATGGTTTAAACGCCAAGAAAAAGAACCGTAGAAGCCTCGAAATTTGAGTCGCATATATTATCTGTTCTCTTCTATTTCTTCTTTTTGTGTGTGATTCGACCGAAGCGTTTCGTTTATTGGTTTCACCTCATTCTGCAGACAATTGTTGCTAGTATGTTCTAATAGTGGAGTATTTTTACCCCTATTAAAATAGGGATAAAATATAAGCCGGCAGGTACCACGCCTTGTGGGAATCGATGTTATGCGAAGCAATGTGCGGAGACCCTACCAAGTTAACGAAACGACCATGAGATCACCAAGACGTAGGCGGCTCTTTCGTGACCTACATGACACGCATGTCATAACATTCATGTCATGAGTCCTCAAGAGTCCCTTTAGCTACACCTCAGAGACCTTAAGGTGAAAGCCTTAGTCATGTTCGTCACTATGACCTCTACCATGCACCATCCTTAAGTGTTTCCTTCACTTAGTACCCACTTCCGAACTCATTTGATTGTTTCTGAGTGTTAATGTGTTTCGCTGAGTCATTCTCATCTATGCTGAGTCATGCTCATGACTATGATTTCTACCATCGTCCTTTAGTGTTTCCTTCACTTAGTACCCCCGTCCGAACCCATTTCAGTGGTTTGTGAGTGTTAATATTTTTCGCTGCGTCTTTGTCATGACCGACATGACACGCTTGTCAGGACATTCACGTCATGACCTATCACTTACGTTCGTCATACACTCCTGTCATACTATGGCAGTTTTGGTACCTGCCAAGTTACACAACGACCATGAGAGCACCAAGACGTAGGCGGCTGTTTCAAGACCTACATGGCACGCATGTCATGACATTAATGTCGTGACATATCATTTATGTTCGTCATATACTCTTGTCATAATATGTCAATTTTGGCACATACCAAGTTAACGAAGCGACCATGAGACGTAGGCATAGGCGGCTAGATAGATAGATACTGTGAAAGTAGCAAATACTCGCCAAATAATGCTTCGCATTTTAAAATAGGAACAAATTATTAGATTGTGGTATTTGGGTGTAATAGATCACAAATATTTAGATCAGTACGCCGAACAATATGTGAGATGTGACAACCCACCTGACAATACTTCTGGCGCCCAAACAACCGGGACTGCGCGAGACATCCAAGTATCCACTCTATGAGTTCATATAGACATGCTCTGAGTGGAATCCCTCGGCGTGATAGCAGCTACATCATATGGAGAAACTAAGTCTGATTGGCTAGCGCATACGAGATCTATATGCCTATACTTGTGTGGCTGGTGAACCTGTAAACAAATACTAATTGATGACCAAAACAGGCGAACAAATCTCAATTAGCAAAGTGCAGTGATGAAAATTTTTTCACTTTATCATGCGCAGACCAATTCATGTAAAAAAATTAACACTAACAGAAACACTCGTTTTTCAAGATATAATATGTGCTTCTTTTATGGCAAAAATGCTCTGTAGCAAAAGTAGTATTTTCAATTTTTTTCTTTCTTTTTCTTCGCATTCAATTTTTACGGTGTAGCAGTCTAGAGCTCGTTCTGCTCAGGAACTACTTTTGCATCTCCGCGCTGCTTTTAGTTCATCTTGTTGTTCTCTAATAATTCCAGAAGTACAATGTGCAATGCGCTGTTCGGTTTCAAATCGCAGTACAGTTCCAGTGTAGCATCAAGGCTAGTCTTTGCCTGGTCTGGTTTTTTCGTTAGTTTAGGTATTTTCACGCGAATTGCATGCTTTTTGAAGATATCCAAAGTTGATTTCTAGCATGAACAACCCATAAAGGTTTCAAGTAGATTTCTTCTGTGCACTGTCAAATTTATGACATTACTCGTTAAACTTCCGAGCCCTAAGCTGCTATCCTTCGTACTCTGCCAGGCTAAAATATTTCATTTCCCCCAAGGAATGCTTAATAGTTCACATGACCATGCAGTTACGTAATTTATCGGAAGCAAATATACACTCAGGGCATTAAAACGTTACGCAAATATTAATAAAATATTTTGCCTTAGTGGTGTTTGTGAAGAATGCGTTCTAGACCTTTTGATACTCTGGGACAGCGAAAAGTACTTTTTGTTGCCTATTCACGCCTATATGTATACTTACTTGGTTTCGGATCTACCAGTGCTGTAGAAAACGAATTGAAGAATATTGTAGGATACTCCTTAAAAATGCTAGTACTGAAGCTAATGAAGTACACATAGTTCCCAACTGCAAATGAATGTCAACACAGAGTTTCTAACTTTTAAGAAACAATATTTCCAACTTTTCACCTATGAAGCAGTGTGGACCATTCGAGACTTGAAGCTAACAGCGACACGTACTTGAGAAAAATATTCAAGCTGTTGTTATCAATGGTACACCTAGCAATGCATACAAATAATTGCAGTTTATGTGCATATAAAGCAGAATCTGAGGATCATAGGTCTCTATAAGCAATTCTTTTTTCCGTGAAAGGTATGAATAGATTGCGCTTTTCTTATAGCCTAATTCATATGAATAAGCTCGGTGCGCTTTTCGCCACCTCGCGCCCCGACGTAGTCAATCCAGAAATCTATCAGAATATATAATTCTTTTTTGCAGAACACGAATCCTTCGAGTCAATAGTGATTCTCATTTCCAGAATCGGGCATTGCGTTTTTGTGACCGTTTTCATATTGTAACGTTATAGTGACGGTGAACAACCACAGTAGCACTACGCAAGTCACGAAATTAACGGTTAATTGGGTGAACCTGGGCCGAATGAAAGAAGTAACACTCAGAGTAATGATAACGGCGAACACACTTGTCGGATTTCAAAAATCTGAATTGCGGGAGGAGCGCGTCAGCTGTTATACATGGCTCGTCGATTATTTCAGCGCAATCGCTGGTGACCGCGTGCCTTAAATAATGTACTACACAATTCGCGTTGCGCATACGATATGATTATGCCAGGTTCCTTGACGACAGAGAACAGATAGAACCAGCTATAAACTTGGAGATACTTCCGATACAGAAAGGCGCGTCTTGCGCGAAACGATAACAGTGTAACACAGATTGGCCCGTGAAAAACGTAATGTTCGCATTGTAGTATGACAAAGCATCAATCTTACCTAAATAAATTATCGCTGCATTGTTCCTGATTATCCTGCTATTTCTTTTTTTGCATTTTGCTCTTATGATTGTGTTTACTAACAGAAGCTCGCCAATTTTGTAGCGTTAGCTACACTGGCCTAGCCAAGCCCGTTTCGCGCGGCACATCAAGAGCCGTGCTGCGCATGCGCAACGATCAGTGATGTCACACGGCTTGCGCACCGGAGCCACCGGAGCCGGCACCTCTCGCGCACTCCGCCGCCGCCGCGCGCGACTCACCACCGCCGGTCTGCGCATTCCAGAGGAGTGACGTCGTAGCCGTGGTAGACACACTGGCGCCGGCGCGCGCTCGCTGTGCAGTCACCGTCTGACACTGCGCTGGAGCCGCTGCGCTTCTGACTGGCGTTTGCCAGTGTGGTATAGCCATGGAGAAGGAGAGCGCAAATGCTGCTCAACAGCGCAGAAGAACGGAGGAGCTTGAGTCATAAGAATAATCTTATCTTAAGAATAATCTTAAGAATAAGCTAAGAATAATCAGCTGAACCTTTGCTAACGCTACGTATATCCTGGCATAGCCGAGCTAAGCCACTGCAACTTTTTTTTACTCTTGTCGGCAACAACGCTTTATTTGGTGTGCACTGTAACAACTGAAACAGCGACTTTCACTACCCAAGAAACCATATGCACACATGATGAGAGCATACAGGCAGGTGCTCCCATTTATATAACGTGTTGCGCCAGGCAATACACCTCAAAATTGTGTGCAGTTTCTCTTCAATTTGAAGCCCTGGATGGAAATGTCAGTGTTGTTGCATTGTGAAAAAACTCAGAAGCTGAGAACATGGCAGCTGACAGTGCAACGCAGAATGATAGCTAAATATATCTAATTATATAAAGAAGATTGTTGTACAGATTACACATAGCATGGGGACCAACCATATTCTTGGTCAGAGCAAGTGGGAGATGTAGATATTTACAGTCAATCACAAAAGTTTACGAACCAGGGGATCTCACAAAACGTTCTATTTCCGAGCAGCGTGTAGTAGTAGTAAGTAAAACCTTACATTACAATGTTCACATATACTGCTAGAGGCTGTAACTGTGATTACAAGACTGCGTTGTGAGGATGCGCAAATATTCAGCTTTTTCTTAGATCTCGTGTTCCGTAAAATTTTGTGGTTTACTGTACGTTTCATGGAATGCATTGTGCAGATAACGTTGTTATACGTTGTTTGTTAAAGTAACAAAATGTACATCAATATAAGGACGGCAGAATCTATTGTGGCTCATGGGCAGGCTGCACTATAAAACAGTGATATTTGTGGAAATAGGGTGGAATAGGATGACGGGAGACAATATTAATTAGGTACAACCATAGAGTCCTTCCTGTGCTAAATATAATTATATGTTACCTGCAGTGCAGAGTACAAAGAATTCATAATCATCATTATCATCGGCATATGTTTATGTCCACTGCACGACGAAGGCCATCCCTGTCATGCGCTAGCTCATTCCACTCCAACTAATTTTCTGCCATCCTCTTTACTATGCTTCCCTTCACTTGGAACCCAATCTGTAACTCCAATGGTCGACTAGTTACCGGCCCTACGCAATACATTGCCTGCAAGGTGCCCATTGTTTCTCATAATGTCAACTGAAATATCGAATACCTCCGGTTGCTCTCTGGTCCACGCCGCTATTTTCCTGCACTTTACGCTTAACATATGTCTCTGTCGAGAGTCTTTGTTAATTTCCAAATTTCTGCCCCTCATTTTAGCACCGATAGAATGCAATGATTGTACACTTTTCTTTTCAACGGCTATGGAAAGCTTCCAGTCAGGATTTGGTACTGTCAGCCGTATGCAATCCAAACCATTCTTATTATCCTGTAAATCTCCTTTTCGTGATCAGGGTTCTGTGTATGTTTTTGGCCTAGATAAACGTACTCTACTGACACCAGAGGCTTACTCGCGATCACGCATTCATGTTCCCTTGCCAGGCTATTGAAAATTACCTTTGTCTTCTGCAAATTAACCTTAAAACGGCTCTTACTCTTTTACGGTTGAGGTCGTGAATATGTTCTTGCAATTCACCTATAGTGTTGCTGAACAAGACAATGTCATATGCTAACCAAAGGTTAGCATATGACAGCCTCATAGCTTGAATACTTCTAAGCGTGCAGTGCATTGGAGAGATTGTGTCTCTTCGCTGACCACTTTCTTGGCAGGCAATTTACTACTTTTCTTGTGCAGAAGCAAGGTAGCTATGGAATCTTTGTAGATATTTCTTAAGATATTCACGTATGCCTCCTGTACTCCTTGCTTATGCAATGCCTCCGCATCAGCTGGTATGTCTACTGAACCAAATGTCTTTTGATAATCTACGAAAGCCATATAGAGAGGTAGATTGTGCACCACATATTTCTTGATTACCTGATTAATGACATGGATATGATCCATCGTAGAATGTCCCTTCCTGTAGCCAGTCTGTTCTCTTGGTTGACAGAAGTCAGGTGTTGCCCTTTTTCTATACGAAATAACTTGGTAAATATTTTACACAATACTAAAAGCTAGCTAATGGGCCTGTGACTTTCCCATATGTTAACGTCTCCCTACCTATGGATTATTATAGAGTTGGTTTTCTTCCAGCTCTATTGTACGCTAGAAGTCGTGAGGCATTGCGTATAAAGGGCCGCAAGCTTTTCAAGCATAATATGTTCTCTATCTTTAAATTATTTGACTCTTATTCTATCTTATCCAGCCGTTTTCCCCCGGGACATGTCTTGCAAGGCCTTTCTAACTTCATCGCTAATTACAGAAGGAGCTTTTGTATCTTGTTCACCACTGCTTCTAATGAAGGTTGCTTTGGGTACTGTACAGGACAGCACAGAATTCTTCAGCTGTTTTTACTATACCTTTTTCACTGCGTACATCTTGCCCGGTCCAATACAAAGTTTTCTTGTCACTGATTTCATGCTGCGGCCATTTTTTACTGCTTCCTCAGTCTTTGTGAGGTTTTAATTTCGAGTAACGCTGACTTTCTTCTTGTTTATCAGCTCTGCATATGAGAAACACATTATTTAAATTTACACAGCACTAAGGTCGCGTGCGTAGTCTGCTATATGGGGGATCGCTGGTATCTAAATGCACTTCCCTTTGACGCAGTTGGAAAGTGCCGAAGTCTAAAGAAAGAAATGCCTACCTAGATCATAACAGATGTACTATAAGTTTGGGACGACGAGAGTAAAGACTGTCGCCAGCGTTTGCGGGTAACGGCGGGTAACTGTTTTGTAATGAAATATTTGGCAATGTTTCTCAAGCAATTCTAAAACTGCTGCCTCCTGAAGGCAGCCGTTTTGTAGGCTAAGTGAATGCACACTTCGTCGATGACCCCGTGGAGCGCGAGTTTCGTATTGGTCTCCATTAGTGACGACAAGGCACTGGGTACCTCAAAGGAAAAAGGCACCTTTATATGACATCATCCAGCCCACGGGACAAAGATAAGTTTTCTAAAGTATAAATGCCTGAAAATACTGAATGAAATGAATGAAAAGTTTTTTTCTAGATGACCTAGCTGCGGCCGGAAAGTAAACCTACAGTTACCCTCAAACCTGTATTTAACACAGAAGCCCCTTTGGAACAGAAGTGCTTATTGGCCAAATGTTCAGAATGAAATGTGATTCTCTGCTGAAGGAGTACAAGCCATACAACATGCTTTATTTAGAGGACAAGCCAGTGTTTCATCTTTATCAGTAGTATAACTCTAAAGATTGCTGCTAACATTTATCAGCAAGTGTGAAACATCAGTCCTAACTAGTATACATTTACCTGGCTTCCAAACAATGTTGTTACACTGCTCTGCACAATATCGAGGAAGAGGAGCTCGAGCTTGAAGGCTGAAGAAGACGACGCTTCAGTGAATGACTGGTTGTGTCAATCATTGTCAGTCGTGTAAATTTTGTAAGTAAATTTCTCGTCTTGCTTCTTCCCTCCGTCACATATTTGGTGGAGGTGCGGGGTAGCGGTTGCTCCTGTCGGCATGGCGGCTGTCCCAGCACCGGCTCCAGCGGTCGTCATGTTGTTAGTGGCCAGGCTACGTCCGCTGCGGAGCTCCGTCGTGCACAGTAGCACCCCGCACTTCCACCAAATATGTGACGGAGGGAAGAAGCAACCAACCGCTCCCAACCTCAACGAGGAAGCCCACCGCGTCGCGCGAGGTCTCATTTACCGCGCTCGCGAAGAAGCAGAAAACAGTCTGTCTGTTCGGTCAGCCAATCGGATACCTACGCCTTTCCTACGATCCCTGCTTCGCGACGCTGGTACCCCTCTCGGCCTTTTCGCAACCCAGCTGAATGGCGAACATCCGATGACAGGCCGAGTTGCTTCAACTGCCGACGCGTTGGCCACATTTCCCGTCACTACCACAATACCTGGACGTCATCGCAATATCAGTCGGCATCCCAACCTTACCGCCGCTCACAAGGTACTCGACCACCACCGGAAGATTTCACAGAGCCATACTACTCTACTCAGGCGTCCGCATCTACACAGCAAAGTCGTTCACCCTCACCACGACGTCCCCTGTCTCGCTGAGCCACTATTCGCCGTTCTCCGTCCCCCATGTACCGGCGCTCTACGGGAAACTGACGGGTGCACCTCCGAGGGGTGACGCTGCTAGATCGACCCGGAGTGCAATACCTCCACTGACCTTACCGACGGATAGGAATTTACTTGACGTAGTTCCTCCCATTATCATCCCCCATTGTGACCCTCTTTCTTCCCCTCTTTCCCTTCCCTTACGTAGAGTAGAAGGCCAGATGCTCCGTATTCCGGCCAACCTCTCTACATTTTCACATCAATAAACTACTTCTTGTATGTGGATGGTGTCCCTGTTACTGCTCTGCTTGATACTGGTGCGCACATCTCTGATGAGCGACCAGCTTCGTCGACGGCTCACTAAAGTTCTGACACCTGCGGCGTCCTATGTTGTGCGAGTTGCTTATGGAAGAACACTAGCTACAATAGGAATGTGTGCCGCTCGTGTGGGCGTCGCTGGCCGCCAAACATCTGTATTACTTACTATTATTCAAGAGTGTCCCCATGACGTTATTCTAGGCCTTGATTTTCTATCCGCTCACTCCGCACTTATCGACTGCTCCGCTGGACTTGTTCAACTCGATTTGCCTTGCCCTGACCCACCCGAGGAAGTTCCTAGCAGACTGTGCTCAACCGAGCACATTCGACTCCCCCCACAAGCCATGACCTGCGTCCTCCTCTCCCCCGCTCCACCTGTGCCTGACGGTGACTATATTGTTTTTCCTCTCGCGGACGTCCTCCTTGCCCATTACGTTGCTCTTCCGTACACCGTCGTCACTATCACCAACAAGTCCACCAGCCTTCCTCTCGTAAACTTGGGAATTGAAGACCACGCCCTCCCGCAAGGCATAGCCTTGGGTACGCTGTCCTCCTCCCACGACTGCCAGTTATGAGCATTGACTGCTGATATTACGTCGTCTCCCTTTGACTCTTCATCTTCTTTCCCGGCTGTCTTTCCGGAGTTAACAAACATGATTGCTCCCGATCTTCCGCCACACCACGCCGACCAGCTACGCCATCTGCTTGCCTCGTTCAGCGACATTTTTGACCTGCATGGTCGCTCTTTAGGCCAGACCTCTCACGACACACCGTATTGACACCGGTGACGCACACCCCATTGACAGGCGACCACACCGCGTGTCTTTGCATGAACGACAAGTCATTCACACAGAGGTGTGAATGACTTCTCGAGGTATCGTTGTGATGCTCTCTCGAGGTATCGTCGAACCGTCATCCAGTCCTTGAGTGTCCCCTGTCGTTCCAGTTAAAAAGAAGGACGACACCTGGCGCTTCTGCGCGGTTACCGGCACCTCAACAAGATCACAAAGAAAGACGTTTATCCTCTACCACGCATTGATGACGCCCTCGACTGCCTCCACGGTGCGGAGTACTTTTCTTCCATCGACCTTTGTTCCGGCTACTGGCAGATTGCCGTCGACGACTCGGACCGCGAGAAGACTGGCTTTATAACGCCCGACGGCTTATACCAGTTCAAAGTCATGCCGTTCGGCTTATGTAATGCTCGAGCTTCACTTGAACGCATCATGGACACACTCCTGCATGGCCTGAAGTGGTCCATCTGTCTTTGCTACTTAGACGACGTCATCGTTTTTGCTCCTAAATTTTCCCTCGCACCTGCAGCGACTCTCGCTCGTTTTTTCCGCTTTTCGCACTGCTGGCCTTCAACTTAATTCATCTAAATGCCACTTCGGGCGCCGCCAAATTGCTATCCTCGGTGATCTTGTTGACTCATCTGGTGTGAGCCCAGACTAGGACAAAGTTCGTGCCGTGCAGAAGTTTCCTGTACCAACCTGTACTAAAGATGTCTGGAGCTTCGTGGGTCTGTGCTCATACTTCCGCCGCTTCGTGCATAATTTTGCGGAAGTCGCCCGTCCTCTTACTGGTCTTCTGAAGGCAGACGTTTCATTTTCTTGGGGTCCTGCGCAGGCAACCGCCTTCTCGAAGCTCCTGGCGTCTCCACCCATCCTGGCGCACTTCGACCCGTCTGCTCCTACAGAAGTCTGCACTGAGGCCAGTGGTCATGGAATCGGTGCCAATTTATGCCAACATCAGCGAGGTCAGGACCGCGTGATTGCATACACCAGCCGTCTGCTTTCTCCCGCTGAGCGTTATTATTCCATCACTGAACGTGAGTGTCTTGCGCTTGTCTGGGCAGAGGCAAAATTTCGCCCTTATCTATATGGTCGCCCATTTAAGGTGATCACAGACCACCATGCACTCTGCTGGCTTTCGTCCCTGAAAGACCCTACCGTTCGCCTAAAGCACTGGGCCCTACGCTTACAGGAATACTCCTACACAGCTGCCAACAAGTCCGGCCGTTTACACCAAGATGCTGACTGCTTGTCCCGCCACCCAGTCGACCCTCCTGATGTTCCTGCGACCAATGCTTCTGTATTTTCGCTATCTGCTTTTGCTGACCTTGCTACCGAACATCGCCGAGATCCAACCATACGTGGTATCATGGACAAGCTCACACCTGGGTCAAGCGATCCCTCCCTTCGCTTGTTCGCACTCCAGGACGGCATGCTACATTGGCGCAGCATGCACCATAGCGGACCTGAGATGCTGCTTGTCATTCCCCGGCATCTTCGTACCACTGTTCTGTCCCAGCTACAAGATGTACCAACTGCTGGTCACCTTGGGGAATCTTGTACGTACGACCTTGTCCGGCGACGATTCTTTTGGCCTGGTCTGTACCGATCTGTCCGCCACTATGCCGCTTCGTGTGAGTTATGTCAGCGCCGGAAGAAGCCGTCTGCGCTCCCTGCTGGTCGACTGCAACCTCTTGACGTTCTTGCCGAATCCTTCTCTCGCGTTGGTGTAGACCTCCTGGGACCTTTCCCCACATCTACCTCCGACAAAAAGTGGATTGCCGTCGCAACCGATTATACAACTCGGTTTGCGATCACCAGAGCCCTTCCAACCTCCTGTGCAACAGACGTAGCCGACTTGCTGTTGCACAACATCATTCTTCACCACGGCGCTCCACGTGAACTTCTTACCGACCGGGATCGCTACTTCCTCTCTACAGTTGTGGACGACTTGCTCCGCTCCTGTTCTACCAAACACAAACTTACTACTCCATACCATCCTAAGACGAACGGTCTTCCTGAGCGGCTTAATCGAACAATAACGGACATGCTCTCGATCTATGTGTCTGATGACCATCGTGACTGGGATACTGCTCTCCCTTTTGTCACATTCACGTACAATTCCTCGCGCCACGACACTGCTGGTTACTCGTCATTTTATTGTTGTACGGTCGCGATCCCGTATTGCCTTTTGACACAATACTGCCTAACCCTCAAGAGCCCGTGTCTGAGTATGCCCGCGACGTCATTGCCCGAGCCGAAGAAGCACGCCAAGTTGCTCACCATCGCCTTTGTGCTTCTCAGATGAAACAGAAAAACATTTATGACAGTCGTCACTGTGACGCTGACTGTGCTCCCGGGGATATTGTCCTTCTATGGTCTCCGACCCGCCGCGTCGGCCTCTCTGAAAAACTAATGTCCCGCTACTCCAGTCCTTACCGGGTCCTTCGCCAGGTGGCCGACGTGACTTACGAGATCTCTCCGGTCACACCTACTACTTGCTCCCTCCAGACTTCCCATGACATCGTTCACGTCAGCCGCCTGAAACGCTACCAGTCCTTCTGCCTAGGAAGCACGGGGACGGCGCTCCCACGCCGGGCGGACATACATGTTACACTGCTCTGCACAATAGAGGAGCTCGAGCTTGAAGGCTGAAGAAGACGACGCTTCAGTGACTGACTGGTTGTGTCAATCATTGTCAATCGTGTAAATTTTGTCAATATATTCTCCCGTCTTGCTTCTTCCCTCCGTCACAATATTGTTTACCTACTACATCACGATTTGTTTTCGGAGAAACATTATTTCATTTAGTACATATTTGCGCATCAGTAAGAACAAATAAAGCTATAAGATTTAGGCCAACAGTAATGTTTTTGTCGTCCGTTTCTTTCTTGCTTGCTTCTCTTTTTCGCTGGAACGTGAAGCACCTCGTGTGATATGATCAAACGGAGACAGCAAGCGAGGCAGAGCGCCATGCCAGCACTGCTGGAATAGCGCAATGTTCTAAAGTGCTTAAAACCGCCATCTTTACAGTCTCGTAATCTGAACATTAGTCTTCATTGAGGATGCACAACAGATAACGGACCCACTCAGTCAGCGCAGGCATAATCAAATGTACACGGCTGCTTTGCGGTACATGCAAAGATGAAAACAATTTTTGACCTCGTCAAGTCATACGGAACGTCAGCGTCATACGGCAACCGGTATGCCATAAATGAACTCAAGTTCACGCCAGATCAGTACTTGGGAAGGTTTTAAAAGGCATCTAAGAGAAAGGGTGACACTTGATCTCAGTTCGTGTCTCACGCTAGAACTTATTTTTCCTATTATCTTTGATCACGAAATTCAAATACAAAAGAAGCTGTGGTGGATCTTATGGTCGCTGACCGAATGAAAGCTAGTCTGGGCTCCGCGCAGGATAGCTGATAGATCTGCTAGGCTCCGTATAATGTACGTTAAAGGGAGTCTGGCCTTGAAGTCAGGATAGTTGATCGATCAGTGAGGTACAGTACAGTAGTCTGGGGCCTGGGCTCCAACAGTCAATGAGACATTCGAAGAGTGAGATGCTGCTTCTTCTATCGTTCAAGTTTTAATTCCTTTGTTGAATCGGCCATGTATCGGCATAGAAATATTTACCTATAAATATGTTGTCCAGCTGGTATGCCGCGTCCTTTCGTCGGACGCCATGCCCGTCGGCAAGTGCTGTCCCACGAAAACAGCTAAAGTAAACAATTATCTCGTGGTTGCAACTCACTATTTCTGACTGAACAGATTTGACGGCAGGAGTTGGTCATGACGTGTCAGCACTCTCCTTACACAGTAAGCACAGCAACTAACTCGGCAACAATTTGGTATCACTGCTGCTTAAACACATGCACGTCATACACACCCACAAGCGCACCTTTCTGCCCTCTTCAGAGCTGCATTGCACTGGAAGTGATAGCGGCTTCAACGCCCGCCGCTATCGGTGGGCGCTGAAGAAAGGTATTTATTGATAATGGTCAAGTAAAATTGAGTTCTTTTGTCGCCATGCGTATATAAAATTGATTAGGAATTTTATTTTTGTTCACTGAATCCAACCGTGTCTCGCTTTAATTAAAAAAACGCTTTTTCTTGTCGAATGTTTGTTCCCTCCAAACATAGTCGCGCTTCAATCGCTGCTCCCATAGCCACCCTTTCTAATGTCGGTGACAATTCGTTCTCAACCGCTTTTCGGCCGAAGCTTCGCGTCCTATTTGGATCGACCTTAGGCGTAGTGTGGGAAAGTAAGGGGTGGCAACTGGCGTTAAGTGAGAACAGTTTACTTGAAGAAAAAACAGCGTAAGAGAGACGAGGGCGAAAAGAAGACAGGTACAGCGGACGGGCGCTAACTTCCAACTAAATTTTATTTGAAGAAACAAGGTTTATATAAATGAAAAATGAATTGCACCACCGTGACGTCATGAACTCTCTATCGCATCAGAAAGGCAATATCCTTGTGGACAAGCGCTACTGACGGGCAGCTAATGCACATTTCCTCGGCCTTCGCAATGCAAAACACTTCTAGTATCTCCCATTGTAGTCCATCTCCGGAACGTGCCAGAAACTTGGTGTGATAAAGGTTCGGGCGGCATTTGTGACATTTCCAAAGTTCGCCCAAATGACCTCCTGTATTGTTACTTAAAGCCCAGTTGTGCTCACGCGCCATTTCATTGTAAGAGCGCCTCGTTTGCCCAATATATACCTGGTCGCAGTTTAAGGGGATTCCATAAAGGAAACTTGTTCATCGCGTGTATTGCGTTGCATGTTTCCTGGCGCGTGGGTCTGGCGTTGCTTCAGTCACCATTGGGCATATCTTGGACAATATACATGGTGCTCTACAGACAACAATATCATTGTACCTTTGCGCAACTTTCTTGAAGTTGTGGAACACCCTGTGCCAATATGGAATCACGTGTGCCCTCCTCCTCCTAACATCTTGTTTTTCTTTGTCAATTCCCTCCCTTGCCTGTTTGATGTTTAAAGAAAACTTATCGCAGATGTTAGAAACTAATTTAGTTGGAAGTTAGCGCCCATTCGTTGTAACTTTTCTTTTCATCCTTGTGTCTTTTTCGAACTCACCCACATCAAGCTCCTGCTGCTTCAGATAACAGTTTAGTTAACGTCGCTTAGTTTTTTGTTTTAATTGCTCTTCGCTCTAACAAGCCTGGCTATGTTCAGTTTAGTTTCTTTTCCTACTGATTATTTACTGTTTTTTTCTGTAATTGTACTTGGCTTTTGAATAAATACCTGTTGTGAGTCATGCTGTAGATATTGTCCAGTTGAACTCCCTGACCATATCCAACTGTGTCTTAGTTATTGTCAGCACTAGTTGGCGGTTGGCTATTATGATTTAAATGAAAGGATTTCTGCAGAGAATGATTTAGTGAATTTATAAAACTGCGTCCTGCTCCATATTGCTAAGTTTAATTATGCACACCTGCCAACCTGTAACGCATCTATGCTGAAAACCAGCTATGAACTGGGCAACTAGAATCAGGGGCGTAGCTGATGGGGCTTCAGCCCCCCCCCCCCTCCCCGAAATTTTTTTCATGCCGGCATGCACCGCCGACCAAAACTACCACCGACACCGGGAATCATTCTGGATTCTGTCTACAATGTCTTTTTCACGCTCGAAAAGACATTTCGGCACGAACATTACGAACTCGGGCTGGATTTCGTGGCAACGCCCATGCACCTGGAATCACGTAACGCCAGGAGCCCCATCCAAGCACAAACTTTTAAGGGCTTTTCGATAACGAGTGGGCGCGTTGCGGCATCTCGCAACAGCCGCGGAATCTACAGAGCGCATAGATTTCAATTACGAGACTTTATAGGTATAAAGTTCTCAAACTTTTGACGGGAAAGGTGCACTGACATTTCCAAAGGCGTGCTTTAGTTTTTCAATTCTGGAAATTTATGGGGTTAATGCTCTTATAAACTTGGGCCAACATGCGTGCACTGGAGCCCTCGTGTCCAAGCGGTTCCAGAAATGAAAGGACGCGCTCGCAATCTTCCACACATACGAAAATACTAAATATCACCGTGGCTGTGAGCTGATAATTTTCTACAAACATTTTCAGGAAGCGTGCCCAATGTGATCGATCAGCTGGACGAGGGAAGGAAAAGTAAAATATGAGCAAACAGAAGAACGTAAGTGGCCTATATTGAGGAAATTCTTTTTGCGGGCGACAAGGTCTGGCTCTCAGTGGCCACAGGAACACGGTGGCCCTATGAATTTAAGCATAGCACCCGCTGAAAATACAGGTATTTTCAGAGCGCTCCTTCATGCGAGCTGATTGTGGAGATACATATCTGAAGAACCATCTGGAAAGTTGCCTCAGTAATGCCTCGTATTTAAGCCCACATGCACAAAAACAAATTATAGAAATTTGTGGTGAAATTATCAAATAAAGCCTAGTTGCAAAAGCAGGCTGCTTCTCCATACTTCCTGACGAAACGACGGACATCGCTGGAATCAAAAAGCCTACTGTTTGTGCAAGGTACCTAAACAAGGATGCCAACGACATCGAGGGAGTGTTTTAGGTTTTAGCACCCTAATAGATGCCCTCTCTCATTGCGACTGCAGGTTCTATGTAAATGTGTACAAACTGCTGCAGATTTTAGTCACGCTTCCAGTGACCACTGCCAGTGGGGAGAGAATATTTTTAACAAGAGTTTACTAAAAAACTACTTGCGCTCTATAATGTCTGTGGAACGCATGGTTAGGCTGGCGATTCTTACACCCACAGAGACGTCGGCATCAACGTGTCCGAAGTCATTGACCGCTTCGCTCAACTTCCCCGCCGAGAGAAGTTTGTCCTGTAGATAGCGAAGCATGCAGCAGAAATCAATGCAAGTAAAAAGGTCTGTTCCTTCAAGTCCATAAGCTCGTAATTATGAAAACGTCTGACTGTTGGTTAGCTTTTAAAACCACAGAAATTTTAGCCGTTTTTTCTAGCAGTTAGCATCATGATCAAAATTATCAAGCAAATACGAAAATTACGAGGACATCAATAACCAATTTTGACCGACCTTGCTCATTGAAAGCCCGGCGCACGCGGCGTTTGCCAAAAATACACTTGGATATTGGATAGTTCAACTTGCCACATCATCTGTGGCTTTCGCTTGGCCTTTTCTTTCCGTTTTAGCTACCTGCTTTTATTTATTTTTTGAAACGAAGCAATACCCTCCTTTAATTTAGGGTGCAGAATAATTGTTGCTGCTGTGCAGGCAGTTAAATTACGCATTTTCGTACTGATTTCTGCAGTATTCCTCTATTACTCTACCCACATGGCGCTGTCGCGACCACCGCATGGCCCGAGTACATATCACGATTTCTGCGATCATAGTTTTGTTCTTGCCTAGATCATCTGTCTTTCTGTGCGCAAAGTTTACTATCTGTGACTGCGCAACATGTTTATTTGTCTTGTTTGACGCATTATATACAGTGACGTTTGCTTAAATACGTAGATTTATTGGAGACTTAGACATATATTTTAATATCTTGTTGCGAGGTTTTGTGTATACAAGCAGTGAACTTTGTTTCCAGTGACTCTTTTTTGCCCTTTAGCGAGTTGTATCTTCGCATTTGTATATTCCATTCTATCTTCGCATTTCGAATGTATATTTTGCAGAACTCCTACTTTTATTTGTACTCACTGTTGCGAGTATAATCTCGGTGTAATTACAATACACGACCGGTAACAGCTGCTCCAGCGCAATCTATTGCAACGAGGGACAGCGTCATTGAGGAAAGATTCATCAAAATATTTGTCCTCAACTTATTCATTTCATGGCCTTTACGTTTTTCATATCAGCGGCATGCACTGCTTTGCAGGTTTCGAACTCAAATAGTTCTAAAGTTCGTGTGATATTTTCTTCACTTATGAAATGGACAAAAAAACGCGGCAGCATTGATATCAGTTATTTCTGCCACAATTTTTGGGACATACGAATATATTCTTTCATGAAAAAATACATATTGTACTTGACAGTGCGTAGCGTTCAATAATTCGTTTGCAGCATCTAATATACATTAGCAATGCAGTTACTATTCATGTATTTGTTCCCTCGACCAATTCTAGAACGAGGAGGCCGCGCCGCAACCGGAGCGCTCCCCCCCCCCCCCCCCCCCGAACAAAATTTCTGGCTACGCCACTGACTAGAATGCTGTTACATATCATTCTTACCTCTATTAAACATCCTTTCACTTACACCAGTTTCGGCCACATATTATCACGGCAATTATTTGCGTGGTCATCTCTTCACCAAGTTATATCTCGCAAATGTTATTTTGGAGCGAGCGCAACAGTCATCAATGCATGCACCTTATAGTGCAACGCGGTTCGCGACAAGTACGTCCCTTTGTGAACGGACGAGCTAACGCACGATGAAATGTTATTGGTGATAAGGTATTATTCTGAAAAAAAGATTTACTCAACGTAAGCTCACTATGCACGTGTTTCCGTCGACATTGAGGTACGAGAAACATAATAGCACCAGCGCCCACCTATGAGCCTTTGCTCGTGCTTAGAAGATTCGTAAGCACGTACACTGGCGGCACTGTAGCTTGCAATACTCTATCGACCTTCATAGCAGCGATTGTTCGTGCCCTCTGCCAGCCTTTGTGCGTCATGTCTGATACGCAGCGCGAATTCACATGGTAAGGACGGTGCGGATTATTTAGATTACTGAGGGCTTACTGGGTGCCAGGATGTGGCATTTGATTCTAAACGTGGTGTTTACAGCCATTCTAGAAAATATCATGCGACAAGCGCTTGAAAAATGTTGCGTACCTAATTTTAGCGCACGCGATACATTCGGAGTCGTCACGGTACTGTCATAGCGGCGCCCGCCGCTATCAGTGCGTGATCGGCGAAAGACTGAGGCCACTGTCGTCCAACTCGCCGGCAGGCAAAAAAGCCCCGTCTTTATTTCCACAGCAGTTTAAGTAGAACCAGCGTGACGTCAACGACACGTGGTAGCCTGGAGAGTAAGTGGCCCAGAAATCTTATACTTCGAACACCGAACACACACTTTGCTTTGTTTAGGGTAACGTTAGACTGGGCCAGCTTAGCTAAGACGCTTGATAGCCTAGAGTCATGTTGTGCTTTGCTGTCACCAAATATGAGAATATCGTCCATGAGGTCGACGACGCCAGGAAGGCCGATAAGGATTTCAGACATTCTTCTTTGAAAATACTCTGGAGCTGATGTAATCCCGAACGGCAACCTATTGAAGCAGTGATGATTAATGGGTTTTAATGGCGCAAGGGCCAGTTCTGGCCAAAGAGCGCCAGACACATGGTGCAATGAAGTATTAATGGGATCAAAGAATGTAACACGGCTGTAAACGGGCCTAAAATAAGTCTCTGTAAATTGCTTAAAATATAAATGTACTAAAATTATGGCAATGATTAGTTACATGTGCTATGATCATAATATGTTGGCAACGATGGATGGTTAAGCGAGGCGCATAGGAGATGGTAGCACTGGTACCTCAACAGGACCCTTGGAGGCAAGGGTCGTGAGGCACGTACGTGCTCTACAAATATGCTTACATTGCAGCTACAACCTCCAAGGAGGAGGTAGTGCTACAAATAACCTGGCCAAATAATTTTTAAGATATCGGTTTCTTTTAAAAAGTTTAAGACCGTGTTAAAATTGAAAAGCGGTTCATTGCTGAGAAAAAATGCTGGGTGGAGAGGTGCGTGCTCACGATACAGGGAGGGGAAGTACTTTTTCCTCTCTGCATCTATTTGCGGACACTGAAGAAGAACGTGTATAACTGTAAGGCTATTGCCGCATCTACTACATGTTGGAGGATCGCTTCCAGTCAGTAGGTGAGCGTGGGTGCCGTGGGTATGGCCTATCCTTAATCTGCAGAGAAGTACTTCTTTGTGTCTATCTGTCCTTTCGTATCTCCAGTTCCCTAATTTTGGATTTATCATGTGGAGCTTATTTAATACTTCAGTATCCCAATGGCTTTGCCAATACTTCCTCAACTGATGTCGTATGAAGGGTTTGAGGTCTGCGACTCCTATGGGCTTGTTTATATCCGTGTCAATAACGGCAACTGACGTGGCATTTTCGTCGGCAGCTTCATTGCCTTTAATACCTCTGTGACTCGGTACCCAGCAAATGACAATGACTTGGTTGCACATGTACGCTGCACATAACAATGAGTAAAGTTCGTTAAAAACAGGGTTCTTAAGTTTTTGTAAGCTCATTAGGCCTCTAATTACACTCAATGAATCCGTGAACACAATAGCTTTAGTGATATGTGTCTCCTTTTTATGTTTTACGGCTGTGAGTATGGCGAATGCTTCTGCGGTGAATATACTGGTGTGTGGATTTAATGCTCCCGATGCTAAAAACGACGCTCCCAGAGCTGCATAAGCCACACCAGATGGAGACGTTCAGGCATCTGTGTAAAATTCTTCGCAACAGTACTTCGCTTGAAGTTCAAGGAAGTGAGAACTTATATGTGCTTGAGGTGCATGTTTTGATACTTGTATAAAAGAGATATCACACTCGATGGTCTGCCATTCCCAGGGTGGTGGAATGCGAGTAGGGGCCATTAGTAGACTTTCTCTAAGTGGGACACCCGTTTCCTCTGCCATTGCTTCCAAACGCAGGAATAGAGGGGTCCTCAAAGCTGGGCGGTTACGATAAAGCCTGGCAGTGGATACGTCACAAGTGAGTGACATGGGTGTTCAACATTTGATTCTACCTTGAGGAAGTACGAGAAAGCTAAATATGTCCTTAGGAGATGTAGGGACCATTCATTGGACTCAACATACAGGCTTTCTACTGGACTAGTCCTGAAGGCACCTGTAGCCAGGCGGATACCCAGATGGTGAACCGGATCGAGAATCTTTAAAGCACTAGGCGCAGCAGAGTGATAGACTATTGCGCCGTAGTCAAGGCGCGATCGTATCAGACTCTTATACAGGCTCAAAAGGCAGCGCCTGTCACTTCCCCAGGATGTGCGGGACAGAAGTTTCAGTAGGTTGATTGTTTTGAGACATTTCTCTTTAAGATGTTTCAGGTGAGGGATAAAAGTGAGCTTGGAATCTAAGATTATACCTAAAAATATATGCTGAGAGTTTACAGATAGACGTTCTCCATTCAGAGAAATATCGGGATCCGGTAATATTTCTCTCTTGTTTGAGAAAAGGATGCAGGTACTTTTCTGTGGATTTAGACTAAACCCATTCTCATCCGCCCACTTACACAGTTTGTTTAGGCAAAGCTGTACCTGTCGCTCGCAAATTGCAAGATTACATGATTTGAATCCAATCTGTGCATCGTCCACATATACAGAATAAAACATTGTCCGCGGTATAACGGTATGCAAAGAATTCATTTTGACGATAAAGAGAGTACAGCTCAGCACCCCACCTTGAGGCACACCTGTCTCCTGAGAGAATGGCCGGGATAGGACGTTGCCAACTCTCACACGAAATGTTCTACTGTATAGATAATTTTCGATAACGCTCAGCAAGTTACCGCGGATACCCATTCTAGACAAATCTCGGAGAATTCCAAAGCGCCACGTAGTATCGTAGGCCTTCTCCATGTCAAGTAATACTGATAGGAAGAATTGCTTGTGTATGAAGGCATCCCGGATGTTCGCCTCCATACAGACAAGGTGGTCTATAGTAGATCTACCTTCCCTGAATCCACATTGCAGAGGATCCAGTATTTTGTTATCTTCAAGATAATGAATCAAGCGCCGGTTTACCATTTTCTCAAAGAGTTTGCACAAACAGCTTGTCAACGCTATGGGTCTGTAGCTGACGGCTAAAGAGGGGTCCTTGTTCTCTTTGAGAATTGGGATTACGATGGCTTGTTTCCAAGCGGACGGAATGTGACCTGTAGACCACATGGCATTGCAAAGCGACAGGAGTGTTTTGTGAGTTTCAGGGTTTAAGTGTTTAATCATATCATATACTATTCCATCGGTTCCTGGCGCAGACTTGTTGCAACCTTTCAGTGAAGCCTGAAATTCAGCCATGCTAAATGGGTGATTGTATGGTTCGTTTCGCGTGCTTTTCCGATCTAAGGGCAGTCGCTCTGCTTGTCGTTGATATCTTAAAAATGTTTCAGAATAGTGGGATGAACTGGAAACATGTTCGAAGTGTGCACCTAGAAAATCAGCTTGATCTGTGAGGGTACCTCCCTGGATATTTACTAGCGGTAGAGGATGAGATTGCCGACCTTTTAATTTGTTTACTCTATTCCATGCTTTTCTTTCGTCTGTATACGAATTGATGCTACTGATATATTTATGCCAACTTTCCCGTTTTGCACGGCGGCGTGTTCTTCTTCCTTGCGACTTAATCGCCTTGAAATTAATTAGGTTCTCTGCAGTGGGGGAGTTACGTAGGAGATTCCAAGCCTTGTTCTGCTTCTTCTGCGCTTCCTTACACTCCTCATTCCACCATGGTATACGTCGTTTCGAAGGTGATCCGTTTGTTTCGGGAATGCATACTGATGCAGCATCAGTTACAAACGCTGTAAAGTATGCTACTGCATCGTCAATACCAAGTGCACGGACATCGTCCCAGGGCAAATGTGTTATTTCGCGAAACCGCGCCCAGTCAGCTGAATCGACTTTCCATCGAGGAACGTATGTACGGCATTCAGCCTGCTTTGTAAGGTTTAAAGCGATAGGAAAGTGGTCACTTCCATAGGGGTTATTAATGACTTCTCAGTCCAGATACGGTAGAAGTGTGCCAGACACTATGCTAAGATCTATGGCGGAAAATGTTTTGTGTGTAGCGCTGTAGTATGTTGGTTCCTTCTTGTTCAGCATGCAGGCACTTGAGGAGAATAGGAAGTTTTCTATTAACCGTCCTCTAGGATGGGGAAGCTCATCTATAAAGCTCTGAAATGTTGCCCTAGAGAGCTGATAACTCGGGGGGATGTATACAGACGTAATGGTCACCAATTTATCAACCAGCACTGCTTGGATAGCAACTGCCTCAAGGGGGGTTCGGAGGAGTAGTTGCCGACAGGCCACCCCTCTGTCGACTATTATAGCTACGCCACCGGACGACGCCACCGCGTCCTCTCGGTCTCTCCGGAAAATGGCATATTGCCGGAGGAAATTTGTTTGTGTATGTTTGAGGTGTGTTTCTTGAACACACAGCACCTTAGGATTAAACTTGTGTAGGATTTCTTTGACGTCATCGAGGTTGTGTAGGAGTCCTCTGACGTTCCATTGTATTATTTGTGTATTCATGTTGAAAGTGTTTTTTTGTGCTGTGTGTTTGAAAGAGACTAACTTAACTTACAGAGCCCTTGTCGGGCCCTGTGATGCGGGCTTTTTCTTTTTTGGAGCGATCGCGGAATTCTCGCCGCTCCTGAGGCGCTTGGAGCGCCGTCTGGCCGGTTGTGGTGTCCATCGCCTCTTGCGAGGCGCTGGACACGCGCTCTTGCGAGCGGTTGGTGTGACGGGAAGGCCTCGTCTCGAGGGACGAGGCCCTTGAGGCCACCAGCCCGGAGGTCGATGGCCCCTTCTTGTGAGTTGGCGGAGCAGCGCTAGCTGCAGCCGCCGAGGGGGTGGATGGCGTCACTGCCGGCTCACTGTGTGTGGGCCGGACAGCCGGCGGAAGCCGTTGCGACGCTGCCCCCTGACGCGCCACTTCGGCAAAGCTGCTCTTCGGCAAGTATGACACCCGCCTGCGTGCCTCCTTGAATGAGATATTTTCTTTTACTTTGATTGTCACAATTTCTTTTTCTTTTTTCCAAGACGGGCACGACCGCGAGTATGCGGCATGCTCGCCATCACAGTTGACACAGTGTGTAGTGTTCTGGCATGTTTCAGAGGAATGTTCATTGTCACTACACTTGGCACAAGTTGTGCGGCCTCGACAGTTCTGCGAACTGTGACCGAACCTTTGGCACTTAAAGCATCTGAGAGGATTTGGCACATATGGTCTAACTCGAATCTTGAGGTACCCGGTCTCGATGGACTCGGGCAGAACACTTGAGTCGAAAGTAAGTACTAGGTGCTTGGTCTGAATTTCTTTTCCATCTCGCCTCATCTTAATTCGTTTGACACTGATGACGTTCTGATCACTCCAGCCCTCCAGGAGTTCAGCTTCAGATAGCTCCAACAAATCAGCATCGGATACGACGCCGCGGGTAGTATTCATGGTACGGTGGGGGGTTGCTGTTACGGGAACATCCCCTAAGTACACTAGATTGGGCAGTTTTTCATGGTGTTTCTGATCACAGAGCTCGAGTAGCAGATCACTACTGGCCATTTTCAATGCTTTGTAGCCTGGACCGAAAACTTCGGTTAGAGATTTCGAGACAAGGAAGGGTGAGATCATTCTCACCGTCTTTTCAAGTTTATCAGAGTGAATGACGTGAAAACGTGGAAAGTTCCTTGTACGGTTGCCATAGAATTGAAAAATATCTTCGGTGCGCCCTCGTTTGTGAGAGCGATCAGGGAGTCGGGGGAATGACGATAAAGCCATAAGGTAACAATGATTTCGGTAACTATGCCAGCCGCCCACCACCGAGCCCAACAAGGGGACGCTACAAGACCCGAAGGAGATGCAGACGCCAGCTGTACATAGCCACTATAACCTAATATAATAGACCCAAGGATGGATAAACTACACCAGGTTAACCCTTGCTGCCTGGAAAATTGGAAGCAAAACGAAGTGAAGAGAGGACAGGAGAGATGGAAAGTGAGAGAGAAAGACGAAGGTTGGAGGGAGAGAGAGAGACAGGAAAAGGCAACTACCGATTTCCCCCGGGTGGGTCAGTCCGGGGGTGCCGTCTACGTGAAACCGAGGCCAAAGAGGTGTGTTGCCTCCGCCGGGGGGCCATAAAGGTCCAAATACCCGGCTTCGGCTCAACCTCCAGGATCCCCTTTTCCCTGGACACGGCTAAGCCGCGCACGGTTAGACGCGGAGGGTCCAAACCTCGTGTGCTCGGGTACGTGGTGTCGCAACACACCAAACGCCTGCTGACGCAGACGTCCCTGCGGGGCCTAGTGAAGCAGTACCGCCCAAACGGCGTAATGAACGTGGTCAGCTCTTCTGAGGCCTTACTGAGTCGCACCTGATGGAAGCCGGAATTTGCGTCCACTTAGGAAAACCATTTTGCACCGGCAAGTGAGCCCAGCGCTTGGTCGACAGTAGGCTATGTGTATCTTTCTCTCAAGACAAACTTGTTCAACTGCGTAAGGTCTACACATATCCTTACATCTCCCGAGTGTTTTTGTACAGGCACAATGCCGGCACACCACTCTGTTGGCTCTTCGACTTTACGAATGATGCCCATTTGTTCCATCTTATCGAGTTCTCGTTTTACAGGCTGCTGAAGTGGTATAGGAATCCTGCGTGGTGCGCTTATTGCATATGGAACAGCGTCTGGTTTAATCCTTATTGTATACTCCCCGGGCATAGTGCCTAAGTTGTTGAAAACTTCAGGGCACAAAATTTCGTAGTTGGGTTCCTTGTGAGCCACAGAGTCAACGAACTTCATGACTCCCAACGCTTCGAGAGCCGGCAAACCGAGCAGTACGTGACGCAAAGGACTGACCACATAATATGTTTGGCGAGAAGTTTGTCCCCTCCAAAATATATCCGCCTGAAATTTGCCCAGAACATTTAGGCGGTCACCGCTAGCGCCTGTCAAGACCTTTTCCAAGCTCGTGGTAAGTCCAGGAAACGACGCTGGAATTACGGACACTTCTGCGCCTGAGTCGACCTTTGCGAAAACAGGCACCGAGTTAAGCAATACCTGAAAATAACGCGCTTTGGCGCCAGGCGCCTCGACCGCGCCCAAAAAAACCTCCCCAGTGTCCTTTCGTACAGATGACACTCGTACCTTTCGCTGGTAGCCTGGAGAAGTCCCTTTGAGGCACACCTTTCCGAAGTGTCCCTTTAAGCCGCAGTTGAAGCACCTCTGGTCCCTCGCTGGGCAGGCTGTCCTTGGGTGCGAGTTGCCTCCGCAGAAGATGCATGGTCCGTCGGAACGAGCTGATGTCGGCCGTGTTTCCTTGCTGCGTTGCGGTTTCCTGCGGTAGCCCACTGCGTCAACCTTGACCTCCTCACATGGCTTGCACGGTGTGTAGTCGTGGACTTCGTTGGAGTTTCGAAGTTCTTCTTGCTGCTGCTGAACGGTCTCTTTTAGGCGGGCCCTCGCCCGGGCAGTTGCGAGAGACAGCTTGGGATCCATTTGGAGCGACTCGGAAAGTTTTTCATCCCGCAGGCCCACGACGAACCGGTCCCGGCCTGATGATGCGCTGCTTGAATTCTCCGAAGTCGCATTTGTCTGCCAAGACGTGTAAAGCAGTCATAAACTGGTCAATTGACTCGCCAGGCATGTGGTGCCGCTTGTGAAAGCAAGCGCTCTCGTAGACAACGTTGCTGTCCTTGATGAAGTAATCATCGAACTTCTTCTTGACCAGCTCAAATTTCTTCGAATCTTCTGCAGAAAGATTGAAGGTGGCGAAGATGTTCCTTGCTTGTCGGCCCATGGTATAAAGAAGAGTGCGTACTTGTGCCTCTCTTCTGAGCGCTCGTTCAGACCCGATGCATAGCGATAGTCGTCGAAGTGCAGTATCCACGTCGGCCACTCCGAGGTAGTGTCGAAGTCCAGCGGTGAAGGCTGCTGAAGGCCCGGCGGCGATGCAGTGGCCATTACAGCCTCCTTTTCTGACGACGTCTCGATCGACTTTTTCGAATCGCTTTTAAAAGTGGGTGGATTGCATCACTTCTGACACCATGTCATAGCGGCGCCCGCCGCTATCAGTGCGTGATCGGCGAAAGACTGAGGTGACTGTCGTCCAACTCGCCGGCAGCCGAAAAAGCCCCGTCTTTATTTCCGGAGCAGTTTAAGTAGAACCAGCGTGACGTCAACGACACGTGGTTCCATACACATGCGTCAGGCACAATTAATCGGCACATCATGCAGGAGCGTGCTTTCAGCCGCATAGAAATACAATCCAGCACAGGTACAGCGTTAGCGCTCGTTTAGATACTTAAGAAAAAACGCTTAACCTTGCACTCGGCCGCGGAACGCTTGAAAGAGCGAAGCTGGGTGATTGTAGCCCGGCATTTTCCGGAAGTGCCCACGAACTTTTCATATTATTACTCACGATGATGATAATTTCTTTTCGCGCGTTTCGGGTACCATGCCTAGAATATACTTACTAGTGTACCGACCACCGAGCGTTTCCAATGGGAGACGCTGGCGCCGCCGTTGATGCCTTCCGGTGGAAGCCACCAGGAACTTTTCATCTTATTACTCATGATGATGATGATAATTTCTTTTCGCGCGTCTCGGACTTGCGGCCTCACTGCGCGTTGCATAGCGCACCTTACAACCACCGCGTTCCAATGCTGACACCGTGTTCCAGCAGACCCACTCTGCGAATGCGTCTCTCTCTCGCTCTCATAGCGCGCAAAACCTCTTCACCTCGCCGACCACGAGCTTACATACGCGCCAGCTGTGGACAAAGACGACGACGCTCGAACGCAATCATATGGTTCGCATAAATTCATGCTCGGCAACCGTGGCTGTATAGCCTAGTGGTTACGACGCTCGCTTTGGGTCCGCGGTACGCGGGTTCGAATGCCACCTCGGCGAGAAAGTTTATTTTCTTTCTGGGTAGTTTCTTGATATGCACCACAAATTACGGCTGGCTTAAACAGCTTCACTGTTAAAATAGTTTTCAAAACAAGAAAAAGAACTGCGTCACTGAATTTGTAGAATCCTCCGCTTACAAATTCTACGCTGGACACGAAGTTACGCGGAGCTAGAAGGCCAAGGCAAATGCGTAAAGCGCACCGCCTTCCTATGCATACATTCATTCTGTGAAATGTCACATGCTACACTCAAGCGTTGTAGGCGGCGCAACGGTCGAGGAGGGAGCGCGAAAGATAGGAGAACCGAGAAGGGGTGAAGGTGGAGGAGGAGAGTATCGCTACTTTACTACGGAGTGTCAGGGGCTTTAAAGGCATGGATGAAAGCTGGTTTGGTCAGGGCAAGAACATACCGGAGTAAATATTCGCGAGAAGATCAGACATTTGTTTACTCCATCGAAAATTCGGAGACCACTCAGCACATCCTATTGGAATGCGAAGACCCAGTGATACCTGTAGATAATCTACACCTTCCAGAAAACCCTTTGATTTACAGCGGACGAAAGCATCAACCGGTGAGCAGTCGAGATAAGCAAGGAACGCTTAGAGTATTGGCGGGGAAAAAAGCAGGGAAGGAGATTCATGCGGCCGGATCCGTTATTAACTGTTGGCTTCTACCGCCATTCTTTAATGTTTCCTTCAATTAGTACCCACGCCCGAACCCATTTCAGTGGTTTTTGTGTGTTCATTTTCTCCTGAGTCATTGTTATTTTTGCTGAGTCATGCTCGTGACTGATTCCTACCATCATTACAGGCATAGGGAGCGATACAACTAAGGTAGGGGAAGTTTTGACAAAGAGAAAATGCTTAAGGAGGTGTATACAAGAATGCTAGGATAAAAGCATGCGTAGCATACCCGAATAACTCAAGCAGGCTAGGTGACTATTTGTCACCGCCCCGTTCCAAAGGCGATGCTAATAAGTCATCATCATCATCATCGTCATCAACTGGCGCCTGCGGACGGCCGTAGAAGGCAGACCACGTTAGACCTGAGGTCATGCATTGCGTCCCTTTTGACGTGTTGTGGTGGAATTTCACAGGAAATATGCCGGGCAATTTTGAAGCTGTGCCTCTTGGTCTGCTTCGAATATTTTTCCGTCTCAACCGCCTAGCACTGTCATGTCTTTAATTTCCCCTGCACTTTTTTACGTGTGTATCGATTGATGTTGTAGCATCTAAAATTCGTGATATTCATTGGCCATCGTAGTTTGTCGTAATGGTAGAGTTGCCTCTCTAGGTTTTCTTTCCTTTCATTCTTGTGTATTTCTAAACAGATCATTTGTGGCTTCCATTGGCTGTCAAACGGTAGTTTCCCGTAGACGGCACAGTTGTTTGCGCAGGTTTTCTTGCAATTGATATCTTGATATTGGCATTTCTGCGCCGACCCAGCAGTGCAGTGATGTTCGCAAAATATTTACTTCTCTTACCGTGCGCACTTCCTTCTGTTTTTAGTTTCCTGTCACGTGATATTGCTTTATTTAGAATAATGATTTTTAATAGCAATTGGCAGAGTCCTGCATCAACCCCAACTCGCCCAATTTTGCGGCATTTTGGGTAATACTGCTTTACTTATGTTATGCTTTTAAATGCGAAGCATTTCTTGGAGAACATTTGTAACTTGGACAGTATCTATCTATCTATCTATCTATCTATCTATCTATCTATCTATCTAGCCGCCTACGTCTTTCTGCTCTCATGCTCATTTCGTTAACTTGGCATGTACCAAAATTAGCATAATATGACAACAGAATATGACCACCAAAAAGGCTTTGTCAAGACTTAAAAGTCATGAGATGTGTGTCATGTAGGTCATCAAACATCCGCCTACGTCTTGGTGCTCTCATGGTCGTTTCGATAACTTGGTAGGTACCAAAATTGGTATAGTATGTCTGGAGTGCATGACGAACGTAAGTGATAAGTTATGACATAAATGTCATGACACACGTGTCATGCAGGTCACGACAATGACGCTGTGAAAAAGATTAATGTTCAAAAACCAGTGAAATGGGTTCGGATGTGGGCACTAAGTGAAGGGAACACTAAATGATGATGGTAGGAATCACTTACGAGCATGAGTCAGCAAAAATAACAATGACTCAGCGAAAAAATGCCGCAGTTTTGCCCGAAAGGCGAAGCATCAATTCCGATAGCAAATTAGCACAGAGCTATTCGGAGTAGGGATAGTAGTTTCATCGGCTGCATAAACTTGGACACATTCGCTTTCTCACTGAATTGACAAGCATGGTGTCATCGCGCACAAGCAAACATGAATAGATCACACTGAATGACCGCAGACAACGACTGTCAAAACGCTGGCAGCAAGCGCAGCCGCCGCAGCGGGCGAAGGTTCGTGCGGTCTATCGCTTCAACGGAAATTCAGCGGCGAATGCACAGCGCATACAAAGGTCAGAGCCGTGTGGAGATAAGAGACGGTGCGGGAGACCGCCGCCACAGCCAGTGCAAGCGTAGTTGTTGGCAGAGTAGAAGCTACCCCCCCTCCCTCCCGCGCTGCTTTCCCACTTTCTTGCTTTCGCGTGGGAGATTGTGTTGCCAGTTTCCCTTGCGCCCGGTTGCAAGATACGCATTTGGTGCCGTAGCACAGCGTCGCCCCGCCTCCCTCCCTCCCATACCCACACGGCTTTTCGCGCGACGGTCGCGTTTGCTTTCCGTTGTGCGTTCGCTCTCTGTGATCCATAGATTCATTAGACGGTGGTCCATAGACATTCAGACGGTGGTCCATAGATTCATTATACAGGACACATGACCAACCATTCGACGTTTCCAAGGCGCATTGCGCATGAAGGGACGCTCCTTAAAAATTTTCTCTTGCACGAATGATAAATGGCCAGAACATGTTGTGAGGCAATGGGTATGAAATTACCATGACTTATAGAAATGGAATACAGCACACTCTTCGCGAAATAAATTGGAATCGCCATTTTAAATTGCCAAACAATTTCTCAATCACTGGTGGCGTGGCCTGGCGGCGAAGTCTTGGTACTTTGGATAATAATAATAATAATAATAATAATAATAATAATAATAATAATAATAATAATAATAATTAATATAATAATAATAATAATCAATCGTGTTTCTTTAACGTGCCCAGGAACAACACTGAGGTCTGAGTGCTGGCGCACGCATACATTACAAACCAAAAAACAAAACACTTTAGGGGATGTAATGTATCATCAAAAAAAATTAATAAAAATTAAAATTGTGAAAAGCAGAGAGTACGGACAACAAAGCGCAAAGTAAGTACAAAAAAAAGGAGGAGAAGAGCACTTGAACAGTGTATGAAATTATAACACAAGGCAAAGCTCGGAAAAGAACGATGACAAGGAGTTATGAAAGGTATCGAGATCACGAAAGTAGGCGTTTTAAAGACTCTGTATCCTGTGGACAGTTGAGTGTTCGTGATGACAGGGAGGAACATGGAAAGGTCTATGTTCTCGAGTGATCTTGCGTGGGATACGAAACATGACATAGCTGAGTAGTTCGGGACACGTGATGTTACCGTAAAGGAGTTTGAAGAGAAACAGAAGGTCAGCGCGATTACGTCGGTCGCGAAGTGAGGGCAATGACAACAATCCAACAGTGCTAGTACAGGGTGCAATGTCCAGGTTTGCAAAGCGGTGATTATATATGCTTAGAGACTTTTTCTGGACACGATCTATAATGTCACTGTTAGATCTAGAAGAGCCATTCCAGACGACCGACGCATATTCGAGTTGAGGAAGACAGATGGTTGTGTACAATTTGTGAAACGATGTAGGAGACTTGAATTCCCTCGATAGTCTGCATACAGAACCAAGAGAGCGCATATCCCGCATTGCAACACGTTTAGTGTGAGCCGAAAAGTGTAAGGTTGCATCAAAAAGTACACAAGATCATTGATCTCGCAGACCTTACACAACGGCACAGAACCTACAGAATAAGAAAAATAAATACTTGCTGTTTTTCGTGTGAAAGTCATGACTTTGGTCTTAGCAGCATTCAAGGTAAAGTTATTATCCTTGCACCATTTATAAAAGGAAAGCAGGTCAGACTGCAGGGCGCGACAGTCATCAACAGTGTGAATTTTCTTTAAAATATTGATGTCATCGGCATATAGAAGTAAAGAAGAGTTCCGAATAACAGAAACAACGTCATTAATAAAAATTTAAAAAAGGAGTGGTCCTAATACGGATCCTTCAGGGACGCCACTAGTTGCCATGTAAGACGAAGACGTTTGGCCATTGACTTTAACATAACACGTTCTGTCAAGAAGATAACTGCGCAAGGGATTCACAACTGACGAGTCAACATCAAAGTGCGTAAGCTTGATCAGAAGCAGCGAGTGGCTGACTACATAAAAAGCCTTGCTGAGATCACAGTAAATGGTGTCAACTTGCCCCCTTTGAAGTACCGGCGCGGAGATCTGTGTCATGAAACTTGCAAGATTTGTGATAGTGGAGCGGCCGGTGAGAAATCCATGCTGATTCAGAATGAGCGAGTTCGTCACAGTAAAATACAATATGTTGTGAAGATCAAGCTCAAAAATATTGGACGTAGCACAGAGAAGAGAAATTGGGCGATAATTCGACACATCTGATTTACATCCAGACTAAAAGGGACACTAAAGAGAAACAGAAAGTTCAGCTGGAATAAAAGAGGGACCTTCAGGAATGCATGCAGTTTTTTTGGGGGTGCAAAAATATGAGTTATTAGCGGAGAAATTCGTAAACAAAGACCAAATATCTCTTCATCAGTTTCTCTCACCCCAGATTTGGCGCTGAAGCAGTGTCGTCACAGATTTCATTGCTCTCAGCGAATCAGAATGCGCCATGATACGTCACCGCTTACGTAAACGGCCGAGGCTCTGGCTGCATCATGGCTGCATGCATGGTCGCTGCGTTTGCGTTCGCCGCGATGGATACCGTTGCTGCCGCTGAACCTTGCAACGAAGAGCTCGCCGGGGAAGCAGGACTGCATTTCACCGATATTCAGTGACACGGAGCGCGAAATGATCCTTGCTCCACCTACATTTGAACGCATGATGGACACACTCCTGCATGGCTTGAAGTGGTCCATCTGTCTTTGTTACTTAGACGACGTCGTCGTTTTTGCTCCTACATTTGCCTCGCACCTGGAGCGCCTCTCGCTCGTTCTTTCTGCTTTTCACACTGCTGGCCTTCAACTTAATTCATCTAAATACCACTTCGGCCTCCGCCAAATTGCTATCCTCGGTCATCTTGTTGACTCTTCTGGTGTGCGCCCAGACCCGGACAAAGTTCGTGCCGTACAGAACTTTCCTGTACCAACCTGTACTAAAGATGTCCGGAGCTTCGTGGGTCTGTGCTCATACTTCCGCCGCTTCGTGCACAATTTTGCGGAAGTCGCCCGTCCTCTTACTGCTCTACTGAAGGCAGACGTTTCATTTTCGTGGGGCCCTGCGCAGGCAACCGCCTTCTCGAAGCTTATCTCCCTTCTGACGTCTCCACCCATCCTGGCGCACTTCGAGCCGTCTGCTCCTACAGAAGTGCGCGCTGATGCCAGTGGTCATGGAATCGGTGCCGTTTTATGCCAACATCAGCGAGGTGACTACCGCGTGATTGCATACGCCAGCCGTCTGCTTTCTCCCGCTGAGCGTAATTATGCCATCACTGAACGGGAGTGTCTTGCGCTTGTCTGGGCAGTGGCGAAATTTCGCCCTTATCTATATGGTTGCCCATTTAAGGTCACCACAGACCACCATGCACTCTGCTGGCTTTCGTCCCTGAAAGACCCTACCGGTCGCCTAGGGCGCTGGGCTCTACGCTTACAGGAATACTCGTACACAGTTGCCTACAAGTCCGGCCGTTTACACCAAGATGCTGACTGCTTGTCCCGCCATCCAGTCGACCCTCCTGATGTTCCTGCGACCGATGCTTCTGTATTTTCGCTATCTGCTTTTGCTGACCTCGCTACCGAACAGCGCCGAGATCCAACCATACGTGGTATCATGGCTAAGCTGACATCTGGGTCAAGCGATCCCTCCCTTCTCTGGTTCGTACTCCAGGACGGCATTCTACATCGGCGCAGCATGCGCCCTAGCGGACCTGAGATGCTGCTTGTCATTCCCCGGCATCTTCGTACCACTGTTCTGTCCCAGCTGCACGATGTACCAACTTCTGGTCACCTTGGGGAATCTCGTACGTACGACCGTGTCTGGCGACGATTCTTTTGGCCTGGTCTGTACCGATCTGTCCGCCACTATGTCGCTTCATGTGAGTTATGTCAGCGCCGGAAGAAGCCGTCTGCGCTCTCTGCTGGTTGACTCTAACCTCTTGACGTTCCTGCCGAACCCTTCTCTCGCGTTGGTGTAGACCTCCTGGGACCATTCCCCACATCTACCTCCTGGCAATAAGTGGATTGCCGTCGCAACCGATTATACAACTCGGTTTGCAATCACCAGAGCCCTCCCAACCTCCTGTGCAACAGACGTAGCCGACTTCCTGTTGCACGACATCATTTTTCACAACGGCGCTCCTCGTCAACTTCTTACCGACCGGGGTCGCTACTTACTATCTACAGTTGTGGACGACTTGCTCCGCTCCTGTTCTACCAAACACAAACTTACTACTGCATACCATCCGCAGACGAACGGTCTTACTGAGCGGCTTAATCGAACAATAACGGACATGCTCTCCATGTATGTGTCTGATGACCATCGTGACTGGGATACTGCTCTCCCTTTTGTCACATTCGCGTACAATTCCTCGCGCCACGACACTGCCGGTTACTCGCCATTTTATTTGTTGTGCGGCCGCGATCCCGTATTGCCTTTTGAGACAATACTGCCTACCTCTCAAGAGCCCGTGTCTGAGTATGCCCGCGACGTCATTGCCCGAGCCGAAGAAGCACGCCAAGTTGCTCACCATCGCCTTTGTGCTTCCCAGATCAAGCAGAAAAGCATTTATGACAGTCGTCACCGTGACGCTGACTATGCTCCCGGGGATCTTGTCCTTCTATGGTCTCCGACCCACCGCGTCGGCCTCTCTGAAAAACTAATGTCTCGCTACTTCGGACCTTACCGGGTCCTTCGCCAGGTGACCGACGTGACCTACGAGATCTCTCCGGTCACACCTACTACTCGCTCCCTCCAGACTTCCCATGACATCGTTCATGTCAGCCGCCTGAAACGCTACCAGTCCTCTTCTACCTAGCAAGCACCGGGACGGCGCTCCCACGCCGGGCGGACATATGTTACACTGCTCGGCACAATATTGCTACATGACGAGGAAGAGGAACACGAGCTGGAGTGCTGAAGAAGACGACGCTTCAGTGACTGACTGGTTGCGTCATTGTCAATCATTGTCAATCGTGTAAATATACTGTAAATATATTTTCCCGTCTTGCTTCTTCCCTCCGTCACAATATGATTAAAAAATATTGGGAAATAATATACTTAGGTAGCTTGCGAAACTATGTAGGTTTACAGAGTGGTATCTCCTGGCCCTGCCGCAACGTTTGGCTCCGCACACAGCAACCGTCACAGTCTACGCAGGAGACGTCATGTACAACAGTTCCGTGCACAATAAAACTTCATCTTGTTTCATTATTGCGATAGCAATTATATAGATGCCCCAAACGAATTTTAATGCATAAGCATTATAGTATATCCCATGAGGCCAAAAATCCGACGTGATCAAGCGATGGTACGAAAAATGGCTGACGGCACAAAGAGTAAAAACTCGTGAAAAAAAAAGAGCGCCGCATATCCACGAAGTGAATGATGATGAGTGGGCGAAGCACCGGGGGATCATTCGGGCAAAACGCCGGAAGCGTTCTCCGGAAGCCGGAAGCTGGCTTCCGGAAGCGGAATGGGGGAGTGAAACCGGAAGCGGAACCGGAAGCGGAAGCCGGCTTTCGGTCGCGGCTTCCGGAAGCCGGAGAGGAGAGGAGGAATGCCGAGAGGAGAGGAGGGGGAGGAGGATGCGCAGTGCGGGTGTGGACGCCGCACGGCGGAGGGAGGGGCGGACAGAGCCGCCGGCAAGAAATGCTATCATTTAAAAAAATTAGTGACGTTTCAGTTCGTGAACGTGGGTTACGCGCAAGCTTATGGACGCCGCGAACATGCACAGTTAGCACCGTGATGTCGAAGCACCAACAGAAAGGGCGCGAACGCGGCGATTTTCTTCTCTACCTCCAGGCTCCTTTAACCTCCGGCACTCGCTTCCCTCGCGGCTTTAAACATAATCGCGCCGATTTCACAGAGGGGCCATCTACGCTTACGCGTAGAAAGTTATAAGAGCGCTGTCCAACTCAAACGAAATTTGCGTAGAGGCGACAGGCACTTAGGCTCGCTTATTTCCGTGAAGTCAAACGATTTGGCGCGTTTAAACTGGCTGTTTTCTCCACACAGAGCTGTGTTTGCGTCACTGGTTCTAGAATGTATGTTATAGGTTCTAGGTTATAAGTTTAAAAGGTGCCGCGTGACTATAGTCGCGGGCCACGTTTTCGCGAATTGCGGGCATTCTTTCAGGCTTGGTGTTAAACCTATGCAAAAAATAGCGTTCGTGCATGGCGTAGCAGGAACAACTCTTCGCACCGCTGCCTTTACCAGTTACCAATTCTGGAGATGCTCAGTGATAAAAGATGTGCTTTCGTAATTTCGTCCTCTTTTCTTGCCTCGAGTTTGTTTGTATAGCAAAGTTTTTCGACGCTCGATCGTAATCTATCGTTTTGTTATTTCATAAGTGAAACCCCACAGGAAGCTTCTTTAACGCATTACCCTTTAGTCTCGAACTCGTTAAGTTTTAACACGAAAGTGTTTTATGCCGGGGTCCACCAACACTTCACTGACGTATTTCCGTCACGGAAATACGTCATAGAACATAATACAAAGAAAGAAACCAGAAGAAAAAGTTTCACAAACATGCAAAATTTGGAAATCGAACCCACGACCTCTCGGTCCGCGACGATAGACCGCCGAGCGTTTAACCCATTGCGCCACAAACGCATTTGCAGAGAGCTACACAGACGCGCCTTATATATCTAACACTCCTCCGTGTACCCGCGCTCTTGCTCGGGGCGGTGCCGCCGCCTACGAGCAGAAAAGAGAAGTACTGCATTATGACACTAACGCGCACCGACAGTGAACGCTTCGGTGGTCTCAGCACTACGACGCCTCGATGCCAGCATTCGAAGGGACGCTGGCATCAAGAAGCACTACCAACGCCACCTAGGTGGCGTTCACCGTACTCAGCACAGCGGAGCGTGGCCTCCGCAATTAGCTCTGAAAATGTTTCTGAAGTTGATCGCGGAGGCTGCAATTACGACGCGCTGTACGCGCTGATTTGACTCGGTGACGATTCAGTTACGTGCTTTGTCTTGCGCGTTGTATTAGTGTGTCAGTTACGTGCTTCGTCTTTCGCGTTGTGCTAGCGTGTGCAGCGTAGTGCAGCTTCCATATGCACGACGGTTGCTCATGGTCATCGATGTTAGTAGTCGTGATGGAGGAGACGTGCCACCAGGCGTCAGCGTGGGTGCATCAACGCCTAAGGGCGCTTTAGCCACAAAACACCAATAGACATTATATATCAATGTGCAATAAACATTACACTACTTCTGTGAAGACAAGTTTCACTTTCGTGTTCTATACCGATTCCTATATAAGAGGGATCAACCACATTTTTTTATAGACTAAGTAGCCGTATCTTTTCATTCTCCATGCGAAAGAAACGCACGCGGATGCTTGTTATGCAAGCACGTAACCCGCGTCTCCTCGGGTAGTCGATTTTGATCGTTGCAACAACTGCCTTAGCAGGTTGTTACCTGATGCGGCGTAATCAGAATACGCCCTTTTGTATTTTCTATAAGCAAAACGAGCGTGGATTGACTCTCAAGACGCCCTAGGTGCACCTTGTTCCTTATCGTTAATTTCGTTCAAGTTTTCCTCATTACAATTGCCATAGCATGCTGCTACCTGATGCTACGTAATTAGAAAAAAAAGATAGAAAAAAAGGAGGAGGCGTTTAAATTCCCGTGAAAGACAAGAAGAGAGCGTTCGAGAGCTTGTGTATGATGATGAGACAGTATTGTATGTGCGTACATTCCTCCATAATCAAGCACACATTGTTTCCATTAATTATTCTATTTGAAGACGAGCGAAGCGGACACCGTTCTATAGCCAGCTCATATAGCGTAATTAATTCAAGCTCGAGAATTAATGAGTGTTCTTGCGGGGTATACTACGGTCACCTTAGCTGTAAGCAATGTAAACAGTGAGTAAAAGTAAATGGGTCACCGAACGCGCAAGCAAGAGGTAGAGCGAACATGCAATAAGTGGTTCGAAAACACACTGAACGATCAGAAGCTTGAAGAACGTGCGTGTATATTTACTGTGTCAGTCAAGTAAAATTGACAGTGTGACGTAATTAATCCTCCCGTCGGGTTGGGAGAGAACAAGATGAAAGATAAAAAGATGCACCGACTCCAAAATAAATAAATTAAAATGGGGGTTTTGGTCTTCAAGCAGGCCTGGATGTGGCGTTGCAGAAGGCTATCCGAAAGGCAGGTCTGGTTACTGGCGAGCGCGAGCTAGAGCGTCAACAACAACCACACTCATCGTCGTCCTCCTTTCCCAGACATCGAAGCGCGGTCAATCGCCTTCAGTACAATTACCCCCCGCGGAATAAGGAGCCATCCTGGCGAACTAGGGGTAAGAAAACGCAGGGGGATCTAGCACTGCTTGAGTCTGGACACGTGGACAATTTCTTGGCCGCGACGACGATGGTCAGAAGACGGTTCTAACGGCTCGATGAGATAGTTCACCGGAGATGTTTTGTTGAAGTACACGATATGGACCCTGGTATTTGGAGACCATGGAGCTTCGTTGAAAGGCCAGGTGTAGTGGACGGGACACGCAGCCAGACTAGCGAGCCAGGAGCATAGCACGTAGTCGTAGCGGAGGCATCGTGGTGTTGCTTCTGGCGCCACTGGTCTTGTGATGTGAATGAACGTGCAAGTTGGCGGCATTCTTCAGCGTATGTAGCTGCTTGAGATAGAGTCGTGGACTCGGAGGCGTCGGGTCGGTATAAAAGAATAGTGTCCATGGTGCAAGAAGGTTTGCGTCCGTGAAGGAGAAAGAAAGGGGAGAATCCAGTCGTGTTTGAATGGCGGTGTTATAAGCGTACGTAACAAAAGGTAGCACTCGGTCCCAATTGGAGTGATCTGACGAGACGTACATAGCAAGCATGTCGCCCAGGGTTCGGTTAAAACGTTCTGTCATCCCGTTGGTCTGTGGGTGATAGGCACTGGTGGTGCGGTGAACGACGCGGCATTCACGAAGCAATGCTGCGATGACGTCGGAGAGGAACACACGACCACGGTGACTCAGCAACTCTCGAGGAGCTCCATGATGAAGGACGAGATTGTGAAGAATGAAAGTGGCAACGTCTTTTGCTGTGGACGACGGAAGAGGTGAAGTTTCGGCATACCGTGTGAGGTGATCGACGGCAACGATTATCCAACGGTTACCGTCTGGTGTACTGGGAAGGGGACCGTAGATGTCGATGCCGACGCGGTCAAATGGTCGGGCGGGGCACGGCAGAGGTAATAAGGGGCCGGCGGCGTGTTGAGGAGGAGTGTTGCGTCGCTGGCACGTCGGACATGACCGAACATACTGTCGAACATAACGGTACATGCCACGCCAGTAGTACCGAAGCCTAATACGTGAATACGTCTTCAGAAAACCTGTGTGGCCACATTGTGGGTCGTCGTGGAAAGTGGAGCAGATTTCGGAGCGCAGGTGGCGGGGAATGACGAGGAGCCACTTACGGCCGCCGGGGGTGTAATTCCGGCGGTACAGCACGTCTTCCCGAGTGGTGAAGTGCTCAGCCTGCCGACGCAATGTCCGAGAAGTGGGAGCAGAAGTCCGGCCAGACTGAAAGTCTAGAATGGAAGCCACCCACGGGTCCTTGCGCTGCTTAGATGGCATGTCAGAGATGGCAAGAGTGGTGGGATCGCAGGTAGTATTTGTGAAGCAGAGATGGTCGGGAGGCAAGGGTGAACGGGAGAGGGCGTCTGCATCCGAATGTTTCGACCAGAGCGATACACGACGCGGATGTCGTATTCCTGGAGGCGCAATGCCAATCGAGCGAGGCGACCACTTGGATCTTTGAGTGACAACAACCAGCACAGGGCGTCGTGGTCGGTCACTACGTCAAATGGGCGCCCGTACACGTAAGGACGAAATTTCTCTATGGCCCAAATTATGGCAAGACATTCTTTTTCAGTCACCGAATCACCGAGTCTTCGGCTTTGTTGAGAGTTCGGCTTGCATAGGCAACGATTTACTCTTCCACCGGTAACAGTGGAATCGCCTTCAGTACAAAATAAATAAATAAATAAATAAACAAATAAATAAATAAATTTTATGGTCCGTGTTTGTCGTCTCGTTTCATAATATTTGCCAATCTTACGTGGCGTTTCCGATAGTTAGCGTAACGGAAAGAAAATGGCAACTCATTGTACGCTACTGCAGCCTCCATAAAGACGCAAATTTACTTGCAGTTTCCAGAATTCCAACTTTTTGAAGTGGACTTTGAAAGGTATTTTCCCGTCTGTTCTCTCGCAGTCTCTCAAGTGAAAGATTTTACACTTAGGCTGGAGGGGACAAGCCACGGATTTTTGCCAAGCACATCGACAGCACAAGTCTCAAACTTGCACAGCGTTATTGCCCCACCGACGAAGGGTGCTATCCTGGAGGCGGCACTTTCGCAATCCATCCCCAAGCCCAATCATGGATAACGGAACTAACGTCATAACAATGTGGCAGTGGAATTGCGCAGGGTTTGTCAGCAAACGGGCGACCCTGCGGCAATACCTAAAAAGCGTAAAGGACAAACCCCAAATAATCGCCTTGCAAGAAACGATCACATCATCACCCATCAAGCTCCCCGGTTTCCTAACGGTGGCTTCCACTGAAGGGGGAAGGGGGGTCGCTACTCTGGTCAGTAAAAAGTTCACGTGCATTCAGCGAGACCTAGGTCCTTCGGACAATGGGGTCGAGTACGTCATGACCGAACTCCTTGTCAACCTCCCTAAGCGGCGCTTAAGAAGAAATAGTATCTTCATACTCAATGTTTACTGCAGACCTAGCGTTCACAGAGCCAGGGTTGGTGGTATTCTTAAGAAGGCTGTTCATTTTGCCGGCTGTCAACCTCTAGTTGTCATGGGGGATTTCAATGCCCAGCATCAGGCGTGGGGCTATCGCACCAATACGAAGAAGGGTAGAGACATATGGCATACGGCAACGGAGGAAGATCTTACGCTGGTAACCGATAAAGACTTTCCGAAAAGGAGAGGGAACTCGGTGTGCCGAGATACGACTCCGGATCTCACCTTTGTCAAGAACCTGGAAAACGTCAAATGGACCAACACAGCCATGGACCTCGGTAGCGATCATTGCATCATCGAAGTGGTCATCAAGGTTGCCCGTAACAAGACGAGGACCTTTAAGTTCACTGACTGGGACTTGTTCCGAGCCAACCGCTCCGAGCGCGTCCTCACCCAGGATACGGACCTAGACTCTTGGTGCGACGGGATAAAATAGGATGTGGCTAGAGCCGCCAAGGAGGTGACAACCGATCTGGAGGTGGACAGGATGGACAGTAGGCTCGCGCATCTGTTGGAAGCCAAGCAGGCACTGCTCGCGCGATGGAAGACTCAGCGCCATAACAGAAGACTACGCAAGAAAATTTCCGAAATCAACAGTACGATAGAGGCTCATTGCAAGGTGCTATGCAAGCAGCAATGGGAGGAGCTGTGCGACTCGATGGAGGGCCACCTCAAGACGGGTAAAAGCTGGCGACTCCTCAGGCACCTACTGCACGATGGCAACACCAAGTCCAATCAGAAGAGAGCTTTGGTGAAAGCTGTCCACTTGGCCACCGACTCGACTCCAGATGAGGCGGTCACGGAGCAGCTCATAGACAAGTACCTGGCGGCCACGGACGATCCAATGCCCCCCCCCCCAATTTCCCGAGTACGAAGGGCGCGACGCGCCATCGATGGACGAGGATTTTACCGTGGCTGAGGTCAAGCGGGTTCTCGCATCCCTCAACGGCAGATCTGCCCCTGGGCCCGACGGGGTAACCAACAAAATGCTGAAGCATCTCGACGACGACTCAATCGAGTTTCTTATAGACAGGATGAATGAAATCTGGCACAGCGGCCACATTCCCAAGAGCTGGAAAGCAGCCTACACAGTACTCATACCCAAGCCAGGCAAGGCGCCGAGCATCGACAATCTAAGGCCCATCTCCCTGACGTCATGTGTAGGGAAGATGGCCGAGCACGTCATGCTTAACCGCCTCACTGGCCACCTCGAGTCTAACGAATGCTATACTAACAACATGATTGGCTTACGGTCGGGGCTCTCGACTCAGGACGCCATGAGGCTGATCAAGCATCAGATCATTGACTCCACCTCCGCGGACACTAAGGCAATTCTCGGCTTGGATTTAGAAAAGGCCTTTGACAACATATTGCACGCCTTTATTCTCAAGAGCCTGACAGAGCTTGACGTCGGCAAGCGGGCGTACAATTTCGTGCGCTCCTTCCTTTCCTCGAGGTCCACTAGACTCAAGATTGACGAGTTTTGACCCACGAAATTCAGCTTGGGCCAAAGGGAACACCTCAAGGAGCGGTGATCTCCCCGACGCTGTTCAACATCTCCATGATCAACCTGTCGAAGGCCTTGAACAAGATCCCTAACATTAACCACACGATCTACGCGGACGACATCACCATCTGGTATCCCAGCGGATGTGAGGGTCAGATCGAGGGTGCTTTGCAAGAGGTCATCGATGTGACGGAGCGGTATCTCATCCCCACTGGGCTAAGGTGCTCGCCCACCAAATCCGAGCTCTTACTCTACAAGAAGAGGCCCAGAGGTGGTTCTCACCGGTCCTGGAAGCCAGCAACGGAGAGCCACATTACGTTATTCACTGGTAACGGCTCCCCAGTTCCGCGGGTGGACACTATCAGGATCCTAGGAATGTTTATCGAGTCTAACGGGGCCAATGGAGCCGCTGTCAAACGCATTTATTCCAAGACCGAAAGCGCCCTCGGACTGATCCGAAGAATCGCCAACAGGTACCGCGGAATCAGGGAGGACAATCTGATCCGGATTATCCACGCATTTGTGCTATGTCACCTCGCTTATTCGGCGGCTATGCACAACTGGCTGGTGTCGGAGCGCAACAAGATCAATGCCCTAATCAGAAGAGTATTCAAGCTTGCCCTTGGCCTTCCCGTCCGAACGCACACAGAAGACCTCCTCAAGTTGGGCATCCACAACACGTTCGAAGAAATTGTTGAAGCCCAAGAGTTTTCTCAGTTTGTCAGACTGTCCGGCACCCCAGCGGGCCGAGCCATACTTGGCATGCTGGGACGTAACCCCACGGTCGTTGGTCCCGACGCTGTGAAGTTGCCCAACGACATAAGATCCAAGATTTCCATACACCGGATGCCACGCAATATGCATCCGACCTACAACGAAGGACGAAGACGAGCCAGGGGTAAAGCTTTGCTCGCCAGTGCCCGCTTGGACAAGGATCGAACATGCTTCGTAGACGCTGCTTCGTACGCTCAAGAACAAGCCTTCTCCTCAGTGGTCATCAACTGTGATTCGAAAATCATCAGCTGTGCTACCATCCGCACTTCTAGTTCCAGCGTTGCAGAACAGGTTGCCATCGCTCTTGCGTTGACGGACGATATACATGACACAATTTATTCAGACTCCAAGACCGCTATCAGGGCCTTTCAGATGGGAATGGTGGCTCCCCAGGCCCTACGTATCATCCAAAACGCCAAAGACCTCAAAGATCACTCATTGGCCTGGTTCCCAGCGCACCTTGGAAACATTGAAGGCGCCTCGCTCAACCCCAACGAGGAGGCACACTCGGCTGCATGAGGTTTGACTGACCGTGCGCCGGGTAATGCGTCCTCTCTAGGGCGACCCGAGCCTCTCTGCTCATACAACGAGATATGCAAACACAATTACCTATCAAGAAGACTTCTGCCTCTGCCGCACTCCTCACTGTGCAGGGCCCAGGCAGTGACTCTCAGACTTCTACAAACCAGCACTTACCCAAGCCCTGCAGCACTGCACACAATGTACCCCGAACGGTTCCCAAGCCCGGACTGCCCCCTGTGTGGTGGTTATGCGGACTTCGAGCATGTCCTGTGGGGCTGCGCATTTGCCGGTCCCCCTTTCACCCAAGAGGAAATGATGATGCTTATTAAGGCCCAGGATCAGACCTCTCAAATCCTGGCAGTTCAGAGGGCCCGCGAGAGGGCCATCAGGTTTGACCTGATGGTCCCCGAGTGGGCCTAGCCAGTTGACGTCGACTTTACTCGCGTCTATTGTGGACCCAATAAAGTTCACTCACTCACTCACTCACTCACTCACTCACTCACTAAAGCAGATTTGAGCTTGTTCAGAGTTTGGTGTGAGGCTAAGAGTTATCCAGGCTGTTCAGTTGGCATGCTGAGTTACCGAATGGACACCTTATCTGGGAAAGACGTCTAAATTATTCTAGCAGATCGCACAGAGACCAGTTGGAGAAATTATAAAAAAATTCGCCACACACACTTAACACTAATTACGTGTGGTAATGCGAAAGCATCATACCATTTCTAGACCTCGGAACGTAATGAACGTGCTCATTTTATACACTCATGACGTGGCGCCACCTCCTCCCCATTGGTTGCGCCGTCACGTGCTCAATGACGCATGCACTAGGCCCACCTTTAGTTAGCCAGAACCGTGGAGTTGCCGTCGCGTCACATAAATATACATATAATGTGTCCATGGAAAAAAAAGATGCACTTTGTGTTTGCTACGGGAAAGTTCCGGCAATAAAGAACAAAAAATGTGGACAAATTGCACTAGTGGTGCAAGGCTGGAGTCAACAGCGGAGCTTGCGATCACTATAGCTTCTTCAAGGTTTTACTAGGCTTGGATAAACCCGCCGTCGTTGCTCAGTGGCTATGGTGTTGGGCTGCTGAGCACGACGTCGTGGGAGCGAATGCCGGCCACGGCGGCAGCATTTCGATGGGGGCGAAATGCGAAAACACCCGTGTACTTAGATTTAGGTGCACGCTAAAGAACCCCAGGTGGTCGAAATTTCCGGAGCCCCCCACTACGGCGTGCGTCATAATCAGATCATGGTTTTGGCACGAAAAACACCATGATTTTTTTAGGCTTGGATAAGGTTTGCTAGGAAATGCTAAGTGCTGCTATAGGCACGGTATTGCGAATCGGCTCGCCGCCGACGCGCAGATTCTCGCTTCCGCAACGCGCTTCAAGATGAGCGGCTTCTTCTTCGGGTGTCCGGATCTTCTTTGATCCTCCCATGTCAAGGCTACATATGCACGGAACAGTGTCGACGAGGGTTCTGCCGCCGTCGCGGCGGCTCTGCGCTTTATCTCCCCGGTGACGTCACGGCCAAGCTGCGCCTCCACACTTGCCGGGGCGTGGCTGGTCGAAACCTGCCGAGCCACCGCCAGAGGCGCCGGCTGCAGTCACGGACTGCAGAAAGAAATTAGAAGGAGAAATCTGTACGACAATACAAAGGGCAGTGCCTTGCTATTTGAGGCTCGAGCCGGTTGCCTAAGGACCAAAAAATACCGGAGCAAATATTCGGAACTAGATGAGGCATGTGTGTGCTGCAGCAAAGATGCGGAGACCACCCAGCACACCCTAAAGGAATGCGAAGGGATTCACCCAGTGAGAACGGTAGGTAACGTACAACTTAATTCCAGAAGCACTTGTGTTTAAAGTGGAAGGAAACATCAACTGATCAGCCGTAGAGATAAGCAAGAGGCGATTAGAGTATTGGTGAAAAAAAAGCAGGGAAGAGATTGATACGACCTGTTCTCTTAAAATTATAGGTAGCGGTACAAGGTAGATTTTGGAAAAAAAGAAAAATATTAATGAGAGGTATACAAAAATGCTAGATAAAGAACATGCTTAGTATACCTGATTAAATCAAGCAGGCTAGGTCACTATTTGTCACCGTCTCGTTTCAAAGGGGATTCTATACAATCATCATCATCATCATCATCGACACCGCGCGCGTTAGGCGCCAACGCGGGGAAACGCGGACGGTGTTTGCAGCCACTCTGCGCGTTGCCGCGTTGGTGCTGCTACAATTTCTTTCTCTCTCACTCTCGCTCTCATTTTCTCTTTCTCTGTCCCGAGCATAGCGCGCGCATGCTCTCCTTCTCTCTCCTTAACGTCCCATGTCAAGGCAACATGTGCATGTCACAGAGTCGACGAGAGCTCTGCCGCCGTCGCGGCGACTCGGACCTTTATCTTCCCGGTGACGTCACGGCCACGCTGCGCCTCCACACTTTTCAGACTCCTCCAGCTGGCCTGGCTGGAGGAAGAGGAGGCGAAGCACACGCCGCACCGCGAGGTGGTTGCGCGAGGCGGTTGGTGACGAAATCGCCAGGCGCCGTTTTTATTGTGATAGCAATTATATTGACACTCCAGGCGCATTTATGCCGTCACCGTCATCGTCGCCGTCATCACCGTCGTCGCCATGAGGTTCCGTATAAAGTCCAACGGTGATAAAACCGTCGCCGTGCGCCGTACGCTGTGTGTCCGAGTGAAAGCGTGCGAGGGTGAGCCGGCGACCGCAGCCTAAACTCGCGCACGCGAGAGAGGAAGGCGGTCGGAAGCGCGTGGACTTCGTTCGGCTGCGGGGCACGGGAAGGAGGCGATGGAGACGGCGGGGTTGGGGGGTTCGTTCTGTTCTTGCGGCTGCTGCTGACGGAGCTGCCGCGCGGGCACCGTATCTTGAAAGCGAACTGCTATGTGGCCGAAGTGTGCGACCGCGGAGGCCTCATCTTCAAAGCGATCTGCGATGGGTACAAATTGCACGCGCCGAGTGCCGGTAGCCTCGTATGCGCTGTGCTTTCGACATTTGGTTCTTATTGAAGCGAGACGAGAGACAGCGCGAAGGTCAATTTGCCCACTGCTGCTGGCGCGCTTTCTCACTCCAGCACCTCTGCACCTCTGCGCGTTGCCTCCTTGTTGTTGCTACAATTTGTTTCTCTCTCTCGCTCTCATTCTCTTTTTCTCTCCCGAGCATAGCGCGCGCCGCTCCGCGAGGTGGTTGCTAGGCAACGCAGTGGCAGGCGGCACACATTAAGGCCGGCCTAAACAGCTCCGCTGTTAAAAGAAACAATGGTGAGTTCTATAACTTGAAAGAGCACTGTGCTTTCTTGCGCCCCAGCGCAAGCTACGATAGGCCCAAATCTTTCCAGACATGTTGTTTCCGTGGGAAAGAGGATGTCAGAGAAGAGTGGCGCAAAATGCGACGGCGGAATGCCGCTGCTGGACTGTAAACAAGGTGCCTGAACAGTTCACCATACAAAATGACTACAGCAGTAATGATGCTCCGTCGTGTAAACGGATCGGAACGGGCTCGGAAAAAAATCACAGCATATCCACGGGGTGGGGCGAGTGGGGCGAAGCTCCGGAGGGAATCATCGGTAAACCGTGAAACTCTTCCGTGAAATTCGCCCAGTGCATCATATAAAGATCACGGTCGTTCTTGATTCGGGACACCGTTACGAGATTATTGGAGAACCATAATCTGTCACACGCACTGCAGCTGTGTCCGAACGTAACGTCTAGAAAGTCTCGCTTAAACCGCGCGTCGGCACCTTCGGGTTGAGCTCGCCTGATGCATTTTGCAGACACCTCACGAGCTCTCGCTGCATCGGGGTCTGCCTGCCGATACGCGCGCTTTCTCGCCGCTTCCCGTTCCCTGACGTTCTGCAGATCCTCTTCACGCCGCAGCCGTGCCGCTTCGGCCTCCCGTTCTCGCACTGCCGGATTCTGTCTGCGAGCGCGCGCTGCCGCCGCCTTGTCTTCCATCCGGCGACTCCGAGCGATAGAGAAAGCGCGCCAAGAACGAGCGCCTTTTCTTATTATTAGAGATATTATTTCCAAGGACATATACAAACAACGCCATCTATTGAGCAATTCATAAACTAGAGGTGGCTACAGACCACTACTACTACTACAGAGGAGGGAACGACCCACACCCTAAGGAGCTTCGCCCCTAAAAAGGTACGATAAAAGAGAAAAACGCAGTGGCGTCGGAAGCGACTCCAGAAAATTAGATGAATCCTTCAGACGAGAAGCTACGATAACACCGGAAAAGGACCAGCCATGAAAAGAGATTGGGCGCCTGTAGCTACAAAAGCCAAATGGCAGCCAAACATCAAGGGCGCGAAGGCACAGTATATATGAATGGGAGCCAGGACAGAGAAATAAATAAAGTTCAATGAAAACTCAAAAGGGTGGCTTTGTACAGATGTAGACCTTCACTTTTCAAGTCTAATCCAAGTAATGTGAAATGACACGTCACACATTCACGTAAGCACGAAAATAGCAAGAAATAAAATAAAACTAATTTCTGTGTTTTTACGAGCCAGAACCAAGATCTCAATATGAGACACGCTTTAGTGGAGGACTCCGGATTAATTTTGAGCACCTGGGGTGCTTTAATGTGCAGCAAAATCTACGTACACGAGCGTGTCTGCATTTTGCACCCATCGAAATGCGGCCATCGCGGCGGGGATCGAACCCACAATCTCACGCCAACAACAACAACAGCCTTTGGCGGTATAGGAAAGCACTGTATCCAGCTTCATGCAGGACCCGTCCCATTGTCTTAGTGCGGCACTAGTTGAAGCAACCCGTACTTTGTGGGTGGATGAATCGCGAACCGCTCCAGATTTGCAACTTCTGCGTCTCTGGGCGTCGCGCCGCCAAGCAGAACTTGCATCAGAACGTGTCCCTTCATCAAATTCCCTCCGGTTGGAGGCCCAACGCCTTACTGCAGTAGCTCGGCGCCATGAACACCGCTTAGAACGTGGCCGATGGATAGACTGGTGCTCTTCCCTCGGCCCTTCGTCGTCCAATGCCTCTATTTGGCGCACCTTCCGTGTAATGGAACGCGGTCGGCGGCCTCCAGAACCTGCAGCCTGCGCGCTGTTAGCATCTGGCCAGACACCAGCAGTATTCGCCGAAACGGTCGCCCACACCTTTTTAAATGCGAAGCATTTCTTGCCGGTGGCTCTGTCCATCCCTCCCTCCGCCGTGCAGCGTCCACACCCGCACTGCGCATGTGCATCCTCCTCCTCTCCTTGTCTCATCTCCTCTCCTCTCGGCATTCCTCCTCTCCTCTCCGACGCTCCTCTCCTCTCCCGATTGCGCAACGAATGGCAACACCTGCGGCTCCGCGCGCGATAATGCGAAGCAGCTTAGGTTATAGGCGCGACGGTAGGCGCTGCATACTCCGCTGGGGGGCGCCACTGAGCTCGCGGTATAATGACGCGCGCGTGCGCTCCGCTTCTCTCATTCTCCTCCCGCAACACCGCGATGAGTGCCACGGACATAGAGCACTGCACGGGCCGATTTTTGCGGCCCGGGCCCGGCCCGGGCCCGGAAATAATCTACGTTACCCGTCCGGCCCGGCCCGCCACCCCTTTACCTTAAGCCCGAGCCCGGCCCGAGCCCGGCTCCAAACCGGCCCGAACCCGGCCCGAGACCGAAAAATACACGTTTTTCAGAGTTGAGAAGCCCGAAAATAACTCGCAGAAAGCCCTAGCCCGGCCCGGGCCCGCGTCAAAAACCCCGAGCTCGGCCCGAGCCCGTGAAAAAACTGCTCTATCCGACCCGGCCCGGCCCACGGGCCGGGCCGGGCTCGGGCTTACTCTACACGGACAGCGCCAGCGTCAACGCCAGTGTCAGCGCCATGGACAGCGCCGCGGAGAAGAGGGCTCGAGACGCTGCCACGAAACGGCAGCGGCGACAGGCCGATCCCGAACTTCGGGCTCGCGAAGCCGGTAGCTACGTACCTCAACCTAACGGAAACGACGAACTGAAAACTAATGGGAACTTGAGTCGACCCCATGTCTGCTTCGCATACTACTCAGAGTTCCCCTACGGGAAGATGGATGGATGGATGGAAAAACTTTATTTTGGTCCATTGGGTCGCGCTAGATTCCTAGCCCGAAGCGGGCCGCTTCCACGTTGGGACCGAAAGGCCTAGCCTATCGGCAGCTTCGCGGGCCCGTTGGACTGCCCATAGCCATTCATCTAATGTGAGACTGCGTAGAGCTGCGTCCCACCGCTCTTCAGTGTTGTCCTTGTCGCTGCGTAATGCGGAGCAACGCCAGAGCATATGACTAAGATCTATGGTGTGGTTACATTTATCGCATGTTGTATTAGTAGAGATCTCCGGATAGATCTTGTTGATTAATAAAGGGTTCGGATAAGTTCTTGTTTGTAAGAGCCTTAGCGTAATGGCCTGAGCTCTATTTAGTTTACTGTGCGGAGGGGGGAAGACCCTGCGTTGTAGGTAGAAGTGCTTGGTTAGCTCGTTGTACGTGAGGAGGTGGTCCTTACAATCAGGAACCTGAGCATCTTCTTGCCTTGTGGCTGCATGGTTGGCAAGTCCTCGTGCAGCATTGTGGGCAGATTCGTTGAGGTTCACGGGAGCACCGTTGATTTCTCCCATATGAGCAGGAAACCGGATGATCGTGTGGGGTTTGACGACCTACGGTACGGGAAGATGGTGTAATTTTTTTCCTGCTTTGGACACAGCACCGCCTCCTTTCGTTGTTCAAAACAGCCTTCCCACGGACGCAGGCACGCCGCCTACGCTCGCCAATATCAAGGGTATACAAGCTGCCTTCACTATGGCGGAATTTTTAGCGGCAATAGACCTGTCGAAGCCAGGCAAGGCACCAGGACCGGATGGCATACCGTATGAACTGTATAAGAACACGGAAGGCAGGGTTCTCGATGTGCTGTTAGGTGCCATAAACGAAGCTTGGGCTACAGGAGCCATTCCTGATTCTTGGCGTTATGCAGAAATGGTCCCTATTCCCAAACCCGGAAAGTCCCCGGACAATATCGCTTATATGCGCCCAATAGCGCTAACCTCAACGTTAGGCAAACTGATGGAGCGTATGCTCGCGACACGTATTACATGATGGCTCGAGCGATACTCTTGGTATCATCATGGTCAAATTGGGTTCCGTCCTCATCTGGGCACCGAGGATGGCCTTGAGTACCTTTCTTCTATGGTTCTCATCGGAGGCCGCTCCCGAAGAATTCGCACTATTCTGGCAATGGACATCCGCAAAGCGTATGGCCATGTGAGTCGATCACGAAGCAATTGTTGGAATTCTCCATTGGCTTCATTTCCCTACCCGTGTCTGCTCATTCGTCCAAGACTTCCTGCACGCTCGCACCTTCTCCATTCGCCTGGCTGGCCACGCAGCAGGTCAGTTTGTCGCACTTGCCCGGTACATGAGACATGAAATAGACAACCCAGCTTCTGCGACATCCTATATGTAGCTCCCTGAAACAGGGTACAATTAAGTGACAATAAGCCTCTTGGTTGTCTGCATAGCCCGGTTCCTCGCCAGGCGAACCCTCAAGTTTACCGACTTCGTAGCACCGATGATAATCAAGACGATTCGACTGTCGTAACACACACTGACGCCAGTGTTAATGGTACCACGATTCACACAGCTCTCGTGTGCCCACTGATACCAAAGGCAGGCCAGACGTGCTTGTATGTTGCCGATCCTGCACCGCCGGCTTATCTTGCCGAGCTTGCCGCCATATGGGACGGCTTGGCCGCGTTGCTCCCTTTTGTTCAAGCTGCTCAATATTCTCAGCTCATCATTCGCACGGACTCGACTCAAGCCATACGACATACGTAGGGTATCTCTGTCCTCTCTTCTCTCGGATAGCATTCACCGTATTGCTGCCACTACGAATTTAGCGATACGCGTTCAGTGGGTGCCTCGAGCAGCCCTGCCGGGTCTTTTTGAAGCAGATTTGGCAACCCACCCTGAGAACATAACGTACCCACTTCCGCATTTTCCTGAAGACGCCTGTGTACAACTGCTCCGGGAGAAAGAAAACCTCCGACGTATCACACCAGCTCTTATACCTCCGTGTGGGTCAGACCTCCTTGGTGGGTTAACCCGCCGAGAGGAGGTTACGTTACGGAGGCTTGCAGGTCGGTGTCGCAAATACCCCGTCTGTGACCGCTCTCTGGGCACAACAGTACCACGGACAATATGATACATCGTGCCCATTTTGTGACACTACGATTCGAAATGTTACAGTGACACACCTATTATGGACGTGCCCAGGACTTCACCTAAGCCGTCTCCGCCACGTACGGGCAACAGGCCTTCAGCCTGGTCGCCCACCCGACCTTGAACGTTGGATTCATGGACCGTATCATCGTTCACTTCTAGATTTTTTGCATGAGTCAAGTCTGTTCGTGTATTTTTGATATACTTTGTATTATGCGTAAAGCCAAGCTTTCGAAATAAAAAAAAAACAGCCTTAGCAACAACAACAGAAACAACAACACCAACGAGGTGAATTATGTTCACCTATTCGAATGTCACAGTCTTTGTGCGCTTGTATTTGTGTGTTTTTATAACTTATTCTTTATTGTTTATTTTTGTATTTTAGCTTGAGTAATGAAATTGAGATTTCGGGATAGCCCGCTCTGACGTAGCGCACCTTCCCATGCTTCTACGTTTTATGAAAAAGTGTTGCAGTTTCGCCCGAAAGGCGAAGCATCAATTTCGATATCAAATTAGTAGAGAGCTATTCGGAGTAGGGATAGTAGTTTTATCAGCCGTATAAACTTGGACATGCAGCAGCACCAGTAACGCGCAGAAGTGTTGTCGACGCCGTCGCCATTTTGCCCGCGTTCGCATCGAACGCGCGCGGCGTTGGTGACTGTTGCCGGGGCCTCTGGGGGCGGCTCGGAGGTTTTCGACGAGATCAGAATGGGAAACTCGTCGACCAGGGTCGCAAGTCTTTACCACATTCTCGCGTCGCACCGTTTTTACATAAATACGCATTTGGTGCCGCAGCTAAACGTCGCCTCCCCTTCCTCCCTCCCTCCTTTCCATCCCCCCACGGCCTTTCTTCTTCCGCGACTTCTTCCCCCACGGAAAAAGTCGCGTTTGCTCTCTATATATATGGTGATTGTAAAAGAGGAAAAAGACGCTTAATTCTGCAGCCCTTCAGGGAGCACGGCGCAGAACGCGCGTTTGTTCTCCGCCGTGCGTTCGCTCCCCGTGAAAGCGTGCGTCCCTTGCGCCCTTTCACTCGCACACACAGCGTCCGGCGCGCGGCGACGATTTCATCACCGTTGACGTCATACGGAACCTCACGGCGACGGCAACGACGACGCCGACGGCAGAAATCCTCCTTGAGTGTCCATATAATTGCTAGCTCAATAAAAGTAGAAGCACGAAATTTGCAATTTCATAGCTCCGCACCTAGAACAGATATCGCAGTTCTGTAAACTGCGTCCATTAGAGCATCTAAAGCGGACAAATTTGATATGTCAATTTATATCTTATCTGAATTTGTTACATTGTTTCCAAGGGTATTGCAAAAGTTTAACTCACAAATTAATGGTCTATATGAGAGCCATGCATAATATGTCAATTTTGTCCACTGTAGATGTACTATTAGGTGCGATTTACAAAATTGTTTATTGCTGAATTAGAGAGATGTAAACATGCTAGTCTCGTTTCATGAAAATTTGCAATTTTTGTCAATTTTTAATAAAAAATGTACGACCTAAATAAAAAATTCGCAACCAACAGTCACTAGGCTTTAACCTTTTTCTTTTAAATGCAACCTACCTCATCAAATTTGGCGCAGTGGTTGCTGAGAAAAATGATTTATCCTTTCCCATGCAGGAGATAGTGTAAGCACATTCACGGCCGCTGGATAAAAAAAAAGTTGTCGCAGTTTCACCCGAAAGGCGAAGCATCAATTGCGATAGCAACTTAGTAGAGAGCTATACGGAGTAAGGATAGTAGTTTTATCCGCTGTACAATCTTGGACATGCAGCAGCACCGGCAACACACAGCACTGTTGTCGACGCTGTCGGCGTTTTGCCCGCGTTCGCACAAAATGCGTGCGGCGTTGGTGACTGTTGCCGGAGCCTCTGATATAAATAGGCAATTGGTGCCGCAAGCTAAACGTCGCCTCCCTTCCCTGCCCCCCCCCCCCCCCACGGCCTTTCGTGCGTCAGAAGAAGGCGCGTTTGCTCTACATATATGGTGATTGTAAAGGAGGAAAGAGACGCCTACTTCTGCAGCCCTTAAGGGAGCACGGCACAGAACGCGCGTTTGTTTTCCGCCGTGCGTTCACTCCCCGTGAAAGCGCGCGTCCCTCGCGCCCTTTCACTCGCACATACAGCGTTCGGCGGCGCGCGGCGACGATTTCATCTCCATTGACGTCATACGGAACCTCACGGCGACGGCGACGCCGACGGCAGAAATCTGCTTTGGAGTGTCCATATAATTGCTATCGCAATAAAAAAGTTGTCGCAGTTTCACCTTAAAGGCGAAGCATCAATTGCGATAGCAAATTTGTAGAGAGCTATACGTAGTAATGATAGTAGCTTTATCAGCTGTATAAACTTGGACATGCAGCAGCACCGGCAACACACAGAACTGTTGTCGACGCCGTCGGCGTTTTGCCCGCGTTCGCACAAAATGCGTGCGGCGTTGGTGACTGTTGCCGGAGCCTCTGATATAAATAGGCACTTGGTGCCGCAGCTAAACGTCGCCTCCCCCCCCCCCCTCCCCCCCTCGGCCTTTCGCGCGTCCGAAGAAGACGCGTTAGCTCTACATATATGGTGATTGTAAAGGAGGAAAGAGACAGAGACGCCTACTTCTGCAGCCCTTAAGGGAGCACCGCGCAGAACGCGCGTTTGTTCTCCGCCGTGCGTTCACTCCCCTGTGAAAGCGCGCGTCCCTCGCGCCCTTTCACTCGCACATGCAGCGTTCGGCGGCGCGCGGCAACGATTTCATCTCCATTGACGTCATACGGAACCTCACGGCGACGGCGACGGCGACGGCAACGGCGACGCCGACGGCAGAAATCTGCTTTGGAGTGTCCATATAATTGCTATCGCAATAAAAGGTGCAGCCTTCTGCGTCGCGTCGCCGTCAATGGGCGAGCGCGTCTCGGCAAAGTTGACACTTGCGGCCGCTGTTTTTGGTGAGGACGCCACTGCTACGGTACGCAAGGCAGACGCCGCTTCGCGCTACAATGTGGTTGCCTCGGGATTTATGCGTGTTGATGTGCTTTTTCGTGCGCATTCTCGTGTGTTTTTTTTGTGTGTGTGATCGTGTGTGTGAGCAGCTTGCGTCATGTCTATTGCGCTTGAGTACGGTTCTTTGGTGTGCGCGTATGTGGCAGACGGTTTTTTTCTAGCGGTGTGATGCCGCGAAGCTGTTGTGGGCCGCTGTGCAACTGGAACGTGAGAAGAGACGCTACTGTGAAGTACCACAAATTCCCCATGCGATATACAGCGTCGGGAAGCGTGGCTGAAGAATATTTCTCGCCAAGGGCCGTCAGGGAAAGGAAGCAAGTGGGAGTCAAGTGACAGGTCGCTGGTATATTCATTACATTTTACTGAGAATTACTATAAAAAGAACACGAAGATTAGGCTCTTGCTTCCGACTGTGGTCCCGACTGTGTTTCCTTGTTATCTACCGTACATGTAAAAAAAGAACGCGCAGCCCAGGAAACCTTTTTTTTCGAGCCCAGGAAGAACAGCGGCCGCAACTGTCAACTCAGCCGAGACGCGACGCAGCAGGCCGCACCTTTTTTTATGCAACAAGAGCCACGAATGGGTTGATCAATTCCGGGCTGTCCAGAAGGCCAACGATGCGGCGGCGAGGCTTGGCCTTCCCGTCCCAACGCGGGAGCGGCCCGCAGTCTTGCCCCTATAAAAACGGGTTGAAGATTCTTCCGGACCTCAATAAATTTTACTACCTACCTACCTAGCGGCCGTGCCACTGCCAGCGCAGAGAGCATATTGAAAAGTGCGAGGGGAGTTCGGTTGAAGAGAAGAACGAAGCTGGGCTGGATCGGATGTGGCACCGTGGACTGTTTTCGCTGAGCGATACCTTCGCATTCATCATCTTGTAAATAAACGCGATCCATCGTTTTGAAGTCGTCTTGAAGAAACACGTAAATCCACTCCCGATTATTCGTAATAGAGCACTTCTTTTTATTTGAGGTGAGTCGAGCGGGCAGCCTTCACGGAGAGCATTGAGCCTCACTCGACAAAAGATTGGCACTCCTAGGGCAGACTTTTCACATATGTGGGGTAATCGGCACGTCTAATAACGACTTCAGTATTGAACCTGTAATGTGCAACTATAAAACGCGTTATTTATGACCTGATTAGAGTCACTGTCGCGCGTACAAACGCGGCTGTGGGAATTCTTCTCCGTGAACGGCTGTACCCGAGCAGTGGCGCCAGAGCGGGCGCGAGGAGTAGGCCCGAGACGCCGTTTCGGCGCCACGCAACGGGCCGCACCTTTTTTTTTTTTTTTTTTTTATCCAGCGGCCGTGCCTCTATTGAGAGACAGTTATCGCGCTGCACGTTAACCCATTCTTTCACCCTTTCCAACTATAATCTCTCTCCATTTGGTGCCGCAGCTAGACGTTCTCTCCCCTATCTCCCTCCGGTCCCCCCACGGCCATTTCGCGCGACGGAAGAAGTTGCGTTTGCTCTCCGCCATGCGTGGTGGTGGTGGAAAACTCTTATTGAGCAGGCCCGAAGTAAAGAAAATTAAAAAGTAGCGTTGTGGGCGGCCTTCAAGCCGCCGGTTGTGGCGTCCAGGCCGTGCCTAGTCGCGACGTCCTCTGCCCAGGTCACCAGCCGGAGTTGGAGACCTGGCTCAGTGCTGGACAAAGCAGCCTCCCACTGCTGCGGACTGGTTAGGTGGCAAGAGGCACGGGGCAAGTGCGCCGGGCAGGAGAATAAGATGTGATCGTAATCGGCGCGGGAGCTGTCACATAAGCGGCAGAGAGAGAGATTGTGGTTGTGAAGAGGAAGAGACGCTATTTTCTGTAGCCCTTTAGGGAGCACGACTCAGCGCCTTGGGGAAGGGGTGGGGGATGTAAAGAAGAAAGAGAAAGAAAAAAGGGTGAAGCTCTATCGATTACACAGCCCTAGGCCGGCGAATCCGTCCCGGGGTGGAAGAGGGCAAGACGTGCGGGAGTAAGAAAGGTGTGGGCCTGAAGGTGACGCCACAAGTGGTTGTGCTGGGAAAGGGACTTGTGCGTTGGGGGGAAGGTGAGACGAGAGAGGCGGTAGTGCAAGGTGATATCGTGGTACCTAGCGCGTCGCGCGTATCCATTCCCGGCGGGGGCGGGCTTGCTCGGTTAGTCGAATCGCGAGCGATGGAATTGGCCGCCTTGTTGCCAGGTTGGGCCGCGTGAGCGGGCACCTAGATGATTTGGATTGGTCGAGAGGGCACAGTGTCGGAAGGCAAGATACCGGCGGCTGGGGGTGCCACCCGTCCAACCGCGTAGTTGTAGACTGCAGGATATGGAGTTACTGAAAATGTATTCCGCGGAGGTTTGCGTGATGGCAAGAGCAATATTTGAAAACAAATAAATAAATAAATAGCTGCGTCTTCGGCCTCGACAGAGGTCGAAGACGCAACTCTTTCCGAGTGTATACTCGGAAAGAGTTGTCAGTGACTGCAAGGGCATGGGCTGGGTAGTGGCGGTACGGGGCGGCATCCACATAAGCCACGGCGGGTTGCCGTTCGTACTGACGCCAGAGTGCGGAGGCTCGCGCTGCTCTACGGGAGGGGATTAACGGTTAGCCAGGAGTAGACGTGGGAAGGGATAGGCAGTGAGGTGGGAAGAGGGATAAGAAGGAGAGTTTAAGGGTAGAGAGAAGTGCGCGACCAGGCCGAGTGCGGGAGAGACGGAGGAGCTGGGCCGTGCGATGGGCCTCCGTCAGCTCCGCAAGGGAGTTGTGGACGCCCATCGACAGTAACCGAGCCGTCGAAGTAGATGTGGGAAGAGACAGGGCCGACTTATACGCCTGGCGATTGAGGCTGTTGACTTTGTCTTCCTCGGTGCGTGAAAGGAAAATATACGGAACAGAATAGATGAAGCGGCCGAGAACAAAGGCCTGGACTAAGCAGCGGAGGTCGTGTTCGCGCGTGCCGCGTGACGTTTGGCAATGCGGCGTATTAGGCAGATGGTCTGGTGTACAGTGTTTGTGAGCCGACTGATTAGGGTGGCGTGCTTGCCATTGGGCTGAAGAAGGAGTCCGAGGATGCGGAGGGTAGAGACGAGGGGAAGGGGTGCGCCGTCAAGGGAGGCGGTGAGGGGAGAAGGCGACAGGGGGGCCATCCCCCGAGGCAGAAAGAGCAAAAGCTCCGATTTGGACGGGGAGCAGCTCAACCCGACAGACCGGGCGTGAGTCGCCACCGCGTCCACGCCCGCCTGGAGAGTGTTCTCCATGTCGCCAAGATTGCCGGTGGTCACCCATAGGGTGATGTGATCGGCGTAGAAAGCATGAGACAGAGCTGAGATAGTGCGTAGAGCACGTTCTAGCGGGAAGAGGGTGACGTTAAATAGAAGAGGGGACAAGACAGAGCCTTGGGGAGTACTCTTGTTGCCATGGGAGAAGAGAGAAGAAAGTGGGCCATACGAGATTTCTGCTGTGCGGTGGGCGAGGAAAGCGCCGCGGTGACGAGGAAAACATGGACACGGGGTCCGACATGAAGGTAGGAGAGCGTCCAGAATGGCGGTGTGGTGTACATTGTCGAATGCTTTGATAAGGTCCACCGCCAGGATAGCTCGAGCGCGTTTGTGGTGGGAGGGGTGTAGGACATCCTCGGAGAGTTAGAGCATGACATCCTGGGTGGACAACTAGGGACGAAAGCCGAACATCCGGATATAGTCATGAGTCCGAATATAGGTCATGATGATCCAGATAGGTCTGGAGGCGCGCCAGGATGACGTGCTCGAACAGCTTGCCGAGACAGGAGGTGAGAGAGATGGGGTGGAGGTGCTCGAGGGCAATAGGTTTACCGGGTTTGGGGATGAAACAGACGTGCATGGGTCCAGGAGGAAGGAAGAGTACCAGCTTGCCAATGCGTATTGAGAAGGTCAGTAAGGGCTTCGAGGGAGGGGGTATCTAGGTTTCGGAGTTAGGTAGGATCGAAGGACTAAAGACGAGCGTCTACGCAGACGATGTCAACGTTTGGCTCAATGAGGGCAGCGATGCGTCTATCGAAGAAAGGCTCCAGCGGGCAGCCGGCATCATAGACTTCCATGCCAAAAGTAAAGGACTGAGCTGTTCGCCGACGAAGTCGGAACTACTAATCATGAGGCCCAAGACCAGGACAGACAACGCATCTCCTCCCAGAATCTCGATAGACTTAGACGGTAAAGAAATTCCGCAAGTAGATGAGATCCGAATTCTGGGCATTCTCATAAGCAAAACAGGAAACAACCACACGACTATAGGTAAACTAGACGCGCATGCAAACCAAGTGGTAAGCATCGTTAGAAGAATCTCGGCCAGAGGCAGAGGGCTAAAGGAGAAGAACAAGTTAAGGCTGGTCCAGACCTTCATATTGAGCTGGATCTGCTACTCAACCCCATTTCTTAACATCAAAAAAGCAGAAAGAAACAAGTTGGACGTAATAATAAGGAAATGCACGAAACGTGCACTGGGGCTACCAATCTCGACCTCAACTGAGGCACTAGAGGGAATGGGGGTTCATAACACATGGCAGGAGTTAGCGGAAGCGACGAGAACGGCACAACTCGAACGCCTGAGTCTAACCGAGACAGGACAGCAGATTCTAAACTGGGTAGGACTAGAAGCGAACAGAGGAACTAAATACCAGACGTTCCAGATTGAGTCCAAAATTAGGAAAGCTCTCACGGTCGCACAGATACCTAAGAACATGCACCTACAACACGATCAGGAAAGACGCCAGCGCAGAGCCAAACACTTGACAACAAAGCTAAGCAGAATGCCACCCGAGACGGTTGCCTTCACAGACGCCGCCCTTGGCGGAGACGGAAGCTCCGTCTCGGTGGTATCGACGGGTCCGGAGTAGAACAGGGCGCGATATCGTTAGCGACAGTAAATCGGCAGTAAGAAATTTCTGCAGAGGCAAAATATCAGACTATGCGTACAGCGTAATATCGAAAGGTAACATAGGGGCCCCGCTCACTCCAACATAACAGGAAACGAAGCCGCCAACGCCCTCGCCCGAGCGCTCATTATCCGGGGGGGACGTCGGCCTCAACCCAACTTTAAGGTCGAGACGCTCGTGACCTACCACGAGATCACAGAGCACTACAGATTAGGACGCCGGAAATATCTACTCCCGGATAGGTCCCTCACGTCCGCAGAGGCGGTCACCTGGCGCCGCCTGCAAGCCACGAACCACACGTCTCCCAGATGGAGATACCTCACACAAACGGGAAATCCGGAGGACCAATTCTGCAGATTCTGCGATAAAATGGGAACTTTAAGGCATATCCTATGGGAGTGCAGCTACTCCCCGGGATATAATTTATTCACGGACGAAGAAGCATGGCAGACCGCGCTTCATAGCGAAGACCCGGCGGCACAGGCCAACATTGTCCGTCTGGCAGCTGAAGCGGCAAACCGCTTCGTCTACTAACCCCTGCCCCTTGGGGTGACATCGGGCTCCCTGGATTCCTACGAGCGGTACCGGAGCTCCGGTGTCACCCCTTACGAACAAAAGTTTTCTCATCATCTCATCATAGGTTTCGGAGTGCCTTGTTAGTGATGCGGTCCGCCCCCGGGGCCGAGGTGGTGCGGAGTGCGAGTAGCGCCACACGAACCTCTCCCAGGGAGATGTCCGCTTCAAGGTCGGGGTTGAGGCAACTAGTGTAGGCGGGAAGAGTTGTTGGGGGGGTCGGTGCAGAGGTAGCGGTCCCGGAGGGCCGCCAGGAAGTCAGTATCGGTGAGTGAGGAGGAGTGAAGGGGATGGGAGATATCCTTGCGTTGGGAAGCTTTGGTGTGTAGGGTCTAGCAGCACCCTGAGAAGTGACCACGTGTCGCGGAGACCCAGGTTGCCGGCCATGCGGTCGCATGTCTGGCCCCACTGTTGTCGAAGAAGAGAGGAGCAGTGCTCCTCTATGTCCGACGCGAGCCGGGCCAAACGGAGGCGCAGGCGGCGATTGTGTTTCTGAGCCTGCCACCGGCGGTGGACAGCGTGATAGGCCTCCCAAAGGTGCAGTAGACGGCTGTCTGCCGTGGTGGAGTGTGGTGCTGCAGGAAGTGTTGATGTGGCAGCATGGACGTCTGCCAAAAGGGTCTCAGTCCAGGCAGAGAGATCGGTGATAGGAGCAGAGGAGGAAGTAGACAGACAAGTGGAACGGAAGCGGTCCCAGTCAACTATCTGGGTCGGACGGGTAGAGGGGCGAGCAAGGTAGGGGAGAGGGAAAGTGGTGCAGAGGATGTAGTGATCGCTACCGAGGGAGACTCCCGTATTAGACCAGGTCGGATCGGCTACATTTTTGGCGACGGTAAGGTCCGGATTGGTGTCTGGTTGGACACTGAATTCGATCCTGGTGGGGCGAGCGAAGTCAATAAGGACGGAAAGACATTCGTTGTGGATGAAAGTCCAGAGTGAGTCACCCTTGCATGTGTTCTGGGGGTAGCCCCTGCTAGTATGGGGTGTGTTGAAATCGCACAGAACGACCAGGGCGTTGCGGCCAGCGCAGGAGAGCGCTTTGCGGAGGACGAGGAGTAGAGGGGCTGAAGGGGCTTTGGGAGGGCTGTACACATCGAGAACGAAGAGGCTTGCCTCAGTGCGACGGCGGGGAAGGATTTCGAGGAGGAGATGGGCACAGTCTGAAACGTCCAGCTGGCGCAGCACGGCAACAAGGTTACGGTGCACCAGCGTGGCAACGTTTGGGTAGGCCTCAGAAGGATGAAAGGAGCTGTAGTCGCGCAGCTTCACGGGAGCTAGGGGTTCCTGGAGTGCTAGGACAGAGGGGACAGTGTCGGGAGGGATGTTCTGGAGGTGGAGCTGCAGGGTGCTCCGCTTGCCGTGGAACTCCTGTCAGTTACACTGCCAGAGATTAAGTTGCGGGGGGTGTCTGGCCATGATGGATGGCGGGGTCACCGGACGGAGTTGGGGTAGGTGCCGGGGTGAGGGGGGCGGGGAGCGAGAGGTGTGCGAGGGTGGCCTCAGTCGCGCTCTGGCGGGCATCTAGGACTGCGACCCTGGTGTCTAGGGTAGTAAGGTGTGATTCGATGGTGGCCACGCGGTTGTCGACACTGGCGACGCGCTGCTCAAACGCCTCCAAGAAGCAGGCTGTTTTGTGAACGATGCCACGCTCGGGCGTGACGTCGTCGGAGGAGGGTGATCGGCGTTCGTGCGGGGGGCGGCGGGTGGGAGAGGAGGCGCGCAATGACGCAGCCGAGGGTGCCATGTTCATTGGCTCCTCAGTTGGCGCCACCTGAGGCGGCGTTTGTGAAGGTGCGGGAGCTGGGCAAGGAGGAGGAGAAGGAGCGGGGGAGGATAGACGCGCTAGCACGGCCTGAAATTGGCGCGCGGAGGAAGAGCTGGTAGGGAGACTGCTCGTCTTCACGGACGGCTCCGTCCTCCCCGACACCGGCTCAGACACTGCAGCCTGTGTGGCCCCCGCGCTCGGCAGGGCATCCATCGACTTGCCGACTCTCCTTATCGACCAGCTCCACCGCTGCTGAGATGGCGGGCCTTCACCTGGCCGCAGACCTCCTGGCAGCAGACCCTCCTGGAGTACCTGTGGCAGTGGCCAGCAACTCAAGAGCAGCTCTCCAGGCCGTGTGTCTCCCGGAGAGGGCTGGCCTTAGTGCAGCCCTCTTGGTAATCAAGCTTCACGCCCTCCGCGCCATTGGCACCGATGTCTCGTTGCAATAAATCCCTGCACACGTGGGAATCCCGGGCAATGAAGAGCCAGATGCCTTGGCAAAGGAGGCACACGGCATGGACACGGCATGGACACGGCAATCAGCGCGGCAGTCATTGCCTCAGACTACTCCAGGAGCACCTTGCAGCGACTGCTGCTGAGCTGTCACCCCAACGCACGCGTGGCGAGGCGGAGTCCCCCGACAAGGCTGCCGGACCGGGGACTGACTACCTCCTGCTACGCCTACAGATTGGCCGCTGCTGGACAACCTCCTGGAGCTTCCGCCTGGGTAGAACTGACTCACCAGCCTGCACACAGTGCGGTGCAGGCGAAACACTGGAGCACCTCCTATGTTTCTGCCCCGCACTCAACCAACACCGAGCCGCCATGGTGGCTCAACTACGCCGCATGGGCCTGCCTTCAGCCTCCAGCACGGACGTGCTGTTCCCAGCCCGCAGCCCCAGCAGGTTATTCAGGTCGTACTCTGCTACTTTGCCGATTCGATGCTGGCCTGACCGACTGTAAATGCACCCTGCCCGAGACGATGACGACTACACTCTAGCTCCCCTTCTTCCACTTTTCCTACTTTCTATCCCCATTCCCCGCCCCTCAGATGCTGAGCCGTGCTCTCTATAAGGGCGGCAGAAACATGCATCTTTTCTCTTTTCCACAACCTCTACTACTACTACTACTACTACTACTACTACTACTACTACTACTACTACTACTACACTACTACTACTACTACTACTACTACTACTACTACTACTATTACAGCTCCTGAGTTTGTAGCTACTGGGCAGCGATAGTGTCCTTGAAGGTCGGGGGTCCGACGTGTGAGGCTGCGATTTCCAGCTTGCCGGTGATGTGGTGGTGGGGGCGGTGGACGTCTCGGACCTGGGCAGAGGCGGGAAGGAGACGCAGCGGTGACGGCAGGCAGACCAGGCACTACGGGAGGCAGAGCGGCGGCGGGAAGGCCGAAAGGTCTTGTGGATGGGCCCAGTGGGTGGCGCTAGTGGGGGAGGCTGGGGCTTAGAGGTGGCCGGAGGTAACGACGGGCCGTTCCGGTCGCGAGCCCGTGACGTGGGCGCCCTTGCAAAGGATGCAGCAGGGGACGCAGGTCGAGGGCTCGACTGCCTTGTGAGCCTGGCTGCAGCGGTGAGACTTGGGCTTGGAGCAGACGTCCGCGCGGTGGCCGGGAGCCCAGCAGTTAGCGCAGGCCTCGGCTTTCGGGCGGAACTGGTGGCAGCAGTAGATCCCGCAGTTGAAGACGATGGCACTGGGGAGGGTTGTCGTGCCGACGTAGGTGATGACGATGGATCTGGAGCGCCCCGTCTAGCGTGCGGCAGCGATGGCGTAGGGGGTGTTGACATTCTTGAATTGTAGATCTTGGACGATCTCGTCCTGGGTTTGGGAGTCCATGGCGTTGCATATGATGCCGCGGAGGACGTCGTCGGGTGTTGCCGTGTAGGCACGCAGGGGGTAAGAGGTGGGACCCAGGCAGAGTTCCGATACCCGAAGGTATAGACGAGCGCGTGGCTCAGATGGGGTGCTGACAGTAAGGGAGTTGTACGGATTGATCCGTACACGGTCGGCCGTGCGGGCGGTGGCTCGATGGTGGCAAGAAAGCAGAGGATTTGTAGCAGGGCTTCGTTAGTGGTAGTGCGGAGGTCAAGCCCCCTTCCCGGCCGGTCTGAAAACGATTTTGAAGTCCTCTGCTGGGAGGCGAGGGAGGGGAGCGTGACGACGGAGAGTGGTAGTGCTGGGGGTGGCGGCTGGCGGTGGAGTGGGGCGAGGCAGGCGTCGTCGAGGGGATGGCCTGGTAGGCCGCGGCTGCACGGTGTGCTGAATTCACGCCACGGATCCATCGTGAGTCGGCTTCTAGCTCAGCAGGTGTGATGGAGACGCCTTTGACTTGGTATGTCGGCGGCTTGGAGGGCTGTGAACGGTCTCGGCGGAGGCGGCGAAACCGGGTGGCGTCGGCCGCAGGTGAGGTGTGGAACGCAGCTGCGCGTTGCGCAGGGGCTCGGAGTCGAGCGTTGCGCGCTAGGCTTAGCGCGTCGGTGGCGTGGCAGATTACAAAAAAAAAGGTTCGAAATGGTCGAAAATGGACGGAATCGGGCTCCGAAGGTGTCAAACGGATCCGCTCACCTTCACGGATGCGTTGGTGAAGTTTCGTGAAGAAAAAGTACAGAGCTGCGTTGAAACAGGCCAATAAGTACGTTTCTTTATATTTTTTTTGTCCTACGCACTGTCCGTTGCTGTCATTCTAAGGGGGCTGTCACCCCGTCAAGCTACTCATTGCAGTAGCTTTTTGTGACTGCTCATTTCTTTCTTGAAAAGACAAATAAATCAAATCAAATCAAATCAAAATCAAATCAGATCCCATGCGAGGCACGTCCGTTCAGCGTTCCGCTCTACGCGCCGCGCGTTCGCTCCCTAGTGAAAGCGCGCGTCCCTCGCGCGCTTTCACTGTACTGTCTTTCACTTTGACTGTCTAGGCACTGTACACATACAGCATACGGCACCACGCGGCGACGATTTCATAGCCGTTTGACGTCATACGGAACCTCTCGGTGACGGCGACGACGACGCCGATGGCAGAAATCCGCTTTGCTATTGCTATCGCAATAAAAAAAGACAACAAATTGGGCAGAACTCTTTTGTGATGAGTCGCCAAGTATTCGAATAGCCGAAACACGTGATGTACAGCCGGGCTCCTCTTTCGCGCTTCTTTATTAAAGCCCCTATATATAAAAAGTAGCGCCATCCACTTCCCTCCTCCTCCGTTCCACTATCGCGCTCGGCACGACCAGCGCGATCGAGGCGCGATATCGACAGTGGCGCCGCCTGCGTCGGGCCCGCCGTGGCAGACGACAGCTAACGCGCTACCAGAGAAAATCCGAGGAAAACTTCGATAGCGCCCTGCGGAGAATTTTTTGAGGCGCGATTTTGCTTCGTCATTCAGTAACTGGTCTTAATAATGCCGTTTTGGAAGCAGAAATGCGACGATGCGACACGGCGCAAATATCAAGTGTGCAGCAAGCGTTTGCGCACGCCGGATGGTAAACAAAAAAAGCCTTTTGCCCTCGCCTTGTCGGTTGCGGCAACTTAAGGCGCAGCAGCATGCTATCACAACGAAGTTCTTGTCCTTAACCCGTTTGATCGGTTTGTGCGTACAGCACTTTCGTCGCACAGGCCCGAGAATGACAGTCGGAGCGCGCTGGAAAGAAAATAATATACAAAAGCGCAACGCGTGCTTCCACGTGACATGGATTGGCCAATGGGGGATGATAAGTGGTTCTTGAGGGAAAGGGAAAGGTTAGCGCTATCTTCTGCAGCCCTTGAGGGAGCACGGCTCAGCGCCAGTAGTAAGTGGTTCATGTGGAAAGGGGAAATGTTGACGCTATCTTCTGCAGCCCTTGAGGGAGCACGGCTCAGCGCCAGGCCAATGGGGGAGCGGAGGAGGCTGCGGCGACAGGAGGCGGCGAGGAGGAAACGCCGGGGTGAGCGCGGTGGCGGCAAGATCTAAGAATGGCGCTACTTTTTATATATAGGGGCTTTACTTCTTTATGGATACGCTGCGCCATCTAGGCGGGCTCGCAGTGTCCATACGTGGCCTCCGAGATGCATAGTGCGACAGATTGGGATATGCATGACCGTTGCTTTGCCCGGTGGTTCTTCTTCTTCCTCTTCTTCTTCTTAGTGCGACATTCAGGGACCTTGAAGAAGAACCGCTGGCACGGCACGCGAAGCGAAGGCTGTTGTCTGAATCGTTTTAGAGCGCAGCTCTTAGGCCAACATTCCTACGGCGAGCATCGGGGTCGTACCTCGGCGTCCCTCGTAACCGAGTGAACGAGCACAGTGTATGATGAAAGAGCGGTTGCGGTGCGCTCATGAAAGACGGCGATAGCGAATAGAGTGCCGCGCAAGACGGGCTTTGTGGCGACGATGGCTACGAGATGGCGCCACAGTAGCACGCGTCGTCTGTTCACCGATGACGCCACTGATGCCATATATGGAAACAAAGCGCTGCATGAGCGGAGGTCTGTCTACGGCGGCTGCCGTTAATAGCGCCCACGCGTCACCAACGCGCTAACCTCTCACGATCTCCCGATTAGCGAGGCAGTCGCGCCACTCCGTGTGCAACGTGCCGCACGAGACAGATTGTCTGCGCCAGCCATTATATCGCGAAATGAAAACACTGCACCCTCCTCTCCCGCTTTCCTCTTCGCGCTCTCTTCGCTTTCGCCGTCTGTCTTCCCCCGCTGCGCTCCGCGTTCGCTATTTCATCCTTCGCTGTGCTCGTTCGCTCGGTTACGCCGAGGGACGCCGACGCTCAACGCTGGACCGGGCGCCTAAGTGCTGCCCTTTAAAAACGCCTTTGAATAAATGTTCCGTGCTGCGTTTGCCTCGGGCGATGTATAGAGAAACATAATTTGGCTAGCCGTTACCATTTATAATCAGCATATGGTGTCCCTCGTGCGGTGCATTGGTCTTTCATGGGTAGCAATTTTCGGCGAATACCCCAGCAATTTTGGTAGCAGAATCGTGCAAAATCGTGTATGGCGTGACATCTTTCCCATAGGAATACATAGGGCTCCATGAAAAAACTAACCAACCCTTCCCCTACCGGAAAATGGGGCTAAGGGAAGCTTATTGTGGGTGCACCTAAACTAACCATGATGCGACGGCTGCGAGGGGGAGAACGACGTCATTGACAATATGCCCGCAGTCCGCCGTTGTCGCTTGCGTTTGATGTCTCTAGTTTGCCCGGCGTCGTGGTTAGCAGCATTCGCCCGCCATTGCCGCCCCGCTTGCGATTCTTCAAAATTCAATTGCTTCAAAATTAAATCTGTCCGTTACGCAAGATAATGAATGGCTCATACCCCCTTAATTAAGCAATGGCTCATACCCCCGTAAACGCGGCCTCCCCATCACGACCACAGGAGAGAAGTGAAATTCTACGGTGGAATGATTAGCGGCAACGCAGCCAGCTGTGGAAGCAGACGACGACGACGAACGCCGGAGCAGTGGGACGAACGCGTGCCGAGCACGAGCACGAGCGCAACCCGATGGGCTCCAACGAGCCAGCTGCGGAAGAAGACGACGACACTCGAGCCAATCACACAGTCACAGCGCAAGCTGGAGGAGCGGATCCATAGGAGCTCTATTTTCGGCACCATGCACTACAGGGTCTTTGCGGCGAAGTCTCTTAGCGTCGTTTTCACGAGACCGATCTGAACTGTCCGCCCGGCGTCGACGGCAAGCTGCGGCTAATTAAGATAGAGTTAAGACACTAGTTAGATAGACACCAGCTTTGCTGGTAATTAAGGCGAAGTGGATTCAGGCACACTTAATTAAGATAGAGCTAGTTAAGGCACTCGAACCCACGACCTTTGGTTGGAGTCGAACCCTCGGCCTTTGGTGGTAATGAACCTTAAGTTAATTAAGTCACAGGTAATTAAGATAGAGTTAATTAAAGCACTCGAACCCAGACCTTTGGTTGGAGTCGAACACACGACCATAGGTGGGAGTCGAACCCATGACCTTTGGTGTTAATGAAGTCGAAACTAATTAAGGGACATTTAATTAAGATAAAGGTAATTAAGGCCCTCGAACCCACGACCTTGAGTGGTAGTCGAACCCTCGACCTTTAGAATTAAGCGGGATAACTAAGCGAAGCGCGCATAGCGAATTAAGGGCAATGACTAAGCGAGTTAAGAGGACGAGTGAGTGAATTACGATGGATGACTAAGCGAAGTATACTAAGCGAATTAAGGGGATGTGTACGTCATGTGTCCGTCTTTGATGCTTCGGCACTTGGGCTTTCGCCTTCAAGTCGTCTTAGGGATAACGTATGAGACCCTGTGAGTATTAGTTTTTTTTTTAGTACGAAACAAAAGAAGGAACAGTAATCGGTATCCGTGCGGCCGCTGTCGCATAGAGACGTCTGTAAATCAAAAATGTCGCTCCTTTTAGTTGTTCATATGAGCGCCATTATTGAATAACGCTACACAATTATAAGAATTGTATGACCTCTCCAAGTTATTCACTCTTCGCTTCCAACCAGTCATCATGGTATTGTGTATGTATAATGACATATACTGTGATAAGAAAAAGAAACGCATTCGGTATTAGTGAATCCCATGATTTTGTATTTTATCGCCGATGACATTCATAGGAGGGAACACAAAGGAATGTGGTGCAGAGGGCGTAATTGTGCCAGCGCTCTGTCTTCGCAGCTGACGTTTTGAAATGTACGTGACAAATTCGTACGTACTGCTGGAAAATAATCTTATTCAAGTGTTTTAACTGGCCTGTGGAACAGCATATATATATATATAGTCATAAAACATGCATTCGTAAATCATGCTCCTGAGCAGATTTTCACCACCATTCATATGAACGGAAAACAAGTTAAAGTTAATTATATTAAAATATCTGAAGTAACACTTGCCCCCAAACAAAGCCACCATTCCAAATATTTGTTGTTGCGCTTACGTGCCCGGCCGATTTTCCCAGCCATCATCCTGGCCATACTGCACCGCTTGATCCGAGGTGCAGCAGACAGCAATGAGCTGTCGCAGTATGGGTGGTGTCTCCCCACGCTTAGCTAGCAGTGCCTTATCAGCAGGCGACTGATAGGAGATAAGATAACATAGCTCCTCTCTCAAGCTTCCTGTAAATCAATGACTGTCACTTGAAGTTGTTGCTTTGCCATTTAAAGAACGCAACTATGTGTTCCGAAAGTATGTTCTGACTACAAATATTTCAAAGTATTCGCAGGGAATTCGCAAAACGATAGCTCCTCGAGGAAGATCATCCCGAACTCGTTACATCGTTTTCTTGCACGTACTTGAATTTGAATTTATTTGCCAAAAAGATACAAAAATGATGAAAATACATGAGAAGCATCTGGATCCTTAGCATCAAGCTAGTCTGGATTCATACATAAATAATAACAGAGATATATATTTACACAATAGCAATTTCGAGAGTTCTTTTTCAAGAGTTTAGTAATTTAGTTACATCCTTGGTTATGCTTGCTTTTATTCACAAAATTTTCGCTGCCTGATTTTGACAACTTCCTTTTCAATGTTAACAAAATTAGCGCCGTTACCCCGCAATTTCTTCTGGAAACGCAGTTAACGCTGCTACAACTAGCATGGCTTCCGTAATATTACAGTCCTTCTCGGGAATGACCAGCTAAAAATCCTTGACGTTGTCGTTGGTATATCGAAAACATCACACTACAGTGACTTCTTCTGCTCTCAATTAATTTACCTAATGAGTAAGCAGCATTCTCTTCTAGTGAAGACCACCTTCTTGTTTTTACTTGCTTGCTTTTACAGCGAATGCTGTATATGGCTATAGACGAAACGAAAAAACCGTTCGTCCCATGTTTCGATAAACGTCTTAATTGGCTGCGCCGTCAGTTACGTCGTTCTCTACGTCGCACCAAAGCGCGCACGCCATTGGCGGCGCCGTTAGTGACGTCGTCTCTGCGTCGTACCTGCTCTGCCCGCAACGCCGCCTCCTCGGCTCGCCGTTGTCGCATACGTTCTTAATCTCGAGTTAGCTCGGTGTCGTGGTTAGCAGCATCTGCCCGCCATTGGCGCTTGCATTCCACTAGAAACACAAACATGTAACCAATAATTCAGACACGCTTCAATACAGCGTCGGGATTAACCCACTGCTAAACACCGGGGCCGCACGTTTCAGCTTCGCTGGTTAGCCATCTGTGCGGAGTACTTGGGCGGTGTTTTTTAATTGAATAATTGGGTTTACCCGCTACGGAGGAAAATCCGATAAGCCAGAGGTCTTGCGTACAGCTAGGGTTCTATGTTTTCAGTTTTCATTTGCCATAAATTCGACCTACCATTTTTTTTTTTGTTTCCACTTCCACCCTAATACTCGGTGACCTTCAGTGAATAGATTATTCCTGATGAATTTTCACTGGCTTTTTTCAGTGGATAATTTTTCGCGTCGATTTTACCGTATTTTTTTTTTCAATGAGATGTTTTGTTGTCACGGAAACCTCCGGTATACCTGCAAATCTTGGTCTTCAATGCTTGACCTGTATCCGATACACGGAATAGCAAAGATTTTGAGAAGCAGTCTAGCAGGGGCACAATGCCATAAGGCGACGTTACTAGGCAGGAATTATGTGTGAGGGAAAATGACATTCAAATGCAAACAGAATCAAATTTTATTCATGATAGTGTACGGCTACAGAGGTCCAACGAATAATGCCCGAGAAGATGTCTAGGTAGCTTAAAGTTTGCTGCTAGGCTAGTTTGTACAAGGTATTTAGTAAAATAAAAGAGCGCAAAAAAGTACAGAGACAATACTGAACAACACAAGCGCTCAATGAGCGCTTGTGTTGTTCAGCGTTGTCTCTGTACTTTGTTGCGCTCTTTTATTTTGCTAAATGTCTAAATAGGTACGACCACGCATTACTGCCAGTTAAATTGTCCATCTCATTTATCCCCCTACTCATTCCTCCCGTGCGGGGTAGCCAACCAGAACTACCTCTGCTTAACCTCCCTCTCTTTCTATGCATCCTTTCTCTCTCTCTCTCTCCACGGCATTAGCTGTGGCAAGTAACCTGCAAAGAACCGTGCCAGGACTCCTCTGATCCACACTGCGCATCCGTTTGCTCTCATTTTTGTTGAAGAGGCAGGTAGGTAAAACAACCAGAACTAATCAGAACATTATGCAAGTCCAACGGATATTTTGTAATTTATGTGAACCGAAGCTTTAGTGAAATTGTCAATTAAATTCTATTCACGCAAATGCAATAGGCACGACTGTCTTTGTTTTTTATCTTTTGCGACGTGCAACCTCAAGGAATGTTTATGTTCGTACCTCACACTGGTCCCAACCCTAATTTCGTGCAATGATTCCGCATATGCATAACACCGGTCTCAAGCTATGCCAAAATGCGGACACGCACTCAGGCGAATTGACACCGTGAAACGCCGAAGCAGCGATGTTTGATGCTTGTCGAGAGAAGAATGATGAGGATAGGTGTATGCAAATACAAGGACGACACGGCGTTATTTAAATGCATTTTAGGCTTTTAATCCCCTTGTGTCACTGTGCCACATGGTCATTCCAGAAGATTTTTTCCAATCATGGGCACACAACCGCGCAGTGGCCCAAAAGCGGGGTTGCCCGAATATAAGAAATTGCAGAAATTCAAAGCAACCTCGGAATATCATAAGTCATTCCACTAAGAGGATTGTGCGTTTTTAAGATGCCTAGGGGTACATTGTGAGCACATACTCGTATCTTATGTCGCGATATATGATTTACTCGAAACAGATGTGGCTCTTACTGGTACTGCATTGTTTATAAAAATTCTGCAGCGTCCGGCAAGGTCCCGACACACCCAGGAACCACGGAATATTTCGGAGGGGGGGGGGGATTTGGCAAAGAAACCTGGTCGTATAGAATTAAGCATTACTTTGGCGGAAGGCTGAAGCCTGACTTTTTTTGTGGGGTGGACATGGTCGTTTCTTTTTAATAGTAATGCATGCTATGAAATGCGAAATGCTTGCACAGACTTCAATTCTCTCAGACTGTCCACATCTAGGCAGAACAGTTTTGTTTAGTTCAAATGTTTACAGGGATTGGTGGTACTTAATGTTTGCAGCTGTTTGCGCTAAATAACTTTATTTAAAATAAACTCTATTGATCCGAGATCGGAAAGGACTGAGCAAGTGACGCCATATTAGGTATAGGTGAGCTCGTATACGCGTGGATGGAGAGATCGCCCGCATTAAGTTCATGAAGGGTGAATGGCACGCCAAGGCGATCGCCTGCAGTCGGAGGCGTACACCGGTGTGTTGGCGCTGCATCCTCTGACGCGCACCCTGCAAGATGTAGGCAGAAGTGTTCAGATACCGCGACGTACTTGCGATTTGGATGTAGCAGCTAATGCACGGAACGGGTACCGCTGCCGTGGTGGTGATGACAGGGCACAAACAGCTAGCCAGATCATAGTGCTCTACCGCATAACTTTTGTGCTCGTTGGCAGAAGCACAAGACAGCAAGTATAAACTGGGTCTTCTTCATCGGGCACTTCTGTGCTTCCGTAGGTTTTTATCCGTTTTATAAACTGGCAGCCTTTTGTGCCTCAGCTGGAACAGTACAGTAGTGGAATAAACGCACATAAAAGGACATCTCAGCTGCTATTCAAGGAGCCAGGGTGGCTTGTGTCAAGATCCTTACTCTTTCAGAAACGTGCTCTGCATCTGACACTTATTACGGTTACCTTCGCACGTTGAGGATAATAGTTGCACAACCGGATGATATTAAAACAGCTTGACGTGAGTAGGAAAAGGTACGGAGACACACTAAGAGATCACATCGAAGTCAGCAGAGGCTGTTATTCAAGCGTCTAAGCCCACGCAAGGCTCAAACACGCATCTAACGAATCTTTCTGAGACTAAAGATTAGGCTATTCGCAGCTCTTTTTTTTTTGTGCGTGCGTATGCGCGTCTTCACATTGCGCAGCAGGAAAAGTAGATCTAGCTGAACAACGTCCGCGCAAAACTCGTCACGCAGTCTTTAGCTGGGCCTGCAATATTAACAGCTGTTCACATAACGGCATCGCTGAGCATAGCCCCGGACTAACGGGCCTTTCACAATGCGTGAGGTTACTGCGGCCTGGAGCGGTTCGCCATCTTCACACGCTGATGGCCCCGTATCTAAAGTGCCAAAAGATACGGAAGACAAAGGCGAAGCACTGTACAACGCTACAGCCTTCCTTTCGCCTTTTGGTCGAACTTGCTAATGAGCCATCTTAGTTTTTTTTTTTTTGCTTTTTTGTTTTAAAGACGACGTGGCGTCATCTGCCGCGCGTGTCTTTTGCTAATAAGCACAGGCGCTGCGCGTCCCTGTCGCCGCTGTTCAGAGTTCATCTGCGAACGACGACTCCACAGGCGTTAATTAACAGAGTGAGCTTTGGGCACACTTCCAGCGCTTCTCGCCATGTTTCGGAGACCTTCAAACAAAGCAATGCACAGTCGGAGCGGCGGGCTCGCAAGACACGGAACGGTTCATTTTGCCGTAATGAAGTAATTGTCTGGCGTTTTAGCTGAACTTAACTGCTTAATTAGTATTTTGCTCGTTAGCTTCTTCTTGAAGCTTCCCCCAGCTCTCGGGGAGGTGCTTGTATACACAGTTGCGCCGAGTCTGAACACACTGTTTGAACGTCAACTGAAAGTTTACCCGTCCATATAATGCTTATACAACTTCAATACCCGCCGTGGTGACGTAGTGGCTTTTGGTGTGGCGCTGCTAAGTCCGAGGTTGCGGGATCGAATCCCGGCTGCGGCGACCGCATTTCGATGGGGGCGAAATGCAAAAACTCCAGATGGTCAAAAATAACCCGGAGTCCCCCACTACGGTGTGCCTCGTAATCACAGCGTGGTTTCGGTACGTAAAATACCAGAATCAAATTTTTTAAACTTAAATGAACATCCTAACCTAACATGGTGGCTTGGCGGCTCCGCGCAGGGTTTCACCATGCACGCTAATGCTTTGCATACTGCTCTCCGATTAAATTGGAAATGTTTTTAAGAACACACGTCATACGAGAGTTATTCGTATTTTGACCAATTTATGTAATCGCAATCTACCGGTGCTAACATATGGGACAGAAACTTGGAGGTCAACTAAGAAGCTCGAGAACAAGTTAAGGACCGCACAAAAAGCGATGGAACGAAAAATGTTAGGCCTAACGTTAAGAGAGAGGAAGAGAGCAGTGTGGATCAGAGAGCAAACGGGGATAGCCGATATTCTAGCTGACATTAGGAGGAAAAAATGGAGCTGGGCAGGCCATGTAATCCCTAGGATGAATAACCGGTGGACCATTAGAGTTACAGAATGGATATCAAGAGAAGGGAAGTGCAGTCGAGGACGGCAGAAAACTAGGTGGGGTGATGAAGTTAGGAAAAGTGCAGGCGGAAGTTGGGATCAGCTAGCGCAAGACCGGCGTAATTGGAGATCACAGGGAGAGGCCTTCGTCCGGCAGTGGACATAAATATAGGCTGATGATTATGATTATGTAATCGCCGTGAATTACGGTAATTTAACATACCGTGAGAATTGACTGGTAATAATTCCGTAACCTGTATCATGCAAACCTGTAAACTGCATCATGCATGTCGTCTAGTGCTGTTGGGAGAAAAGTTGTGGAAAGCCTGAGCTTCACGCCATCAGTTCACATTAATATGATATAAGAAGGCAACGGCTGCGAACACTGTGCCGGCGACTGAGTGAGTGTGTGAACTTTATGCGGTCCACAATAGACGCGAGTAAACTCGACGTCACCTGGCTAGGCCCACCGGTAAAAAGAAAAAGGGGGGGGGGGAGGGGGCGTTGTGTCTTTACTTATTCTCCTTGAGCTTTTTTTTTTGTGTGTTGCTTACTACATAGGGCATAAAGACATATGTATATAGGGTGTCCTAGCTAACTTAAGCCAAGATCTCCAACGAAAAATAAGATTGAAAAAAAAAAACAACAACAATAACAACAAAAAGCTTGCGCTAAGACACGCAAGGCTTAAGAACAGCGGAGTGACGATCACGTAGTTCTTGCAGTTTTACGAAGTTTTTGCAAGGTTGTGCTAGGTTTTTGGTGCTCGAGACGGCTATACGCTCCTGCTATGGACTTACGAGCTCGGCGTCGTGATGCCTCGGCTTCTCTGTATACAGAGAAGCCGAGGCATCACGACGCCGAGCTCGTATCCCAGACTATATATATATATATATATATATATATATATATATATATATATATATATATAGTCTGGGTTTTCGCGCACGTTCCTCATACCGATCCGCCTTCGTTCCCTTTCTTGATCGGCGTATTCGGGATCTTCGACTCCGCCGTCGCTTGGCTAAGGCTTCCTAGGTTCTCTTTGCAGGATCAGCTCGCCGCCGGCGATTGTATTCTTGTTTGGCCAAGCGCCGTGATTCCCGGAAAGCGGCACTTCCTCGGGAGTGCGTTTCTTCCTCGGTCTCCACATGGCTGGTACTACCGCCCGCTCACTAGCAACCCCGCCTTCACACCTGCTACACGGAACGTTTATGGCAAGCGGAGCAGACGCGCTGCGTGCAGTGTCTAGGCGCGGAGTCTTGCGAAGCTATCGCACAGCTGGTATGGGGTTGCTAGGCAACGCGGTGACGTCATAGCTCGGCGAGGTTTTGCGGCTCGCGGCACACATTACGGTTGGCTTAAACAGCCCCACTGCTAAAAATGAAACAGGGTGCAGAACACGATTTTAATACCTATAGAGGTATTCGTTCGTCAGAGGTCTGACTACCGAACACCGTAGGTCTTATACTTGTATCTTTCACCGTGTTCTTTAAACTTTTTTTTTTCGTTGAACTGCTTGGTGTAAGTTAGCTGGGACACCGTGTATTTTTGCAGACATCCAGCACAGTACAGTTTCATATGTATAAAGCTACAGGGAAATCTGGCGCTAGTATCTGCATGTGCCTGCATGGAAATGATGGTCACCGCACGATTTTGTTCATTCATCTCACAGGGACGCCGATTTACCTTCCTCCTTTGAGCGTGCACAGTCCCTTTAAAGAAACATTCGGGGACAGGTGTACTATGAGCAACCAGCGCTGAAACTTCGCTTGCCAACAGCAGCGCCGTAACACACTGCGTTGCGAGCGGCGAAAACAGCTTTCAGTAGCACATGCAGCGCCTTCGCGTCAACGAAGTCAGTGGTCTTAATTCTTGAGACACGTGTGTCCAGCTTCTGCACCGAACGGGCAATGACCTTCCAGAGCGTAGGAGCGCACGCTCTTTGCGCAGCGCACGTGGCCAAGGGCCAGGCTGGGCGGTACGCATTGTGCTAAAGCAAACGTTGATACACGGACGCGCGGATTTGAACTGCATTTTGAACAATAACACACGTGCGTGTGTTGTTCAAAATGCCAGTGCAATTTTAGTGATTTCCCCATACCGAATGGTGTCAGCATATTTTAGTGGCACCCTCCAACTTCCGTAGCGCTTCCTGGAAACCGCTGTTTCCTCATAGCTACCCTGCGGAACTACTTCACGCAGATATCTTCTGCGCACATTCTCCCAGCACGATCACGTGAGGACGAATGCCTAGGACGGACCGACCGCAGGCTACATAATGTGAGCCCGATCGCCTCCCGGCGTTAGTGGACTTCAGTAGACACGGCAACACCGCTGTGAAGGTGACATCCAGCCTGCCACTCTTTGTGCAGGTTAGTGGCAGAAAATACGGTTTTTAGAGTGACCACCCAGGTATGGCAGGGATGCGGTGTCCACGAACATTGCTTGTCTGTTTACTGGATGGTTTTCGCGTGGCGAGCCTGTTGCTTAAATTTCCGGGTGATGTTGAAGGACATCCAGGTCTCGTAACAGAGCAGATGTACAGGAATTAATGCACAATCAAAACGAAATACTTTGTAAACTAACGGTGCTTCAAGCAAACCATGACTCATTCGAAGCCAATAACTTAAATACGCAAAAATGACTTTGCTCTATCGAAATGAAAAATGAAGGCATTGACGAAACTCAGAACGGGCTCACTGAACCGGAAACTTTTGCATCAAAAGTTAGTAACGAAACGCAGAAGTCAGACTGCTTAATCGATTAGATGAGATGGATAATTGTTTCCGGCGCAATAATCTGATAATTAGAGACGTTTGCTGAGTACGACAAAGAACATGAAGAAGCATTGCTAAGAAAAGTAAATGACGAGATCATCGGTGCTACTTTGAATGTACAAGTTCAACTGAAAGAACACATAGGTTAATTAGACATGAGGTTGAATGACAAGACCCGACCGGTAATAATGAGGGTATAGCAGATTAGAGGGACGAAGCAAGTATTCGTAAAGGCACAAAGTTTAGTATTAATAAGAATTTTTCAAGAATAATTGTAGAATAAAGAAAATAGTTATGAAGCTTGGGTGAAGAGAAAAGGAGGCATGGCAATAAGGTGAAGCTTGTCTTTGATGAACTGAAGGTGAATAACACACTTCATGCCTGGAATGAAGAAAGTAATCAAAGGTATATGTGGGGTGCCAACGCGTCAAAAATAACAAATGACTAATGCGAACCGCGGGAACAACGTGATGTCAACGTGGTTTTCGCATTTACGTTAACTATTTTGAGTTAATGCAAATGCGCGAATCACGTTGAATAAAACAAAGGCATTATAAACACTTGTTTTGCAATATGGACCTGACATGATTGTTGCTCCGGAAACGTGGCTACAAACCGGCATACCTGATGCTGAAGTGACATTAAACGAGGTTATAGGATAATTAGGAAGGACCAAACAGGAAGAGTAGAAAGCGGGGCTATCCTGGGCTATCCTGGTTCCTGGATTAAAGCTCATTTATGCCATTTTAGTGTCTTCATTGGAGAGGTGTCTAAACAGATGCTACGTCTGCAAAACTTTGGATCCTAAAAGAAAACAGTACGGCAACATCGTGCTTATAGGTGACATTAATCTCCCGGGCATCGATTGGAACTGTCATTTGCCTGACAGAATGGCTTTGATAGTAGGCAAATATTTCTAGGAATTAAAATTTGTTGCGACCTAACACAGGTTTTAAATGAATGCACAAAGTGTGCGCAACAATTGATTTAATTCTAGATCTAATTTTAGAGTCAGGTTCTTTACCTAGCTACACAAACAACTGTCCAAATTATAATTAATTAGATGGTTCCTTTGTCTTTTAATTATGTCCCCCCAGCTATTTTCATATACATTCCTAAATTCAGATACTGAAATTTTCTCCCGTGGGTCATGAAAGCGTACTTGACTGTCTGCAATATTCTTTTGATGAAGTCAACATCATTTGTAAATCAAAGGAGAGCACAGAGAGCCGACATGAGATCTATTTTCAAGTTTGTCAGCACATTTCATTGAGCGTTTTGTTTCAAAGCGCCATAATTATTTAAGAATCGAAATTCATAAGTAGGGTGTTTTTTTGGGTGAATTGGTGCATAGTAAGGTTACGATAACTTCAGTAACTCATGAGAACAGGCTGGCTTCAGGAAGGGATGTTATACAATCGATGACTTCCATGTAATCGCGATCAGGTAAATGAGAAATTTACGGAGTACAATAAACATCTCTATATGGCTTTCATAGGTTATGAAAATGCATTTGATTCAGTATAGGTACCAGCAGTAATGGAGATATTGCGTAATCAAGGAGTACAGGAGGCATACCTCAATATATAGGGAAGTATCTACAGACTCCACAGCTACCTTAATTCTCCACAAAAAAGTGGGAAAATACATATCAAGATAGGGGTCAGGCAAGGAGACACAATCTGTCCAATGCTATTCACTGCATGCTTAGAAGTATTCAAGCTCATAGACTGGGAAGGCTTAAGATGAGGATCAACGGCGAATATCTCAGCAACCTTCGGTTTGCAGATGACATTGTCCTATTTAGCAACAATGGCGACGAATTACAGCTTATAAGATTGTCCTCTCCAAGACCCTGCTGCCGGTTGGCAACTCTCCGTGTGAGTGATGGTATTGTCCATTTTCTTAGCTATTTTAGACACCGTCAGGTTATTGGAGCCGTTGGATTCGATCGTCATTACCAGGACCCGGAGGGAGTCCACCCTGAGGATGACACCGCCTTCACTTGTCCGTAGAGTGATGTCGACGTCCTCTACAGGCTTCCAACCCTTCCGTTTGGGCCCCCTTCGTCTGGGCCTGTAAATGAGCAGTTCTGATTTCCGAGGGGAACACCGAAGGCCCGTCGGCATAAGATATTCTTCCGTGATCTCGATGGCTTCCTGCAACGCAGCCTCCACCCGTCCGTCACTGCAGCCGGTACACCAAATAGTGACGCCGTCTGCATAGATTGTGTGATTAATACCCTCGACTTCGGAGAGTCCCCTCGACAGACCGATCACGGTAAGGTTAAACAGGGTCGGGGAAATGACAGACGCCTGTGGCGTCCCTCTGAAACCCAACCTAACCGAGTCCGAAACGAGGTCTCCCGCCCTGAGAGTGACTTCTCTGTCTCAGCGACTCAGCGAAAAATGATTAACACTCAAAAACCACTGGAATGGGTTCGGACATGGGTACTACGTGAAAGAAACACTAAAGGATGATGATATAAGTCATAGTCATGAGCATGACTCAGCAAAAATGACAATGACTCAGCGAAAAATGATTTAACACTCAAAAACCACTGAAATGGGTTCGGACATAAATGATAGGTCATGACATGAATGTCATGACGTGCGTGTCATGTAGGTCATGAAACAGCGGCCTACATCTTTGTGCTTTCATGGTCGTTTCATTAACTTGGTCGGCTCCTCGCACTCTGCTTCGCATAACATCGATTCCGGCAGGGCGTGCGATCTGCCGGCTTTTAGCGCGATAGAGTTAAGGGCTCCGTGTCGCAGAAAATTCGGCGTCGGCGCCGGCGTCGGTGTCGTCGTCCGTGGCGGAGAAAATCAACCCGAACCACTCCGACCGCGCCGGCCCTCCGCGTGGCCCAAGGTGTTAGTGAACAAAAATTGAATTTCTTACAGTGAAATCCGTCAGAAAAATGGTAAAGTACGACTTAACCACAACCTACAGACATAGTGGCGTCGGATTGTAATTTGAATGTACGAGAAAACATAATTCTGTTATGAGGAAACTCAAACACAAACCCCTTTTCCAGCATTTCTACCATACCAACAGCAATGCACTCGGGTAGTTAACTTGCGAAAATCTTATCCAGATGGCGCTCGCATCTTCGGCAGGTAAAATTAGGACTTAGCCAGCCTAATGCGTTTCGGACACGCGCGCGTCGGGGCAATATCATAGAATTAATAAAATAATTTTAAAAAGGCCCTAGGGCCTTCACATTTTAATATAAGACGACTTATATTGTCCCTGAAAAAACGTCTTCCCAGCAATACATTTGTGTTTAAATGTAAAGCCGGCTTTAAGGGGATTGGTGTAAGCTTGGTCTTTGTAGGCTGGCTTTCCCACGTTCTGTGTTGCAATGAAGCCTACTCAAAGAAAAATGCGATCAGAACGGGGCCCGATAACGCTATCGCGTTCCACTCTTAAAGGCGAAGCTTAAGCGTCCTCCATTTTTTCATTATTTATAATGCATGTGAAATTAGCAGATCTGACTTCTTCCACTTGTTACCGAATGAGCGCTTCAGGCATTGGAAAGCATGTATATTGCACTACTAATGACATGAAATGATGCTTTCAAATATAGTTTCTGCCCTAGAGATACAGAGAATGTAAAGTTCTTTCTGATTTTCTTAGTTAGCATCTCCTCTCTTAATACATTGCGCATTTGTTTACTATGGTAAAACAGTGTTCTCAGTTATTCATTCAATAACGCTGAGCAGTACTTGCCGATGTTTTGTGTTGCGTTCGTTTATGTCAATGTGAAACGTCCTGAATGCAGCGTGCTGTTAGCTATGAAATGATGCAGAAGAAATTATTATCACTCGTTAAGACTACTGTATTTCAACTACTGTATCAACAAACAAACAAAAACACACAAACAAACGAAGGCCAAGCAGGCAGTCTGGGCTAGGCGGGCGGACAGACAGGCACCTTCCAGACTTGTATACGAAACTTAATCAGGTTGCCTTAGCAAGCTCCGCCAACTTGATTGTGCACGTCGCACTGCGTGCACGACCATCACATTTGCCCATGTCAACAGTGACGGCAGCGTAGTTCCGTCACGCTCCGCTGCCAGGCCCCGAGACGCGCCACGCTACAATGGCCAGCCGTGGACTGACGCAACCGAGGCAGTGGCAGCACGCCTTTTCTCCTTTAACCTTGCGACGTGCAACAGCAGACGGGCGACCGTCGAGACGTTATAGTTACGCAAAAGCAGTAAACGAAGGAACACCGCGTCGAATGCTGGCACGCTCCCACCTGACGGCTCGCGGTGTGTCTCCCGATAGTTGCGCGCTAACCCTGGAATGGAGAAGGGTAGATGGTGAGTGGGGAGGGGGGGGGGGGGGAGGGGCATGCCGTCCCAAGGCACGATTCCAAGGAAACCGCTGTCTGCAAAGCTTTCGGGTCCCACGCTCTTGCTTTCGGGTCTCTTCGCCGATTCTTGCAATACACGGAGGGAAAGGCGGCAGTGTTTGTAAATAGATAAATATAGGCGATGAGGAAATGGGCACGGGTTCCTTCGTCAGAGAGCGCGGGGGCATTTATTTCAGGAGACATTTTTTTTTTGGCCGTCACCTCCGAATGTCACGGTCGTGGCGCGACTGACAGCCGGGCCACGAAGAACGCGCAATAGGCGCCAGGTGGGAGTACGCAGTTTAACTGTCTCGGAGTTGTTAGCGCGCCCTTTCTAGTCAGCTACGATACCTCGGCGTCTTGCCGCGAAGTAGAAGGTCACGCGTTCGATTCCCGGCGACGACGGCCGCCTTTTAACGAGGGTGAAATGTGAAGGAACACGTATTATCATGTTAACGAATTACCTTAGGTGTTCAAAATTAATGATAAGCTCCCCCCTACGGCGTATCTCACGTGCCTTCAGGTGTACTCGTGTGACTCATAACGCGATCATTTAAACGCCACCGTGTTTTCTTCAAAACGATGACGTCGAAAAGCAGAGCCCTACTATTAATCTTATAAACCTACGATTGGTACTTTCAGTGTTGATGCTTTCTTCGCGTACTCCTCACACTCATGTGTCTATCATATATATAGAGATCGCTTGTATGTATATTGAAATCAGAATCGATGGACGGTCAGACATCATAACGATTTAGAGTCACGCAGCAACCTGCAGCAGCAAGAGTCAGTGGCTGAACGAATTGTTGCTAAAATATTTGTGCGACGTCTTAAAGCCGTAAAGCGCAGTGAGAGTAATTTGAAATACCACAAGGTGCCGTAAGCTGTGGAGGCTCTGGAGTTTGAAAAGGTGGTTTCTTTGAACTATGCGAGTTATTTACTTGTTTAACGAGGTAAAAAGAGAGTGATCTTTTCCACGTGAAAGAATGCACAGCGAACCCTGCAAATAACTTTTGGACTGTGGTTCCCCATAATAAATGTTCTCTCTCTCTCTCTCTCTCTCTCTCTCCAAGTCTCTGGCGAGCCAAAATCTGGCTGCAAGGTGATTAAAAAAATCAAATTTAGCAAGATTCTTCATATCTGCGCTCATAGACTTCTTACATATTAAGTCACCTTTTTATTGAAATAAGGATAGAGGAAATAACCTATTCACCTTGAAATGAGGCCGGCTACTTATTTTGACGTAGTAATAATTAAAAGAAATGATAATGTGAGCTTTCAAGAAAAGTCATGAATTCAGACCAGCAGCTACACCTGACATGCCCATCACTGATTTAGGGAGCAGCATCCAACTCGCACTACGCCATAGCAACACGCCGATTTGGTTACTCTTAGTGTCACTAGAGTATGCGACACTGCAAAGCATGCTGTCTTAATCGATTGTCTAATATGTAACGGTTTACCTCGACCCATTTACATGTCGCTAAGCGAAAGAGTATTTTTCTGTAACAGAAGCAGATTTTCCGACATTCTTTTGCAACGATACGCATTGCGCTTATGCCTGTAGAATTTCCTAAGTCTGCTGAGAACGTTCTATATTGTCGTCGATCACCAGCTCTTTATACGTTGTGCCGGTTCCACTTGCCTCTGCATGCGTTCGCTACGAATTTAACATTTTTAGCTAAAACGTTCCGCAACGGAGTTTTTTTCTGAGTAATTTGTTGTGTTATTTGGCCATAATTTCATAGGAAATAAATTATATTTGTGCAGCTGTTGCTTGACCTCTTGAACGTGCGTACTTCCGGTTCCCGCCTGCGCACAGCTTAGGTAGGGCCGGTTGGTGCTTGCTATTCAGTTATACGACATTTCTCCTGAAAGCAAAATTAGTTTGACCCGGGTTTCAGCTGGCATTTTGCAAGATAATTTGCGACGTCTTCCATCGATTATTGTCACTCTGACAGATGCTTCACACGGTCACCGAAAGTCCGGAGGCGGCACAATTTTTGCGACCGTTGAATGGACCTTTCTCTTTGGCTGCAGGATTTGGGTACCTATCTATAACTTAATTCATGGAGGATTCCTGCCCGTGAAAGAATAAAATCCAATAATTACGTCACCTGTACTATATCCCTTGATTATCTCCTGTTTTTAAGTAAAAAAAAGAGAGAAAGCGGCGGAATTCATCCCGTGATGACTGTTGACGGTTGTGCGATAGCATTGAATCTGTATAGTGACACAACGTATTGCCTTCGTCGAAGCAAGTTATGCGTGAGACGTGTACTGCAGCAGAACTCCTCTTTCGTGCTTCGCTAGTAACACTTGGCGCCATAAGGAAATGCGTGGACTCCGAAATGCATGGCGCACCGGTGCGTGCGAACGCCGATAAACGCGTCATGCGGCAACCGGGCTCCTCCCTCGCACTTCTTTCTGCACACGCTGCGCCATCTAGTGGCACTGCCGAGCAGTCCGCGCGTGGCCTCCGAGACAAGAAGCGCGGCACGCCGGTGCCTGCAAACGCAGAGAATGGTTCCCTCGTTTGCACGACACTCAGTGGCACACACTCTGTGACCCAAATTTTCATTGAAGCGCGGCGCATATACAGTGCATTCATGACGCCGCTCGCTAAAGCGTTGCCGTGAAAGGCGTTCATTTCAAAACGACACAGACCCATTGCATTTGTGGTGCAGCCTACTAATTTCGTCGGGTTGCTCTCTATGAGCAACCCTTGCGACGTGGGTTCGATTCAGCTCAGCATCGAAGAAGTATAAGGGATTTTTTTTCGGCATTGTAGAGCAGCACATACAAGTGGGACATACCTAATTATACTCCAGATGATATCAAATACGTACATTGATGAGCGGCACACGCCTGCTGCGACCTACACTGTGACCAAAGTTGGCACCATAGAGGTTCATTGAAGACCAGCACAAAACGAGTGGCACATAGCCATTGCTCCAAGTAGCTGTTAAAGAGAATTTCTTCAAACAGTGGTTTTTACCTAGTCCCGCATTTACTGTGACCCATGTTGGGCGACACATATGCACACCTTGCCACATACTGAGTGACCCAAGTTGTTCCGACAGTTGGTTTCGAACCCTGTTACCTCAGCACAGCAGCCCGATGCGCTACCCATTCGACTATGAACTATCCAGTGATCCAAGTAGGTGGAAAAATGGTTGGATATAAACATAGATAAATAGATGCATAGCCCCCGGAGAGTGCGGGACGTACCTCTAACGCATTAAAAAGACTTTTCAGAAGTTAAAGCCGGAGCGCCATTCTTGGAAGCAAGATCTCCCAGTTACTCCGCGGTGCCATGCGGTTTGATGACGCAATGCCGTACGTGTATAGGTGATACATTTAAATGCGGAGTCCTGAACCGTAACAGAGACGCTGGCACTGTTATGGGAAATGTTACATTGAGAAATGTAAACGAACGTTGCAGGGTGTCTGCATCGACGACAAGTCATCGACTGTCCACCAGAATGACGAATAGGCACTCGCTACCACATGACGATTCTGCGTCGACTGAGGTGGCAGACTGGCCACGTGGTGTTCTCCGCATCTCAGAGCACGCATGGCCGAGGCATCGTGGGTGCTACACGGACTATCGCAGCAAGCGCGTACGCGTGAGGCACGAAACTTCCGGGCCCAAGGTTATTCAGCTAGCCGCCAGCAGGTTTATTTGCCACCATATATATGATTAGCCATGTAACCCCCTCCCCCTTTCCCTTACACTACGCTCCAATTGGGAGTCTGTAAGGTACTGTAAATGAATAATTAAGCAGTCAGTGATGATTCCCTGGCAAGTTATTTATGTAGTGCTAATTTCGTTCCTGGTGGTGGCGTGGAGCAGAGGTAAAACACCCCACTTCAAATCTGAAGGTCCTAAGTTCGAATCCTGCTCCATTCCACTACATTTTCAGGCATAGAGTGGTGCCTGACACCGGCAAAAAAAAATATATTGCCGAGAGCTAGTGGGGCTATACTAGTTCAGTTGCAACCAAACTAGGCATGCCCACTACGCTTCATCAAAGTCACTCCCTCACCAGAACAGGAATTGGCCTCCCTGGTGCAGTATTCGGCCACTACCTTCCTCATGACTCCGACAATTAACCCATGGCCCTCTGTCCCCAGTGGCTGCGGATCACCTCTCCAAGGCGGCGGTCAGACGTGCGACGTTGTAGAGGGTGCTAAGAATCTCTGGGTCCGGACAGGCCGCCAATGGAAACTGAACCTGGCAACGTTCAACACGCGCACCCTCTCGAATGAGGCTAGCTTAGCAGGACTATTTGAGGAATTATCAGGCATTGCCTGGGATATTATTGGCCTTAGTGAGGTTAGAAGAACTGGTGAGGCTTACACAGTGCTGACTAACGGCCACGTCCTCTGCTACAGATGGCTTCCAGATAAGAGAGAATCCGGAGTAGGATTTCTAGTTCATAACAACATAGCGGGCAACATTGATGAATTCTACAGCAATAGTGAGAGGGTAGCAGTCGTCGTAATAAAGCTGAATAGCAGGTACAAAATGAAGGTAGTACAAGCCTATAGGCCCCAACTTCCAGTCACGATGATGAAGAAATAGAACAGCTTTATGAAGATGTGGAATTAGCAATGAGAAAGGTGCAAACTCAGTATACTGTAGTCATGGGCGACTTCAATGCAAAAGTGGGCAAAAAGCAGGTTGGCAAGCAAGCAATTGGAAACTACGGCATCGATTCTAGGAATGCAAGAGGAGAGATGTTGGTAGAATTCACGGAAAAGAATAGGCTCCGAATAATGAACACATTCTTCAGGAAGCGCACCAACAGGAAGTGGACCTGAAAAAGCCCTAATGGAGAAACAAGGAATGAAATAGATTTCATACTTTGTGCTGGTCCAATCACACTGCAGAATGTAGAAGTGTTAGGTACGGTAAAGTGCAGTGACCATAGGTTAGTGAGGTATAGGATTTCTCTCAATTTGAAGAGAGAAAGAGTGAAATTAGTCAAGAGGAAACAGGCCAACCTAGACGCAGTAAGGGTGAAAGCAGACCAATTCAGGCTGGTGCTCGCAAACAAATATGCAGCTTTAGAACAGGAAGATGAAGGTAACATAGAGGTAATGGATGAAACCGTAACTAGGCTGATCTCAGAAGCAGCATTTGAAGTGGGAGGTAGGGCACCAAGGCAACCACTAGGTAAGCTCTCCCAAGAAACAAAGGACCTAATTAAGAAACGACAAAACATGAAAGTGTCCAACTCGAGAGATCAGATAGAATTCGCTGAACTGTCAAAACTGATCATCAAGAAGAAAGTAAGAGATATTCGAAATTATAACGTGAGAAAGATTGAGGAAGCCGTAAAATATGGACGCAGCATGATATCAGTAAGAAGAAAGCTTGGCATAGGACAAGGCAAGATGTATGCACTGAAAGATAAGCATGGTAATATCATCAGCAATTTGGATGACATAGTAAAAGCAGCGGAAGAATTTCATACTGACCTGTACAGTTCCCAAAACAGCCAAGCTACTTTCATTCAAAATAGTGATGAACCGGATACAGAAGCTCCTTCTATAACTAGCGATGAAGTTAGAAGGGCCTTGAAAGACGTGACCAGGGGAAAAGCTGCTGGAGAAGATGGAATAACAGTAGATTTAATCAAAGATGGAGGAGATATCATGCTTTAAAAGCTTGCGGCCTTTTATACGCAATGCCTCACAACTTCAAGAATACCAGAGAGCTGGAAGAACGCCAACATTATACTTATCCATAAGAAGGGAGACGTTGAAGCATTGAAGAATTATAGACCCATTAGCTTGCTTTCAGTATTATATAAAATATTCACCAAGATAACCTCTAATAGAATCAGGGCAACACTTGACTTCAGCCAACCAAGAGAACAGGCTGACTTCAGGAAGGGATATTCTACGATGGACCATATCCATGTCATCAATCAGGTAATCGAGAAATCTGCGGAGTACAATCAACCTCTCTATATGGCTTTCATAGATTATGAAAAGGCATTTGATTCAGTAGAGATACCAGCAATCATAGAGGCATTGCGTAATCAAGCAGTACAGGAGGCATACATGAATATCTTAGCAAATATCTAGAAGGATTCCACAGCTACCTTGGTTCTCCACAAGAAAAGTAGAAAGTTACCTATCAAGAAAGGGGTCAGGCAAGGAGACACAATCTCTCCAATGCTATTCACTGCATGCTTAGAAGAAGTATTCAAGCTGTTAGACTGGGAAGGCTTAGGAGTGAGGATCGACGGCGAATATCTCAGCAACCTTCGGTTTGCAGATGACATTGTCCCATTGAGCAACAATGGAGGCGAATTACAACAAATGATTGAGGACCTTAATTGAGAAAGTGTAAGAATTGGGTTGAAGATGAATATGCAGAAGACAAAGATAATGTTCAATAGCCTGGCAAGGGAACAAAAATTCAGGATCGCCAGTCAGCCTCTAGAGTCTTTAAAGGAGTACGTTTACCTAGGTCAATTACTCACAGGGGACCCTGATCACGAGAACGAAATTTACAGAAGAATAAAATTGGGTTGGAGTGCATACGGCAGGCATTGCCAAATCTTGACTGGGAGCTTACCACTGTCGTTGAAAAGAAAAGTGTACAATCATTGCATTCTACCGGTGCTAACATATAGGGCAGAAACTTGGAGGTTAACAAAGAAGCTCGAGAACAAGTTAAGGACCGCACAAAGAGCGATGGAACGAAAAATCCTAAGAGTAACGTTATGTGACCGGAAGAGAGCGGTGTGGATCAGAGAACAAATGATGATAGCCGATATTCTAGTTAACATTAAGCGGAAGAAATGGAGCTGGGCAGGCCACGTAATGCGTAGGATGGATAACCGGTGGACCATCAGGGTTACAGAATGGATACCAAGAGAAGGGAAGCGCAGTCGAGGACGGCAGAAAGTCAGGTGGGATCATGAAGTTAGGAAATTCGCAGGCCCGAGTTGGAATACGCTAGCGCAAGACAGGGGTAATTGGAGATCGCAGGGAGAGGCCTTCGTCCTGCAGTGGACATAAATATAAGCTGATGATGATGATGATGATGATGATGATGATGATGATGATGAGTTTCGTTCCCTATGCAGCACACTTCGTGCCAGTTTGTAAACTTCAGGTATTCAATAGCGTGTTGCGCACGCCAACTGCGGCCTGTTCTTGGTGAGAGCCCCTACTTCGGACCCTACAAACAAACCCAGTTGCTTCGAGGGTCACACAACGTCTTGGCTATCTGTGGCAGCGAGGAGGACGGGTTTTGTGGCTATGGCTGCAAAGCTGTTGATACAGACGAAAAGAGGCCAAATTTTGAAATACAAGGGAGTTCACAGGCCCACGCAGTGCAGATCTTCTCACAAAGTCAGCGTCTCAACGACCGCACGTGAGAGCCGAACGTGACGAAATGGAGGGCATTGCCATTTCCAGTGACGTACATATGTGCGCCGACTCGACTCTGCAACTATGCGCGCGTACCCCACTTATTCTTCCTGCAGCCTCTCAAAGAACTGCCGCTTCTTTTCTTTTCTCATCTTTTTTTTTTTTTTCGGCGATAATAGTCGAAGAACTCGAGGGCTATTTCCAGGCAGGTCAGCGCTCCCGTGGCGTACTAAGATATCGGCGCGTCGGACAGTCTGCCGCAGATGATTGACCGCTTTATTGTCGTCCAGTTGAGCAGTTTGTTGTTCTCGACCATTGCACCCAAGCTTCATCGACCGCGTCACTCAAGGTTCATCGAATTCGTAATGCCGCATCTTCACGTCCACGACGTCTGCTAAGCCGTAGAGCTTCGTACTAAGAACGCTAGAGGTAAATGTGACGTCAGTATCTGCGCGAGATGCCAATATGGGCTAGTCGTCCAGCGTGAAAATGATGGGAAGTTCATTGATTTGCCTAAATATCATCCTTCTGGCTTCAGACGACTAAGTGAATTATCACTGTAACGTTTCTAAAGGAGGCAGTGCTCTCCTGCAATGAAATTGGTTAGTCAATTAGTCCGATTTATAGCCTGATTTCTGTCATTACCGCGTTTTTTTTGCGAACATAACAAATGCATATAAATATTTGAGAGATAATTACTTATAAAGTAAGGTGGTGTGTTACTCACCGTGCATAATCTAGATTTTGCGACACGCAGGCAAAGGCGGGGAGGTTAACCAAAAGGAGGTGCGGTTTCTTACCCTACAAGGGGACATGGGGAAACGCACCTAAAGAGAAAAGAATGGAAATGAGTGCAGGACACTACGCGATTATTTGAAATCGTTGTGAACGCAAACCGTCCAACTGCTCTAAATAAACTTTATCAACTAACACGCAAGAATGAACCGCCTTTGAGATTAAAAGAAGCTACAACAAGCTTTTTCGGGATATTCCATGCCAGATCATCGGCAAATACGTGTACTGCTCATAATTCCATAGTGTGTTAACATTTGCCGTCCCAGATTTCTCTACAGTAATGTTAACAAGACGCTTCATATGCGAATCTACAATAGCAGTGCAGAAAATGCACCACCTGGTAGCGGGTTCTCTCTCTCCTCTTTATTTTATGGTCTCACGTTGTGTACAAGCAATGACATGAATAAACTTTGACTTGAGGCCCGATCAGACTTCCCTGCTCCAAATGTATCCAAAGCGTAGAAACGTTCTCATTCGGCAACCATAAAAGCAATTCCAAAATGATCTGTCGCATCAAAAACAGTCGTTCTTGCGACTGGTATTGCTGGAATTATTTTTTTTTAATTGTCACCCCACCAGATTTCAACCTCAACAATGTTTTTCAAGGTTCTGGGTTGTTCGGTGTGTTTCGAGAGCCGCTTCCGCGACGACGCACACATTTCGTGCAGCCAAACGGCACTGAACGTGGCAGTTTGGTCGTGCAAGGACAGTCGATTTGAGAGAAGAAAAAAAAAAAAAAACATGGAACGACATTCATGAAGAACCCTCAGGGCTATACAAGAGTGCTAAGCTGGGCTTGTTGGTTCAGTACGGCTTCAGGACTATTTCTTTATCCGCAAACGTATTCCCTTCCGCGCCGCATGGTTTAAACGGCCAGAATCATCGCGGTCAGGAGATGTGGTGTTGCGGAGGCTACGCGTGGGGGCGCCACTTACTCTTGCGGCATCGCACGCTTGGCCACAACAGCTGCCCATGGACCCATTCGCTCAAACCGGTCCGTGCTATTGGCTCCTGCATTCATGGGTAACCGTGGTTCATCTGCTACAGTTGTGCCTTGGCATCATATGTGCTTAGCGTTCGCCACGGGCAAGGAAGTGGTCATCCATCTCGCGAGGCCGCGGAAGAATGGCACCTGGATTCGTGGTGCCTAACGATACGCCTTCCTTATGGCTATTATAGGAATAAACATACGCATTTACCATTAACGATGGGCTGATGGGCAAACATTGAAATGAAAAAGTGGTAAACTACGCTGACGACAAAATCAAGGCAGTAAGGTTATCTCTCTCTCTCTCTCTTTTTTTTTTTTTTGATCGAATAAATGTGAAAGTCAAGCGACAGCCATCTGTGCTGCAATGCATCAAAACAAGCATGCGGCATCAAAACAAGCATACGGCATCGAATATGAAGTTCTTTGGTGTGTGTGAGTGTGTGCCATAGATGGACACGTTGTTTTATCACTGCAGTACAGAAAGGTGGTAACAAATATTAACTATTTACTCTATAGCTCCAGATTCTTTTTTTTTTTACTAAATGATGTTACTACTCGTGCGGTCAACCCAAGACTCGGTACGGAGGCGTCCTGTCATTAATCAGTGTCTGATCTGACTGCGGCCGAGAATTGAACCCGAAACCTTGCGCTGAGCAGCAGAACTTAAAGCCCCTAAGCCACCACGGCGGATAGGAGCATACAAGTGCTAGGAAAGAAGATGACAGCATAGAAGATGAAATGCGAGATTAGGACAGCATAGAGATTAAATGAACGAAGGAAAACAACATATGAAGAAAATGACAGGCGTAGCGTACGAAAAAAAATAAAATTGGTTAATTTGTGATATAACTAGCACACTCACTGCCAGCAATACTCCCCCCCCCCCCACAAGCAAACAAACAAACAAACAAACAAACAAACAAACAAACAAACAAACAAAACTGCTAGCTTCACCCGGAGGCGAAACACCGACAGCGATAGCAAGGTCTAACGTTGCGCTGAAGGCACCTCCGAACGCTGGCGTGATGAGGAACGTGACAGTAGCGTTGCAGGTGCCGCGCGCAGGAAACGAGACCGAAGGAAAACCGTCGGCGCTGGCCAGCGTCCAAAGAAACCCTTACGTAAGTTTAGTCTGACATTCATCGCTGTGTAAGATGCACACAGCTGCGCAGCTGTAACGCCAACGCGTGCGCGCACAACGTACACGCAAAGCAGTCGAAACCGGAACGCTGCTCTGGCTCCGGCAGAGCCGATTGACTGCAGTGCACTGCATGACGGTCGTCCACTTGGCGTCTTCGTCGCCTTTGGAACCAACCGAACTTCGTTTCCAATCCTTCCAATCTACCACGTGCGGACCGCGCATGCGTCGTCAATAGCGGGACAGCATGACAACGCCAACGGCAACGACAAAAATGCGCTTTGAGCGTCCGTATGTAATTGCTATCGCAGTAATAAGTTTTTGGTCGTGTATAACCCGTAGATGACCACTGGTGTATTGGCTTAATTTCTTCGAAAGAAATATAAACTTTATGAAAAAAAAACAGAACAAAAAACAGCGACAACATTCCACTTTATGCAATTCTATAGAAGCCCTACTGTAATACTTTAGGAAGACGAATTAATTCTGGGGTTTGACGTGCCAAAACCACGATTTGATTACGAAGCACGCTGTAGTGGGGGACCCTGGATTAATTTTGATATCAGGGGATGTTTAACGTGCCCCCAGTGCACGGGACACGGGTTAGGAAGACTTAACAAAATAAAAAAGGACATTATGAGAACAAGAATAAAACGCTGACAATAATCTGTAACAGCAGTGGAATGAAATTAATTCCTTCCTGGATAGAGCCGCGTCTAATACAATCATACAGAAGAATTTCTCAAATAACACCTACGGTAAGCCATCGGACGTTGCAAATGCATTAAAAAAAATTATTCTCTGTGCAGGTCGGCCCATGAACCGTTCCGCCTGACACCTTCCTTTTTCAACCTGTTTCACTAGAACAAATAGGCACTATTCTCAATAACATCAAACACGACTGCCGGACAAGACGGCTTTCACTCTGCTCATATAAAATTGATGGCACATTTATTCTGTGAGACGTTTTCATACAACATCAACCCATCATTGAAACACACATCCTCCCGGCCGCCTCAAAAAAGCCATGCATACTAATCCCGGTTTCTAAAAAGTGTGACAAATGCCTCATATCGAACTACTGTTCAATTGCTATACTTCAGCAAAAGTGTTGAAAAAAATAATCGTTACTCATTAAGGTAAACATTTCCCACAATTTACCATTCTTTATAAACTTCAGTTTAGGTTTCTGCCAAGGTATTCTACTGAGCTAGCAATAATATATTTAACAGACAACATATGAAAAACTGCAATAGCTGCTGGTAGATTTCTTGTTCCTTTCAAAAAGCATTCGATTCGATTGTTCACTGCATGTGCCTAATGTTTCAGACACTAGACTTCAATCTAGTAATTGGCCTAACTTTAACATCCGCAGTTACTTGCACGATTGAAAGCAATCTGTATAATTTCGCGCCGACGCAGTGGAAGCGTGAGAGATGAACGCGGCTGCATACGCGTCTCATGCAGGACGCATCTCGGTGATGGCAATATGGCGCGTTTCTTCAATGCTAATCGAATTAACGTCGGCATTCGTCGTGAGATGTATGCTCCTGGATTTTTTGATACTAAGAAGTCTAACTTTACGTTATTAAGAGGAAAGCCGTAGGTGTCTATGTTGGCGGTGACCTTGCAGTGTCCCTGGCGAAACTGTGCCATGGCGAAAAATGGCCGACGCCGCAAAGAGTAAAAACACGTCTAAAAATGTTCGAATTGACGTCACATTTCTCAGGGAGGTTCCTCTAAGCAAAGTAAATTTTGGACACGGTGGGAATCAAACCCTGACCTCCGCGGTGCGAGCTGACCACGCTTCCCTAAAGCCACGGCTGCTTTTTCCACGGTGGTGGTTCACTAAAGGTGTGCCGAGTGCGTGCCCGATTGCACACGTCACGTGGTGACGCGCTCGTACCACTGTTTGCGCGTTCGTCGTCGTCTTCTTCCACAGCTGGCAGGCTTTCGCCTTCACGTTTTACAAACGTGTAACACTTGCTTACTTTTCACAAGCGAAGCTTGTCTTTATCTAGCCTGAACGTCCCTGTCTGTTCGCAGAAAAGATGATGATGATGATGATGACCTTTTCTTTGGCGCATACCCACTCACGGGGATCGGCCAAGAGTCGGGCAGATTTTATATACGTGCTAAGTGAATAAATTTAGCAAATGTCTAATTTTGGTAAATATAATAAAGCGAATAAATTCTAATACAATTCAGTGGACAATAAATATATAAAAAGTAGGCATACTAGTACAAGAGGGAATAAGGTAATGATAAATGGATTAATATGATTAACAATGGAACCGGTTTGATTCAACAATGAATTTCTCTATGGCGATGCATACATTCCTGTGTGAGTGTCCAAGCACAGAAGCTCCGAAAGACAGCAGTTCCGGAGAGTTCAATGGCAGGCCGAGCTGTCGCATTGCAATTTGCAATGTTCTTTTTCTTAGGGAGGAGAAACGCCGGCAGTCCAGTAAGTAATGGTCGATCGTTTCGAATTCGTTACAGAAATGGCACAAAGGGGAGATCGCCAGACCAGATCGGTGCATGTAGAAATTTAGGCGGGGGACTCGACATCGCAGTCTTGTTAATGCCACTTCTGTTTGTCTGGATTTGCAAAAGTTCCTGCTCCAAGGGAATTGTAAGTGGTGCAGTTCGGAGGATGATGTTAGATCTGATTTTGATGCCATAAGGGTGTATCTTCTAAACCTGGCAGACGTTATGAAACCTGTCGTTGGAAGAAGGGAACACACAGGGCCTGTAATAGAAGCCTTTGCCAGGCTATCTGCCGCTTCATTCATAAATATGCCTTTGTGACCAGGTACCCATACTAATCGCAAATTCCGCAAATGACTTGGAACCAATGAGTGCAAATTTTTTACTATATGCGACTCGCCAGGAGCAGTAAGTGAGGTGCACAAGGATAGAGAGTCTGTTAATACTACCGCGGTTGTTGTGGGAGGCTGTAGCTTACGCAAAGCTAAGACAACAGCTAGGAATTCCGCTAGGAATATTGGAGTATAGTCGGGGAGTCGAACAGAAAAAGACCAATCTAATGCAGATGAAAAAATTCCAACCCCGGCTTTTTCCTCACTCTGCGAAGCATCTGTGGCTATAATTACGTTTGTTTGGAGCTTGTCCAAGTGATCTTGGAGTAAGCCGTTAAGAATATGCCAGGGAAGTTGCTTCGCATGGTTGGGGTATATGTTATCATAAGTAATAACCAATGAATTTTGGATGCTGCTTACCGTGATTATATCATTTAATCGTACATTTAACGGACTTAATAACGATTCTGTTTTATTCACCTGTGGCGTGTGAAACCGAGGCCACGGGACTCCAAAAAATAAAGCGGGTTGACCAATAAATATCGACTGGGATCTTCTTATTGGTGATTCATAGAGCCTTATGAATGTTTGAACAGTGAGTATTTTAAATCTCATTTCTAGGGAAGGAAGTCGTGATTCCTTGTAGAGCACGGCGTTTGCTACAAACTTTGGCAGCCCCAGACATAAACGAAGTGCTTCCCTTTCCAGCAAAAGTAGTGGACGTAGTTTATAAGCAGGGGAGCCAGAGAATAACACACAGCCGAACTCTAGTATTGGCCGGATATACATGCGGTAAATCATTAAAAGTGTGTCCCTGCGCATGCCCCATCGATTATTGCTAATCCTTTTCAATATCCCCATTGCACGGGAAGCTTTTGAGGTTATATTTTCAATATGTAGACGCCAGTTAAGGTTTCCATCATAAACAATTCCTAGGTATCTGACTTTTTCCACTTGTGGAATAGTGGAATGGCGGTACGAAAGGGATATCGTAAATGGGTCTTGTACCGGAAAGACAAGAACAGCGCTCTTATTTACATTAAGAGACAAGTGAATACTATCCAGCCAAGCTTCCAACTCGCATAAGTATTCCTGTAAGTACTCGTACAGTGCCTGAATATCATTTGCCGAAGCAAAAAACGCTATATCATCAGCGTAAACGTACGTGCATATATTCTGATGACAAGGAATGGAGCTTAGCAAGATATTAAACAAAAGCGGAGATAACACTGAGCCTTGTGGAACCCCGCGTGTTTGTCTGAATTTTCCTGATGCAATTCCACTTTGCGCACAGTAAAACTCCCTGCCCTGCAAGAACTCAGCAGTCCACGTTACGAAGTAATCAGGTAATCTAATTTCCTGCATCCTTTCTGTTAAAATAGGGTATTCCACACTATCGTATGCTTTTGAAATGTCTAATGTAACTAGAGCTGCACATTGGTTGTGGTAGCGAGCCAATTGAATTCTGCTTTCTAGGTCGACGTGTGCGCACCAGATTGACATCCCTGGCCTAAATCCAATTTGACAGGGGCTCAATAATTCTCTTGTTGTCACAAATTCAATCATGCGGGTGTATAATAACCTTTCTATTAATTTTACAAAATTTGATGTTAGAGAGATCGGCCGAATATTGTCTAGTACATACCCTTTGTTTTGGTCTTTGAGCAGTGGAATCACCTTCGCGATTCTCCACACAGGAGGGATCCAAGCATATTGTATTGAGTGATTTACAGTATCTAACAGAACGTTAGGAGCGATGTCAAATAGAAGTTTAAGCATCTTAGTAGTGAGTCCATCAGGACCTGGGGCTGCAGCTGGTAAACATGAAACAGCCTCCGACAATTCCGACAAAGAAATCTCTTCGAAATCTTCAAATGTGCCCTGTCTTTGAGGAGAGGAGGGAAAACAGGTCGAGAATCGGACCTCCAAACCTCTCGCAATTACCTCTAGAGATTCTACTTTATCACTCTTGGTTAAAACTATTGACTCCAAGTTCAAGGGACGCGGAATAAATTTTTGTGATCTTAAAAACCGAAACAGTGCACGCTTATTATTTGACTTTGAAAGAAATTCAAAATGACGAACATTGTAATCATCTTTTGCCTTAGATACCGTTCTTTTAAACGTTCCAGCCATAAATTTATAGTTATTCCAGTTTCTCGGAGACTGGTTCTGCATGAGTTGTTTCCACGCAGCTTTCCGTCGCTTGTAATCCCGCGAGCAGTCGTCATTCCACCAACGCGTAGAAGTACTGTTCTTGCTAGCTTTTAACTGGAATTCTGATCTTTTGCGCGAAGTCTCTAAGATTGAGCAAATATCCTCAGCGTTCAATGCATGATTTTCAATTGTTGATTTGAAAGTGGTCTGCAAACATTTTTTAAATCTATTGTAATCCACAAATGAGTGGATTCGAGCCTCCACGGCGGACTGCGAACCTATGACTTCAAACTTAATTGGAACGTGATCACTATTTGTCCCAACATTCACTGTTTCCCATGCTGATATGGAAAGACCTGGACCCGAAAATGTAAGATCCAGCACAGATCTAAACTGTCCGCGAAGAAATGTAACTGATCCCGAATTTTGACATAGAAAATTATTACTTGTTGCCCAGTCCCACAGACGCTTACCACACTGGTCTGATCTGACTCCCCAGGATATATGATGTGAGTTGAAGTCTCCAGCCAATACAATTTCTTTACCGCATTTTGCCAGAACTAAGTCTAGTGGGCGTGTATCCTGAACACCCGAAGGAAAATATACATTAGCCAACGAGAAGGGCCTACTGCCAGGGAGAGTAATTTCTACCGCTAAAATTTCACATTCTGGAGACATCAGCTGGAATGATATATTTGCCCTGTGGCAAAACTTGCTTGATACCATAATTAATAAGCCCCCTCCTTTAGACGGACGATCTAGGCGAAACGATCTAAAATCACGTAAACAAAATAATTTTTCAGGAGATAACCAAGTTTCTTGCAGTAGAATTATATCTGGACAAAGTTGATAAGACAGAACGTTTAAATCGGTAGAAGCAGCGAATATTGATCTGCAGTTCCACTGTAGTACCCTCATCTACCTTCCGGTGATGAGAGCACCGCAGAGGCAACTGCCTCCTCCAAAATATTAGATTTTGAGTTGACTTCAGAGAGGATTTTCTTAGATTTACTAATTGAGCGTAAAGTGGTATTCTCCAGTGGAGAAAACCTCCTTTTCTGAGCCCTCACATCAATTTCCATGTTTGAGGTATCCTGTGAATCAGAATTGACTGAGCTAGTAGTGTCTTTGCTTGAGGAACCTGGAATAGGCCTAACTTGTTTTATGAGAGATGTTGCAATAACCTCATCTTCCTGAGCGTGAGGTGTAGTAGCATTCATTTCAGAGTGCATTGGTTGAGCAGTAGCAGTCGGTAATAATTGCACTAGTTGTGAGGATACAAGGCCATTAAAACATTCCGTGACGCTTTCTACAATACGCTCCATGATTTTAGCCATAGACTTTTCAATCGCTTGTGCGATTACCTCTGACAGGGTTCCATCAACGACAGCCTGGTGTCGTGCTGTCACACTCGCATATCCATGAGCTCTTTCCTTTACGGCCACAATGGCATCTCGGCGTGAGCAACGCCTTTTGTCCATAACTTCCAGGATTTGAATTTCTTGATTTCTAGCAGGGCAGTTAGAATAATCAGCCTTGTGGGCTCCATCGCAAAGGCAACACGTGTCCGATTGAGCCGAGCAGTCACTAGCGGAATGGCTCTCCCCGCATGTACAGCAGCGAAGGCTAGATTTACAACCGCCTATGCTATGTCCGAAGCGCCAACAATTGCGGCATTGTAATGGGCGCGAGGCAAGCGGATCCACTCTGAAGATCAGAGGCCAGATCTTTATCTCAGTGGGGCAAGATGTACCCGCAAACGTGGCAATTACTGATTCTGTGGGTACACGTGCATTGTCCACTAGTCTGTTGCACCGGTAAACAGAAATTGCCCCAGCCGCGGAGAGCTTTTCCAGGGTCTCTGCCGGACTTAAATTCGAGTCCACACCACGAACTATTCCCTTGGTACAGGCAAGATGCGGAGGGATGAAGGCACTTACTTGCAATGATCCAAATGATGAGCACTTAAGTAGGTCATACACGCACGCCTGGTCTGGCGATCGGCAAACAATCCCACCCCTGCCAAACTGTCGTACATCGGTAATGTGCAAGTAGTGATGCGTGGCCGCCTGAAGCTGCGCCTGCACTGCCTTTGGGTTGTTTAGCCGGATGGTTCCTCCATGCAAAGGCACCAGCGCCACAGGAATGCTGCTCACCCCGCTACGGAAGAAAGCTTCAAGAGGCATTTGATCAGGTGGTAGGGAGGCCGACCAAGGCGGAGATCGCCCCGGGCCATCCCCTGGAGAATTTGTCGACATCTGTGGCACTATCTGACTATATAAAAATTAAATTTCTCTCAAAACGATACTTAGCACCCACAATCAGGGAAATAAATCCGCCCGACACTTAGCCGAAACCCCAAGAGCTCACAGTTCGTAGAACCAGGCAGAACGGGGCAGACCGAAGGAACACTGACCGAAGAACGAAGAAATGATGGGGCAAGGAACTATCACCACCAGCAATGGCTCGAGCATCGTCGTCTTCTTCCACAGCTGGCTCCGTTGCCGCTCATCGATCAAGCGAAGAATTTCTCTTCTGTCTTCGTAATTAAGCCATTGCTTAATTAAGGGGGTATGAGCCACTAATTGTCCATGCGTAGATTTGACATTTGCAAGCGACATGTGTGACATCGAGATGACCGAACCCCTTGGAGTATACAACACCAATCACAAGGCAACTCTGCTCACTTGCAAAAAATTGCCCGGTGAAGTTTCCGATGTACAATAAACATGTGTTTCACTGCCAACTTGTCTTCGTTGATGTCACCAGTATCCACACAATGCACATCTCGTCAATCACAAGGGCCCATTCCAGTAAACATAAACTTGATGGCAAAGGGGATGGTTATAGGCATACAAAGAGACGAGCTTCGCTTATCATCCATCTTCACGGAGTGGAAGGGCCAACGATTTTTTTATTTACACATTAAGTACATTTCTGGCAGTCCATCTATTCGTATTTGTAATGACTAATATATTTTTGCCTCTGACAATGCTACCATTCAGGAGGTAAAACTGGATACGCATCGAAAATATTACAATGTTTGTAGCCTCACTAATGAAGCGGCATTAGTATTTATTAAAAGCTGGGTCATACTTTGACATTTAATCAGTTTTATCGCTTTATAAAGCTTTCATTCATACTTATTTTATTATGGGAGCTGTTCATGGGCACGACACTTACCCTACTCAATTTCCCCCATTGCAGCACATTCGACAACAGGCCATACGAATCGTAAAAAAAATAATTAAATTATGGGGTTTTACGTGCCAAAACCACGATCTGATTATGAGGCACGCTGTAGTGGGGGACTCCGGAAATTTGGACCACCTGGGGTTCTTTAACGTGCACCTAAATTTAAGTACACGGGTGTTTTCGCATTTCGCCCCCATCGAAATGCGGCCGCCGTGGCCGGGATTCGATCCCGCGACCTCGTGCTCAGCAACCCAACACCACAGCCACTGAGCAACCACGGCGGGTGCATACGAATCGTGACCTTTAAGTAACCTACAACTAGTTCTTCCTGGTCAATTGTGCTCATAACATACTACCACTTCATGAATAAACCAGATGCTCCCTCAGTTTTTTATTTTTTAAATTCTTTGCTGAAAAGCTCCCAATAGCCCTGATTAATGAAAATCGCCTCCTACACGTCGCTTATACGAGACACGCCTCATAGAAAAATTTCTCATTGCGTAAACCAAGAACAACAACAACAAAATTATGGGAGATTCATCGCTGATTTCGCTCCATCTTCATTAGTAAATGCTTGACCAACAAACCTGAAAGAATGTTCTGCCATTGGTTCACCTAACTTCGAGTTGCGCGCTTTCTTGAAGCATGTGTAAGCTTGATTTCGAATATATTCTTACGTAGTAGTTCTATTCTCGCAGTCAAGTTTTCTTGTTTGTTTTTGTATTAACACTTACATCTCTATAGTATATCGCGTACGCATCACATTGATTTCTGCTGTAACAACATTTATTTTTTCTGTTTGTATAAGCATTAACAGGTGGTCTCGATTGCCATCAAGGTGCTTGGACGCTGAGACATGCTTATGTAGATTTTTCATATTTAAATGTCTTCATGCTTTATGAAATAAATAAATTGAATCGAATTGAATTCGCAACCATTTACGCTCCCAGCCACATTCTTGCTCTCCGTTTCTGCATGCCTGGCATCGAGGATTCCATCGTCACGGCATGACGGGCACGCTCGTGGTGATGCCCCCGTACTGGAGAGATTTGCAGCAGCGGCTCTTGTCCAAGACGAAAGCAGGCAAGAAAGGGAAGTTTCCGCGGCCTGCCCGCTTCAAATTCCTCCCGAGGCACGCGCCCACCAAATGCCGGCACGAGGAATGCGAAAACATCGAGCTCTGAGCGGACTTGCGGTCTGCAGCAGACACAGGGACACTGTATACCAACGCACATTTCGTGCACGCCTGAAAAAGAAAGAGGAAAAGAACAAAAAGTGTGAGAACAAAAAAAAAAGAACATAAAAAGGAAAAAGAAAAAGAACGGCAAGAAGGCATTAAAAACCTGAATACTGAATCATTTCTTCAACAGATCACCACGTGCGACACTCATTCGTGAGAAACAATTTCAAGCTGTATTCGTCGCTATGTCCCGTTGAGGCATTCTTACTCTTTTGCCTCACAAACTCTCGACAGAACTCTCTATGGCCACGTACGGAGCTGGCTTTTTTCAATAAACGAAGTATATTTGCCACAACGCGTACTGACAAAACATAAGGTCAAATAAGAGCTTGTAGCTCTGCACCTTGCAGCAATGCACCTTGCAGCAAGAGAGGGGCGAGTGCAACGCGGGCGCAAAATAAAAAAAGAACAATCACGCTTGAAAGTTTCAGTCGTTTGCATATGCCGCACGTGGAATGAAGCGCACAATATTCTGCGTAGAGTTAGTTTTGTGATGGCCTGTCTTCTGTTCACGAAAGGACGTAAACTTGAGGAGCGTTCCTGTACTGGAAGGATGCCATCATTGCACTCAGCGTATCGAGTACGTGCATAACACTTTGAGCCGACGTAGAGAGCTGGTTGCCTAAAAGCGCACGGATGACGTTCATTAACGAGCGCAGTTTAGGATATAACGTGACGATCCGCGACTGACCCTATGGGCCTATTTCTTCTTGGACGAGGCCTGTCGTGGCATATCGATTTTGATGGCACGGGCTCGGGTCGCAGACAAAGTCGGCGTCGAGCTTTGTGCCGCAGTTGAAAGAGCCGAGCCCTTGGGAGACGTTCTCCCTATATAGTAAAACTAAAAGAGCGCAAAAAAGACACGGACAAGACTGAAGAACAGCAAGCACTTTACTATACCATGTGTTCCTGCTAGCGTTATCCAAACAGTTAAAAAAAAAAACAGATTAAAGAATCACGGTGCAAGATCAGACCTCATCAGAGGTCTGACGATCGCATACCGTAGGTCTTAAGCGCGTTTCTTCCATCGTATTTGTTTATTTTTTTTTGTTGTTGTTAAACGGCTGGCTAACCAGTTATCTGGGACACCCTATTATATACCATAAGCCAACTAGCCCAGCAGCAGGCCTTGTTAAACGTTCTTCGGTCTCCTCTTGTCGGTGACCCTGGTTTGCAACCGACATCACCCTGTATGCCACAGATATTTATGGCTCCTTTAGTGTAACACAATTGTGGACGTGTTCTTAAGAGTACTGAACTTCGATTTCCTGGCAGTTCTGCTTTCTCGCTCTGTATTGATTTCAGCGTACCGTCGTTCGACTTCTTCAAAAGTCTTGCGCCTCCCACATCTGATCTAGACGATGTTGTCCAAGAAAATTGGACGCTGCGATGTCACACTTCTTCGCTCAAATGGTACACAGTATACATCGAGGACGCAATAACGATAACAAATACTCATTCAGAAAATATTTACAACTGGCGATTGCGCCACGCGGACGGATATCATAATTATATAGGGATTAAGTAAACGAGCGTCTAAAGCGGGTAAGCTTACGCTATTAGTTTGCACTTATTAGTTCGTTTAGATTTATTAGGTCGTTAGCAAACGAATAAGGGCACCTTTCATCTCCCTGTACGTCTTCTGGAATCACACAGAATCTGGTTTCCGTATTTTCTATAGCGTCTTCGTGTTTGCGTGCCACTTCCGCGGCCGTCCCACAACTGTGTAAATCGTGTACGCCATAGACGGTGTTCTGGCTACGTTCCCGTAGCCTCAACCCTCCCCCCCCCCCCCCCCCAGGTCCAAGGTAGACATATCTTGCAGCGTCCACATGTGTGTTGCACATAAACAGTAGACTGTACAGCCGCTCCCATCATCACCTTCATCTACCTGTCCTGTCTCTGTCGTTCACTGAAACCCCTTGCTCAGCGGGGAGCAGCAGCCCAAAGGAACCTCATTCAGGCCGCCGACCTCTCCCCCTTTCTCCCACAAAATTATATACATCTTTCTCGTCACACTTCTGTCTGTGTCAGCGTGTGTCCTTGTAATGTAAAACTCATGACGTCTCACTTGCGAGTGCCCAGGAGCACTTGCGAGTGCCCAGGAGCCATTGAGCAGTGTTTGCTTTACACTTGAGTTTTAGACCTGATGTCACTGTATTTTTTCTCATCGTTGCTTCTGTCACGTTAAGCGTTTTCAGCACAATTATGTCAGAGCAGAAGGCTAGAAAACTTCGCCTACAGTAACCGCAACGTCCCCAACGTCACCTTAAGTTCAGTTAATTAACCCTCTCCCCCTCCCCTCACTCCCCAGAAACAAAAAGTCAAGCAGCCACTGGAAGATAGATATTTGGATGGATTAGCAGCGGGTGAGCAAGGGATGCCTCAGCCGCCTGCAACCATGGATTTCGACAAGGCTAACTTGCCCTCCTGAGAAGAGGACGAGCTCCCAGGTAGGAAGCGTTTATTACAGAGATACGGAGATAGGACGTGACACATATGAACTGGTTAGTATCGATGAACTGAAAATTAGATTGCCGCAGCGTCAACTTTAAAGACAGGCATGTTCGACCGAGTGAAGCGCGTGGTCGTTTGCAGCGAGGATTTCGTTCTATCCCTTATCTAAGCGACACTTACATAGACGTCACTCAAGGACGAAGTGTCGTCGTTGTCATCGCCCTTTTGGTCGTCGTAACATCATCGTCTTCGTTGTCATGCCGGTCACCGTTTTACGCAGCAGCAAATGACTTGAGAACGTCACAGGTGTCCGAGACGAGAATAATGTAACGATGGCATTGCTATTCCTTTCTTTCTTTTTGTCTATTCGATATTCGGCAATAGTCTAAACAATGCATCACCCACGTTCTCACTAGGAACCACCTGTAGCGAACGGTGATTGCAGGAAAGAAATTTAATGAAGCGAAAGGAATTACGACATTCGACAGGCCGGTGCACATCTCTTTTGTTCTTCTTCTTCTTCTTCTTCTTCTTCTTCTTCTTCTTCTTCTTCTTATTATTATTATTATTATTATTATTATTATTATTATTATTATTATTAAAATTATTATTATTATCTCCTGCGACATCTCCAGTACTCCCGAAAGCTCAATAAATGTCTGACGGATGCGTATTGCTGTTTTGGGGGGCGCAGCGCCAAAGGAGCCCGAGTCAGCGCCTGACAGTCTGGCTCGACACTTCTCGCATTCAGTCGCTAATGCCAAAGTGGGGAGAGAACGAAAAGAGAGAGAGAGAAGTGCTGCTTACGCCGGCGAAGATCGCACGGAGCGAAGAAAGAGCGACGCTGAAAAGCGAAAAAACGAAATCAAAACAGTGTTTCCCTTCCCGGTTTCGGAGATTGCGAGCTCTCTCTCTCTCTCTCTCTCTCGGCCCCCTGCTCGAAGCCTCGGAAACAACAATCACGGCCCGGAGCAGCTTCCTCTCCTCCGGCTGCAGTCCATCTCTCTCTCTCTCCCTCGTGCGCGAATCGCGGCGCGTCCACCCTCTCCCTCGCACTGACACCTTGCGCTGCTAGCCGAGCTCCCGCACAAGAGCGCCGGGCCCAACAGGAGGCAGAGGCTGCGGCTAACCCCCCGGCACCGTAGGTGAACCGAGCACGCTCACGCGTACTATAATCCCCACCAAGGCGAACCCTCAAAGGCAAGTGTATGTTCGCCACCGCGATTTCATCAGCTAGCTATATACCGTGAAATACTCGAAGCCTTCCCTTCAATGCAGCTTGCCTTTCGTTTTGGCACGATTCCCCCCCCCCCCCTTTTTTTTTTTGTTTATTTCTGCCGGAATTATGAAATGTGATCGCAGCACATAATTCCTCCAGTCTATGGAAGCAGCCGCAGTGACGGCTGTAAAATGATGTAAATGAGTGACGACAAGCGGTTCCAGAATTCATACCCATGACTATTCACGAGAAAGCCACAGCATTCCGGCCGTATGACAAAATTCATAGCTTTGCATATATCTCTTGTGACTAGATTTGGGCGTGACAGTTGTGGCGGTTCGTTCCGGTGCTCCGTAGAATATTGGCTAGCTACGACGGCGAGTATGAGGGCGGTGCCTGCGAAAGTGTGGTGCCTACGTGTATCTTCCCAATTTAAAACATCGCGAAAAAAATGTATATCATATTTTGTGACGATACATTTAGTGTCAGGATTTTGTGAATTGGCGGAGTAAATTTATGAAACGTGTTTTTCTCTTTTCTTTCTTCTCTGTCTTGCGGTCAGTGCAAAAGTGTTGTGCAGCATAATCGCGCAGTGCCAGTGTAACAGATGTATAATGTTCTTGGCGATAATTTATCACTTTCTTATTCTACGTTCGTGCACAATCAAGCCAATTTATATATGGCTAGCCAGTCTAACGAAAGCAGCTGGCGTCACGCAAAGAAGTGCTGCAGCATTTACGAAAAAAGAAAACGAGAATAAGCTTACGACGGGTGACTCCCGTGCTTCGAAGGAAAACTGAGAAAGAATTGCTTTAGCTGACTCAACACGAACGTTATCGATAGTTGGGCGGCGAAGGAGTTTATAGATTTCTGCGCCTGTCCCGCTATGACAATTTATCCCCGAATTTTACTTATCCCCTAATGTCACTGCACCCCCGTCGCTAAATTAATTAGGAAAGTTTTCTTGTCTTTACTTACTGACCGCAAACATTTTCTAGAGATTAAAACATTTTTCCTTTGATTACCTTTGGCCGCACATTGAAGGTCTGCACAACTCGTCGGTTTTCTTTATTTACTCTACATGTTAGGTTTGCTATCTTTCGAGATTTTAGATTGTTTGTTGTAGCCGGACAATAATTTAACCTATTCCTCTAGCATGAGCCTAAGTCGAGGAATAGTTAGTGCATTTCTAGCAAATTACTCCGCATTGATGCGGTGCGGCGACCACACTGAGCTTGCGGGTTTGAACTCATTTCTTTAAGGCTAGTGCTAGACTGCATTGTGGTAAATGCACATTACTGTAAGCATTTTTTTTTGTTCGAGTGAAAAACACTGAAAGAAGTGCTACTTACCCATGCATCATGATGTCATTTGCACGAACTGCCGTTTATGCTAATCTCAGCAGTACGAACTGTTCGTGCTGGTTCTAGTGCTCAGGCTAGACTTGCTTACAAACGGGAGGGATGGGACTTTACGGATAAGTTAAGGTTAAGCGTCGGATTGCAGTGGAGAACATTCGAACGTCTTTTTATATTTTCATATCAATGAATGTATACAGTCTGTGCGCTTTTTGTAGACTTCCAGCAGATAGCTTTGCCTTCTTACTGACCTATCCTTTTTGTCTATGTCAAAGTTAAAACCTTCTGTGAATTTGATAAATGTTCTGTTTCATCTGGTGAGATGCACATACATTTGAACAGCGTGCTTTTTATAGACTATCGAGATATTTTCTTTCTGCGAGCCAAATGGCCATTAAGGAGATGGCACCCGCGACAGACACCTTCGTTAAACACGACAAATATTGAACAAACATTTTCTTTCATTGTACCGAGGTGCTTTTTTAGAGCGTTTGTTTCTCTATCTCGTCCACTTGGCGCTGCAAAGCAGAAATGCTGAACTGTCGCCTCGTTCATGCACAAACGCTTCGAAACAGTATTAATTTGTATTTCACCACGTTATCCTCAAGGGTTCCGTGGCCGTTTAACTACGCGCACTAAACGAGGACTGACCACACCTGTGATGCCACTGTCGGCGTCTCAAGAAGTTCTGGTTATACTGTCGTTCGCACCCGTTGCCTGTTTCGGCCGTGTCAACATGCGCTCAAACAAAGACGCGCCACAGTATTTCGGCAGGTAGTATCGAACGTCTGATCCCGTTCTTCGACAAGTACAAAGGAAAAGCCTTGCGTACTGTACTCATAGCGGTACTAGCCATAAAAAAGAAAAAAAAAACGTTATTCTCGAGAGTACACAATTGGTAATTACCCATTCAGTTTGAGTTATCGAAGTTAGGAAGGAGACGAAAAGCGATCCCCATGAGGATCTTAATGCCAGTCGGGAGATGTCGCCACAGGTCTTAAGGAGAGGAGGAAGAGAAGACTTTAACTATAGGGACACCAGTACGGTGTAGTGCAGTCGTACGCGTTGACTTATAAATGAATATTGACTAATATAACCAATTACTTCAATTCTTACATCACAAGAGCGCACACGCTTTCATTAGGATGCTTTCATACGCCGCAGGGCAAGCTGTTTGTATATTTTTAAAGACTGCGCCGATCACTCACGGTCAAAAATCGACATAACAATGGAGTACAATCTTGAATCCTCTTCGCAATGGCGTAATATAAACCATAGCCGCCATACACGTGATATTATTAGCTGGAAAGGTGGTTGATAAAAGGTGTTGGCAATCAAACGGCTGTCTGCGGCTTCAGTTAGACAAAAAGAGTGGTAAACCACTCCGCACACGGTTAACTCGACATCAGCCATAAACACACCAGGTCATCGACAACTCTGCTTTCACGACAGGTCGGAACGATGTCTTCTAGAAGAACGACGCGGCCCGTTGTTCCGCTCGTCCCGTGTGTCCTGCTCTGGTGTCTGGTGACCTCCACACTGGCCATCGATCCCGATCTGGTGGGCGACTTCTGTGCTGCCCGCAGGGACCCCTGCTGTCGCGGCCGCATGGACGACTGCTCGGTTCCCATCCTGGGGACGGTGTGCTACTGCGACGTCTTCTGCGAGCGGCCGGGCAACGGGGACTGCTGCCCCGACTACCCGAGAGTGTGCAAGGGTATCATCGAGCCCCCGCCACAAGTGGTCCAACTCGGTGAGTTACGTGCACACCCGTGCATGGGGAGATCTGTCGCGATAGATAGATAGATAGATAGATAGATAGATAGATAGATAGATAGATAGATAGATAGATAGATAGATAGATAGATAGATAGATAGATAGATAGATAGATAGATAGATAGATAGATAGATAGATAGATAGATAGATAGATAGATAGATAGATAGATAGATAGATAGATAGATAGATAGATAGATAGATAGATTTAAGGCACCTGTTTGACAGCGACTTAGCATACGCTGAAATAAGTAAAGTCTACTGTTATGTAACAAATGCAATGCACTAACACTGTCACGATATAGTACGAGTAGTTCATGAAAGAGAAATAAAAGGACAGGTAAGAAGATTTAAATGAAGATGTCATTGTGTAAAAAGGTTTGTTATAAGTTTGTTGCCAGCGCGCCAAGAGCAGGGAGCTCGTACGTGTGGGTAAATATAGATTAAAATGTTTGCATGCTTTAGCGGACGACACACGGAATCGTGGAGAATACGGTAACGCGTCACAGAAATCGTACCGCGTACCACTTCACGCAAAAAAAGTTCATATCATATGCAAGACTCCTGTCGTTTACTGATGGCGTTCTGCTGGCGGAGCACGAGGTCGTCTGTTCGATTCCCTGCCGCTGCGGTCGCCTGCTTAAAAAAAAAAGAGAGGAATTCAAAAGACGCTGACGCACCAAGCACTGAATTCTCGTCAACGAACACCATATGTTCAAAGTTATTCTGGAGTTTTCCACAAAACGATGTCTGCCATTGTCCGTGAGTTTTTCGTTTTCTTTCTCTGTGGTGGGGGATATTAAACCCACTCAGTCAACAAAGTCCATCCGGGCGGAGGAAAAGCCGTCCGTACGAGGTCGTTGCACAGCGGAGACATGTATCACGCAAGAGTGCGTTCAAGCAACTTGTTGCCGTGTCGTGGTAGTTCCTCAACCGTCGACTTTTATTTCCAGCCGTCGGGCCTTATTGGAAGAGAAAGATTGCGGAGCTGGCACACGTGATGCGGACTTAACGACAGACGTCGTTCTACCTGCTTACATGAAGATACGTTTGTTTCGGCACTGCGACCGTCGATGGAGGCGTTTGCTAAACGGTGTTCGGTTCACCGCCGCAGACACAGTAAATGTCTTGTTCAAGAGGCGCGCCTGAACCATGCTTTCCGTGTCAGGAGTGTCGCAACTATTACTCAGTTTTCCACGTGGTCTCCTGCACGGCGCCCAACCCTGCTTAGCATTGACACGTTCATCAAGGGTGGGCCCCCGTTTGAAGTCCCAAAGAAACACACAAATTGTGGGAGGTGTAGGGACCGGATCACTGTTGCCCATCTGGGTTCCTTTTTGTTTTTATAGCCAAGCTTTGTCGGCGAACCCTCCCGCACTTTGCTGACCGTGGCTGCTCCTGTCTTGCCCAATACCTTCCACGCTGGACAGCGCTCGTATTCATTTTTCTTCTGCTCAACTTTGTTGTAGGCCTCCAACTCTCCATTATTTCATATCACACGTTGTGTCCTTTTGAAATAGTATTTCGCCAGTGCCTGCTGGCATAAATTGTGTCTGCGTGCCGCCCTTGTATAATATATGCCTGTATTTGTTTTCTGGGCCTCTGACGTCCTCAAGCTGTATTTTTTGTAGCTTTTTTTGTCTGGGGTTCATTCCCTAATTGTCTGTGACAAATAAAGCACTCATACAACAAATTGGCCTATACGTAGCCCCATCGGTGCTATCCCTACAGATGTGCCGGTGGCCGGTTCTGTTTTCTACAAAATTACGCAATGAAACAATTACCGACAACCTAAATATCCTCAGTTTAACTCCTTCAATCACACAATTTCTTTACCAAAGCGAAGCTTTCAACTTCTTTCCTGGCGTTCGGTGCATGTGCTTGGTATGCGTCTTGCCGAGTAAGGTGGATCAGTCCCTGAGACGGCGCAATAGCAAACAGGCTTGATCGCGAAGGAGGCGGGGTAAAGAATGGGCCAATCCCAATGACTGTGTAATACGCGGCCACGTGGGTTGCGTGATGGGGGGTTTTCGCGCCTTGCTGATTTCACTGACAGGCACGGAATCACTATGCTGCAACACGCTTTGCAGAAGATGAACAGCTTTATAGCATTTAATTAACCGCTTCACGAACGCTTATCTTCACGTGGATTGTTCACACACACACACACACACACACACACACACACACACACACACACACACACACACACACACACACACACACACACACACACACACACACACACACACACACACACACACACACACACACACACACGTGTGTGTGTGCATTTCCACGCGCACTCTAATGTCGCTGCACGAGCCTTTTCGTACTGCCTATCTATCTGGACGCGACTATCGCGCGCGGGAGTCCAGCTCGTTACGTCATGCTGACCCGCAAATGCCCATACGTCAGTGCGCCAATCCCAATGACAGTGTAATACGCGACCACGGAAGGTCAAGGTTGTAGCTTCGGTGACCTGACACGGTCCAGCCGCGGCGACTGAGAAGTCACCGCGGCTTCTTGGACCCCGGGAGACGACGCCAGAAAGACATTGTCATGGAGCGCTTGTTCGTGATGACCATGACGGTGCCGACTCTCTGTGCAATGCGAAAACGACGAAGTGTCGGGGAAAACTGCGCGAGCTGCTGTTCAGCTATATTGTTTTACCCAACCCTGTAGATATGTAGCTGTAAACGTAACCCTGAGTACCTAAATTCGATGTGTCAGTCCGCGTCAGAATACAGTCTTGAGACATTAGCCACTAATGCTCAACACTGAACCACCGTTACTTGTTCAAACGAAAAGCAGTCGTTCGCAAGACAAAAGTCATTCAACCTGATCATTGCTGCCACGCCTTCGCGGTACAATATTGCGGGGCTTAACTTCCAGAAACTGCGCAGTGAGGCATTGAGAACGCCGTAGAAGAGATCCCTCGACTAATTCCTTTAGCGTTCTTTACCGTTTACCCAAAGCACGGCACACGATAAGTTTTACTATTCGCTCCCAGCGACATGCGGCCACCGCGCCCACGAGTCACACCCGCGACCTCGGTGCTCAGCAGCACGAAGCTATCAGTCACTGAATCTGCCCTGGTGCGACATATATAAACCCACTTGCTGTTTTTACAAAGGAGTCACTTTCCCAACAGTCCGATGTCTGGGTTAACCAGACAATGCTAACCGCAAGTTAGGAACGCTGCGCAACTAGCGGGGACAGAAGGCGCAATGTGGTCCGAGAGCTCCTCGACGATGCTCGCAGATTGCTACCGGACGTCGAGAGCGGGGCAAGTAAGCGAACGTTTGCTTTGGCCGACGCGGAAGACGCGCTCGAGGAGAGCTCGCTAAAGGAACGGTGGAGGACCAACAGATCACGATAATACTTGGCAGGCATCGGGTCGTGATAGCAGTGTTTGTCAGGAGCACGGCACGATAATGCGTCGTGGGCATGCCGCTCGCTCGCCCGGTAGCCCCTTCTGAGGATTCGCTTGTTCAATGGGCTCCGGAGGAATGGCGGATATGAGAATGGCGTCTCCTCTGTTGTAGTGACGTCGCGTTCTTTAGTTTGACTTCGATGGAACTATAGTTCTTCCTATCTTACGCGACTGTAAGTCCCTGGACATGTGACTTAATGCGCTAATTACTACCGACCCGCGCACGATGGCGCGGGTCGGTATGGGCTTCCAAGGAAGCGGCCAACTTGTATGTGTTTGTTCATAAACGTTCTAGGTGTATACTGAGAAATCAGTGTCGTGGGCCTCCTCGTGCAAGAGGTGGTTCGTCTCGTTTTCTCTGTGCTCTAAGCGGGGATCCATTTCATATTAGTAGAACAATTGATAATCATGTCCCACCCTAGGATGCCCTAGGCCGATGCAAACAGTGCACATGCGCCTCTACTTTACAATGCTCTTAAACGTAAACCAAAGGCTTCCATCGCCGTCAACGTCTGCGACGTCTCTTCGTTGAGCACCGCAGTCACAATGCACGGTTTCTTTTCAGTCCTCCCAATCGGAATTACCGCAACGCTCAAGCGACTTTTGTGGAGCCGCGCGTAGTGAGTACGAACGGTAGGACATGTCTTCACCGCACGGCACTCTGTATATAGAAATAACGCTTCACTACACTAAGTTCAGGACAGGCGTAACATCAACTCATATAGGTATACAACCCACATTTACGTTTCTTAATATAAACCACACATCCGGCACTCACCAGATCAATATTTTGACCCCTCTTCTGTTAGTGGCGTAAGAAAAAGCGATAAGCAGACTGCTATGTCTGGGTAGAGCGTTTCTGAGGGCGCCGACCTTGACTGCAGACGACTGGTGACGTCTGTATCCAGCAGCAAGCCGACTTCCCCTTCCTAAGTCGCACGAGCCCGCAATCAAACAGCGCTGGGTCAGTGTGCCACCACACTTGAGGCTTATCGAGCTCTTCTCACCCGAAGCACAAAGAACCCGTACACACATTATCAAAGACGCCGACGGAGATGGACTATATACGAAACACGGCGATGTTGGACGCGCACGGAACACTCCAGCCATGCTCGCGCCATATGCGTAGTCGAGGCGCAACACAGCAAGGTTCAAAGCACTCGATGACACGCGCAGGTCACGTGGTGGCCTACGTGCACGGCCGTGCGGTGGTCGAGAACCGATTCAGTCTTTCGTGGAAATGATTTCGTCGCCACGCTATCTCTTGCCTCTTGTCGGTCAAGTAAGCTGAAAGGGTGTAAAGATGACCACACATGTGTTATGGGCACCTGCACGTGTCTCATCACCTCTTCAGACAGCTGTTGAGACAAGATTTTTAACTGGTCGTTCCTGATTAAAAATTGCGTTTTTTTTATCCGTTCTCAAGGGCTGAAACATGCATAAAGCCGGCCTCAGAATATTTAGGAGCACGGAAAATGAGAATAAGTGCAATGGAGATATCTGTAAAGCCAATATTATATATTCAGGTTTTATGTAGGAATCGTTGAGGGACATGTCCGTTCTCGAGGGTTGGCCAAGAACGGGCACATACGCAGTGGCTAAATGAAAGAAATAAAAAAATTGTTAATTAAATTTCACCATTGCGTTAACAGATCGGCGCGCTTTAGGACCGCCTGTGAGCTGACATTACAAGTTCAGGTTTTATGCAGGAACATATTTTTGTTAGGCAGATGAGAATTCTGTGTATATGGATACAAGGGGTACATTTATATAACCTTGTTCTGTGTAATACAAGGGGTACTTTTATATAACATTTGCATATATACCTCCTCAGCTCCCCACACGAAGTAATTGCATAGATACCCCACAAATATATTCGGTGACATGGCGACCGACCCCGAGGACAGGCAGCCAATTCAAACCCGGAGAAAGTGCGCAAATGAAGCATCGCTTTGAAAGAACATTTGTCAAGTTATTTCTGTCATACACTATATAAATAAGATATTTTTTTCTGAGTTAGAAAAGAACCAAAGCATGCCGTGCTCCTCGGGAACTTGCTCAGCAAGCGCCTCGACCAAATTATGTCCACGACTCTTCATCTTCTCGGGTAACAAGTTACCCACGTTTCGTAGGGCTTGAAGCGGACGTGTTCGTAAATTGCACGCTTGGTGGCACTCTCAACTCCAATTTATTTCGAAACTGTCCTTTAGTGGTTTACTGTGGTCGACATCGATGACATTTTGCATTTGATCGGCAATGTTCGCTGCCCAGGTTGTACTTGCTTGTCTGGTACTGCACTTTTTTTTCCTGCTTTGGGTAATTGAAGTTAAACGCCCTTTGTGACGAGCAGCTGTTTTCTCACCTTTGAAAACAAATACATTTTCCACACTTCGAAAAGGTGCAGTTTCCGAATCTCTGTTTTGAATGCCAAATGTGTCGATCAAAAATACTACTAATCCCGCATGATATGGAGACTGCAACCTTATTGTGAATACTAGACAGCCGAAATACAAAGGCCATTGAAGACAATCCAAGAATAACACAGGAATGTATGCGTTCCGCAGGGAAGATATGGAGCTGCATTCACCTGGACTCAAACAATATATGTAACAGGGACAACATAACAGCCTTAAAGCACCCTGCCCGATTCTAAGAATTTGATCTCCAAATATCTCCGCGATGGCAATACGAGGGCTGAAAAACAGGTTAATCAATAAAGAGCTTTACTAGAATAGATTACCCAAGCAACGCCCAAGCGTAGGGGGACGCGAACTCCATTGCGGGCCCTTCACCCGCTTTGTTCTCCCTGCGCGTTCTTTTGCACGGCCAGCGGTTTGCGTCTTCCAACGCTTGGGCATCCACATCTAAAGCTCTCTAATGTCACGTGTCAGTAGCGGCACTATATGGTGATGCAGCAAACACGGTCACGCGTTTTAGGAGTAGGACTCCTATTTTTATTATTTGAAAAATTTGATTAAATGTGGGTCTCACGCCAACAGTCATAACTCTAATTTAACTCGATAAAAAAACACAATTTTTGGCAGTGATATAGGAGAGGCTTTGATCTGTGCAATGAACCAAAATTATCGAGATCAGATCAATTATCAAAGCATAGTGTTGAAATAACCAAAAACATGTGTGCTTCCAATGGGTGCGCCTTGGTGTAAACGGCCTCCATATCAAAACTTGGGGCACGATTTTACTTGCTGAGGTTCATTGCACCCAATAACGTGAGAAAGAATTGTGCCAAGTTTCACAAAAAAATCTTTATTAGGGAAAAAGTTATGAATGTTTGCGTTTGAAGAAATCGTAAAAAGATGAGTTCTGAGAAAATCAACAAAAAGATTGCAAAGCATAGCGCTTACATAAGATGATCAGGAGAGCTAAAATCCCCTATATTTGTAGCCAGTTTTGTCTTGGGTCTTGCCCTTGTCTGATTTTGCTCGTGTTGCACCTCGGCTTCCTTTTTTTTCTAGCCTGCTTTTCAGTATTACAGGTATTTGCTGTACGTCTCCAGGTCCGTCGCCTTGTACTGATTGCCAACAAACTTTAATTTTGGGCGTCTTTGCGCTCTAAACTTCCCCATTTTGTGGCTGCCAGTAAGAAAAAGTAAGCGACAGAGAGTAAACACATCCGTCACACGATCCGGTTCTCCTTTAGCGCGCGTGCAGCCTCCATAATGTAAACAACACGTGCAAAAGATTGCACGTCCACCTGGTGAGGTGTTTATTATTTTAATTCATAAATAAAATGTTGAAAATGCTATAATGGCATTGCTACACTTTTTACGTGATACGATTCTTAAATAACCAGCAAATAACTGCAAACCAGGGCATTTTTTCTGTTCCACAGAAAACTGGCACTTTCAGTTTCGGTTTCGTAAACGCCGGGTGGGTTTACATTTTTTTATGTATCTTTTGAAAGAAACTGCATAGGAAGATACTTTTTTCAGCAAAATGATGTAGAATAAATTCCTGATCTAACAAAGCAGAAAACAAAAAATTGACATTTGGAAAAAAAATTACAATTTTCACTTGGCCTCACACCTTAAACTGACCATTTGGCGCAAGTATCGGAACCTTTTGAGCCTACAATTAAGAGCAACGTTAACCCGATCACAATGACTAACCCCAGAAACACGAGAAAATCAGATGAGTGCAGGAAATTTCATCCCATTAAACGCATTGGCAGAGAGAATGAGAGATAAGAGAAAAGGAAAGACGGGGAATAGGTTGGCACTCTACCCAAACATACCACGAACATATAAGGAGAAACCTACAATTTAGCTCATACTTCGTGGGATATATGTTATACTGTACATTAGCGTGAACGTCAAATCTTTCTGTAAGCAATCATAGAAATTATTGTATCCATTCATACTTATCTGACCCCTGACCCCGCAGTACGCGCATTTTCAAACGCCTAGAGCACAGCTATGCTCGTAACCCCCAGGCATGTTTGTAGAAAGCCGCACACAACGCTACTTTGTAGCAGGTTTTGGATACTCGCTTTTATTAAAAACTTGTACGATGAGTTAATATTAGAAACACAAACGGCGACATTGATGATACCTTTGTGGCGTCAGTGCCTTTGGATCCGATATGAACTCGTAAGCAGGGAAAATTTACGGAAGGAACATTGGAACAATAATTATTGATTGAATAATTGTGTCACTGCTGGTATTTTATTGTAACAGTTTTTGTTATTATCCTTTTTGGCTATTTATTAGATATACATTTCATGTAACATATTATAGGAGGTCCCCCTACAGTGTTTTCACTATAGGACCTCCTTCTGCACGATATCATACCAACCTTTGTACATGCATTTTACCAGAATAAACTTCAAACTTACAACATAACCGCTAAGGAACGGCAAGCGGTCTTGCAGCTTTTCTTTCTTTTTTTCCGAAAATTGTCGAATGCAACTCGCAGATGACAGCTTAGGTAGAACCACCAAAGCGAGGCAGGGAATATGCCTTCTTGGGGCGCGGCTGTGAACGCTGCACCACCGACTTGAGTGAAAGAAGCCCATACGACGCGGGGCATTCACTCCACGGGGCTGCCTGAGATGAGCGCGTTGTGTCAAAGCGAGGGGACCCTCGGAGTGGCGACGCAGTAGTAAATAGCCTGCAAGGCTGCACAGGGTCTGCGACGGAAGGAAGGTCTCGAATGTAAAAAACAGAAGTGCGTAAAAGCTGCGAGTCTCACATAAATAAAAAAAATGCAAGGGAGGGGGGGTTATATCTCGAGCAATCTAAAGCCCGAAAGAGGCCATATGATGAAGGGACAAGCGTAAACATAAATATAGCTGCCTCTCAATTTGTCAAAGAGAACGAACGATCTGACAAATGAGTGCAAGCGAGTGGGTCACAAGAAAAGAAAGCTTACCAAAAGTCGTAGTGCGAGAATCCACCTGCTCACGTGGAAAGAGCAAAACTTTTTTTCTCTCTCTCGAAAAGCGCTTGAGCCCGAAGGTCAACAGCCCGCGAAGAGACTACATGAACGCACCTGGATCGAGAAGCGGGAAACCGAGCGTAAATTTAGGGTTCTAATCACGCACGTTTAGCCGCAAGTCATGAGTCAGTGCAATATCAAAGTTGGCACCTGAGAAAGAAATCCGAGGGCTAATAAGAAGAACGGGTTCAAGCGCACGTCAGAGGAACGACGAGATCATGAGCAGCAGCTTGCGAATATACCGGAAAAAGAAAGTGTGGCGTCAGTTTGCGGAAGAGCTCTTCATTCAAAAGCAGAGAGGTTTGCCGGCGCATATGTGTTCGCCTACATGCTGTTCTGCAAATCAGGAGAAGAGGGGGGAGAACGGCCATATAAGGAGGAGGACAGAAGAACGTCAAAAAAGAGACAAATATACATAGCTTCATATCTCGACTTAACTGTTGAGTCCGGCTAGTCAGAATGTTGATCAGATGGAGACTCCGAGTCTCCATCTTGATTTCTCTGCTGGTTTTATTACTATGCATTATAGTCCGAATGACAGCTGGAGTTCTGAAAGGCAGCCAGTCGATTCAAGGTAATCGAACAAGAAATCAAATGCTTGACGTTGCGCTTATGGAGAGTGTCACAGGTCTAACATTATTTCAGGGTCAAAAAGTTTGATGAAGTGTGGCCACATTTGTCTCGTGCGTGGCGTATTCATCGCTGTGCGCTCTACATCATAGTAAAATGTGTTCTATCGAGTATACAGAGCTACAGATATCGCAATAACGACTTATGGTTCGGCGTAAGTGGCAGAAGAAAGCTGTTTGTGTACGCGGCCGATGTTAGGGTGTCTCCATGGTGTCTTTAAATCCCGTAGTGGTTGTCTTCAGAGCCTTTATTGAAGTTCTGGGGGTTCGTAGAGAAAGTTGTAGTGCACGAACGCGGAATATGAGGGTTCCGAACCTTCCACTCTGAGGGTTTCAAACCTCCGAAGGTTTCGAAACGCGGGTTTCGAACCTTTCGCTCATAAGAGCGGAAGGAACCACGCAGCGAGCGATGGACCAAAGAACAAATGACGTGACGATAAGATAAAGGAAGGCAGTGGGCTTTGTTAGAAAGTAAACGGGGGTAGTCAAGAGAGAGAGAGAGAGGTTTATTTGAAGAAAGGCAGAGAGGTCGGCTTGAGCGTTAGTTTGCTCTGGCCTGCTACTCTACACTGGGGAAGGGGAGAGGAGGATAAAAAGAGCGATGAATGATGATGATAAGATTAGGAGGTGCGTATGTGCATGTCCATCCCGTTGAGGTCATACTGGAGCCGTGCATGGAGTCCAGTGGCTTGAACGAAGGCTATAGTCGCTTCGATGACCACAGCTGCGCTGTTGGTGTCAGGCCAAGAACCTAAGACAACCTCGTCAGACATTGGTCTTTTAGTCACTCGCTGAATAGTAGAAATGACGCTCTGCCGTTCTCGCGCGTACACTGGGCATGAGCAAAATATGTGCTCAAGTGTTTCTGGCACTGGGCAGTGATCGCAGTTGGGACCAGTGTCACTGCAGCCGATGATATGTGCATAACGCCTCGTGAGTGCAACACCAAGACGAATCCGGTGTAGCATATACTTGTTATGCTCCTCTTCAGTTTACGAGGCATGCGGAATTTCATTTCTGGGTCCCATTTGTGCAGTCGCTTGTGTCGTCGATCAGGATTAGTCCAGTACTCAAGTGTAGAGTTCCGCATAACGCACCGAAGCAGGGCATTCGTGTCTGTTCGGGAGAACGCGATGCTTACTTGTGGCGCATTATTTACAGCTATTTTAGCTTCAGCGTCTGCTTGTTCATTTCCTATCACGCCACAGTGTGCAGGTATCCACTGAAAGGTGACGTGGTGGCCGCATTTGGTCGCAATGTCGAGAAGCTCTGCGATTTCCAGAGCTAAAATATAATAAGGGCCTTGTCTCATAAAGCACTCAATGGCTTGAAGAGCGGGTTTGGCGTCGCAAAATAAAGTCCATATGCGAGGAGGCTCTCTTGCAAGGAATCGTATTGCCTCGCGGATAGCAACAAGTTCTGCTGCAGTTGAAGTGGACTTGTGGTCTAATTTAAACCGTCGAGCGATGGGCATTTGCGGGATGACAAAGGCTGCGGCGGAGGCACATGGGGTAACAGAGCCATCGGTATACACGTGAGAAGTACTACTGTATGCTGTAAAAATGTGCGATAGGGTAAGTTGCTTAAGGCCAATGGATGAAACACAGGACTTCCTCGTAATCCCAGGGATTTGAAGTTTAACAAGCGGTGTAGGCAGGACCCACGGAGGTGCACTAGGAATGCATGGGGAAGAGAATCTAAACGGCAGAATGTTCTCATGACGCAATATAGTTCTTGAAAAACTGCAGTTTGGGTGTGTGGCAGGGAGTGCTGATAGGGGATGTTGCCTATGTCGGGTCAACAAGCGTAGGTGCACTCGAAGAGGTTCGCTGAGCATATATACTTTGATGGGACAAGCCCGAGCTTCCGCAATCGTTCCATTCGTTGAGGTGCGGCGTGGTAGGCCCAAGCACGTGCGCAATCCTTGAGCTTGTTTGCTCTCTAACGTCCGCACACAGCTGGGTTTCATGTTCGAGAGCACCGGCATGCTGTATCTTATATAGCCTACGAACAGGGCTTGGTACAATTGAAGAAGAGACGATTCCGACGGGCCCCATCTTGCTCCTGCCACCACCCGAAGCACAAGGACAAAAATCTTCAGTTTTGACTTCAGTGCAGTGACGTGCCTTGACCAGGATAGATCACGGTCGATGGTTACACCAAGGAACTTGTGGCGTGTTACGCAAGGTATCGATGTTCCTTTAACGACTATCGGATATTTAGTCATTTGTTTGCGCGTGAAGGCAAGCACTGCACATTTTTCAGTTGAAAGTGTGAGGCCTTGACGTCGTAAGTACGTGGCTGTAATTATCAATGCACGTTGCAAACGCGCACGCAGTTGCGGGCGCGTAGCTCCAGATGCCCATATGCATATGTCGTCGGCATATGCGCTAATCTTTACTGTGTTGGGAAGCTCAGACGCAAGTCCAATCAATGTCACATTGAAGAGAGTCGGACTGAGAACTCCTCCTTGGGGAACACCACATTGAATATTATAGTGACCGGTGTCTCCATCGCTTGTCGACATATATACGGTACGGCCATTGAGATAACTAACGATCCAATTATATAGTCGGCCACAAATGCCTAAATCGTCAAGCGCATCAAGGATCGCGTAATGCAGAACATTGTCATAGGCGCCCTTAATGTCAAGGAATACTGCCCCGACTAATCTGCGTCGACTTCTTTCTTGTTCAACATAGGGGGGGGGGGGGGGGGGGAGGGGTAGTCAATGTTCCAGTTGGCCTGAAGAGGAAGAAATATAGTTAGGCAGGCCACTCCTTAACGCGTCTTTAACGTTTAAAATGTTAAAGAAATTAAATAATTGCACGCCCATTAGCTTGCTTTTAGCATTGTATAAAATATTCTCCAAGAATGAGGGCAACACTTGAGTTCAGTACACCCAGAGAACATATTCTACGATAGATTACATATGTCACCAATCGGGTAAAAGAGAAATCTGCGGAGTGCAAGGAAACTCTCTATATTGATATCAGAGATTATGAAGATACCTTTCAGTCAGTAGAGGTACCAGCAGTCATCGTGTAATCAATGAGTAAATGAAGCATAACGCGAATATCTTAGCGATTATGTATCTAGACTTTACAGCTACATTAATTCTCCACAAGAAAAGCGGAAAAATACATGTCAAGAAAGAGGTCAGGCAAGGAGACACAACCTCTTTAAAGCTATTCAGTGCATGCTTAGAAGTATTCAAGCTATTAGACTGGGAAGGATTAGGAGCGAGGAGCGACGGTGAATATTTCAACAACCTTCTGTTTGCTGATAACATTATCCTGTTCAGCAACTACTCTAGGGATGAACTGCAACAAATGACTGAGGATCTTAGCGGAAAAAGTGTAAGAGTAAAAAAAAATGGGGTTTTACAGGCCAGAACCATGATATGATTATGAGACAGTCAGTAATGGGGGACTCCGGGTTAATTTTGACCGTCTGGGGTTCTTTAACGTGCACCCAATGCACAATACACGGGTGTTTTTTTTTTTTTTTTGCAATTCGTCCGCATTGAAATGCGGCCACTGCGGTCGGGATTTCATCCCGCGCCCTTAGCAGCTCAACGCCAAAGCCACTGCGCCACAACGGCGGGTAAAGTGTAAGAGCAGGGTTGACTAATAATATGCAGAAGACAAAGGCAGTGTTTACTACCCTAGCAAGAGAACAAGAATGATTAGCAGTCATACACTAGAACCTGTGCGAGAGTACGCTTATCCAGGCCAGTAAATCACGGGGGACCCTGATAATGAGAAGAAAATTTTCAGCAGAATTGATCAGTTGAATAAATGTTTCATTGATGGGATAGCTACTTGGACTAATACGAGTATTGGGGAAGAGTAGAAAGTGCCCAACGCTCATAGATTTTAACAAATCTTTATAGTCTAAAAAAATAAGCACCTTGTATAGGTGAGATAATACATTTAATTGACTGACATGCTAATCAATCTTGCAGACTCCGGCAGTGCTACCCATGGTGTGCCCATTCTCTATTCTCTCGTGTACTTAATTCGGGGGTCTATTCCTTTTAAATATACACGCACGGAGCCATTCCGAGCCATCTCAACTCATTCGTTATATACCAGGTCAGTGCACACACAGAAAACAAAAAACAATAAGGAAAGCTGCATGCGAGCACGTTTATACGAGAACAGCGCCATTGGAACGCTGCCGCCCACATATTCTCACGTTAAACAACGTTAAACAGAAACGAATGGTAGTCGGAACGTAACATAACGCGCACATAAGGCTGGCATAGATCACGCCATGCCGTCTGTCATGCAGCAGACAATACAACCGATGACATTGAGGCACATGCAACCGCACACGTCGCTTCGGTTACGTCATTGAAAGGTTTCGCGGCGCGCTGACAGCATTCCTGTGTGCCTTCTAGTGAAAACATATCCTTGTTGGTTAGTCATTTTACTATTATTATAATTTCTTTGTTTTATTGAGGATTTTGTAACGTTGCACCCTGTTTTCATTTCTTTTCATTTCATTCGGTTTAGCTTCTCTTCGCGCTAGCCGTGTTAGATCTTCAGTTCTCATTTCGTTAAATATTGTGTACGGAGGTGCTATTGTTCCTTTTATAACTACTTTGTATTTCGCCGTCACCTAACACTGCAACCACGGAGCATGTGAGGTACGTAAATAAATACACGAATATAATACCCGTTTAAATGTGGTTGAGCAATTTAAATGTGTCGGAGTAGTTTTTTCCTCCTGTGTGTCTTGGGAACATCACGTGGATCATATCAAAACGACATTGGCTCAAATAACTGGTGTCGTAGGTCGGCTCAGATACGTTCTTCCAAGGCCAGTAAAATTACTCCTCTATAATTTCCTTTTCTACTCCTATTTAAACTATTGTCACCTAGTGTGGGGCACAGCCACAATTAGCTGTCTTCAGCGTATCTACATTTTGCAGAAGAAACTCTTTCGTCATGTTCACAATGTCCCCTGGGGCTCACCGAGCGCGGATCTCTTTCAGAAAGTAGTGTGCTATCTTAAGATCCACAACTTGTAAAAATACCGCTTGAGTGTCCGGTTTAAATTGAAACACGGAGAAACGTAAATCACATACGTTACCTTGCTGATTTGCGCGCCTGAGAAGCAACCTACAAGACAAGGTATGCGGAGAATTGGGTAGTGCCGACCCCTCGAATAAATTCTTGTAGAGAAAGCCTGCAATTCATTCTGCCTTCCCTCTTAAATGCTTATGTAAATAATAATTTTGATCTCTTCAGTGCGTCAAACAGTGCTTTGCGTGCTATGTATGTTACCATGTAGGTTCCTTTTTCCTTTTTTGTGAATAGTCTAAATATTGTATAATCTTGTTATGATTTCTATTATACTTGCTCATTATTGTATAACTGTTATTACACTGCAATTACCTTTGTTTTAAAAGCCTTGCGGTGAAGCCGCTGTCAAGCGAAACGGGGCTGTGGCTTTGCCAAGCTGTTTCTGACAGCTTTTTCTGCGCCTCCGATGTCTGTATCTTTACAAGGCAGAAATAAAGAATTTGGATTTATTTATGGCCAGAGCGCTGTTCGGCAAGGTACCGGTAAAATGGAGATCTGCGCAAAGTTTCTGTTGTTAAACTCCGCATACACGAACCAGATTGCGCTGCCACGTCCAAACACCGTCAACATTCGAAGTGGAGTCAGTTCATCAGACTGTGTGGATGTTACAGACCAAAGCGACTCCTAGTGACCAAGGTCTGCTGCGACAAAGCAGCAATAAATAATGCTGATTCCGCGTTGTTCGTTGTCCGCTTTGTTAAACTTACGATTTTCAACATGGCGCCAAACCTGCACCACTGGCAGCAATTGCTTTCCGCATCGGATGGGAGGATAGTGCTGCGTGTGACCACTGCGGCGACGAGGAAACCATCGAGCACGTACTGTGTCACTGTCCCCAATACAGCGCACATAGGCAGTCACTCGCGACCGCGCTGGCGCGTCTTGACCATTGGCCGCTTTCGGAGCAGACAGTTCTGGAACGCCGGGCTATACAGTCGTCACACAACAAGTCAGTCAAGGCAGTCTTGAAGTTTTTGCGATCGAGTGGACTATCTGACAGACTATAGTGCTCACAGACGTTTCCAACTTCCTTTTTTTTTATTCCTTGAATTTTTTTTTCGTGACTGCTTTTTCTCTTTCCTATTATTTCCGCCTTTCATTTCGCCTTTCCCTTCCCCTAGTGCAGGGTAGCAAACCAGAATTTTTTCGGGTTAACCTCCCTGCCTTTCCCATCACGTTTCTCTTTTTCTCTCACTGGCAGCAATAAAGTGGATCTCCTACTGATGACTGACCCAAGTAACTCCGTGAATCATGACACCGAGCACAGCGGGAGCTCGTGCGATCTATGAAGCACCAACATTGTTGGAACGCGTATAGAGAATCGCGTCGTGCGAAAGTCTTGCATACTCAATTTGGGTGAGTAGGACCCAAGGAGAAAAGTTGGCGAAATGTATTGTTGTTCTGGGTAAGCCTTAAGTGAAATTAGCTTGGGCTTCTCTCGCGAATTCAGCCAGTAAAAGTTAACTATACCGTAATGAAGCGTCCTCCGTCATAGACTACCAGTCTTTGCTAGGACGTTGATGGTCCTCATGGAGGGACTAGCAGAATCTCTGTTTTCTGAGTCGCTTCCCATCTGAGTGCCTTCAGATATATAGATGATCGCTTTTTCGTTCTCTAGTCGCACATTTGAACCTTGCGATTGGCTGGAAAAAGATTCCATTTGTGGCCGCTTGTGTCTTTTAATGAGAATGCGTGGTCATGTCATAGTAAGTGTTCTTCCGGTAGCTGGTTCCGCGTCGTCGACATTTCAGTGTTTCGCTTGCATTTCAAGTGATATACTACAGTGTGTACTCTTCTCGTGTCCCTGTACATTTCACTTAATTGAACTCTATCATTGCGTAAGAGGGTGAATGAAGTGGCGCTGCTGTGACGTGGTTCCTTGCAATTCTTGTCAATGGATTAGGACAGCCTGCTTGCCTGTGTGAGGCGCATTTGCAGCGAAGCAGACTTGTAGGACGAGAGGGCGGAAGCCTGTAATGAATGAACGCTTTGCCGTGGTGCCCGATCGCGCCCTATCGCGCGCGCCGGCGTTGCAAGTGCGTTGTTCCGTTCGCTGGTCGCAGCACGTGCCCAAGCCGCTCTTGTTGCCAACAGCCACGTCGCGCGGTTTTTTTTTATCGCGATGTAGCAGGCGACAATTAGCAGACGACTGCAGCCGTCGCAACAGGAACTAGGCACGCCGTCTGCTTCCGACGCCCACAGTGTACGGACGGGCGTAGTATTATCGAACGAGAAGTGCGCGCTGTATAGGAAGTAAGATTTGAGATAGCCATCGGTAGTAATGGGACCCAGAAATTGCCGAGAGAAACGAACTATGCAAAGCGAGCACTGGGTTTCTTTGGTGACCCCGTTATCATGTTCTGGCTCCCTGTCTGACCGCAACCGTCCTGCCTATACGTTCGACTACGAGTGTGCGTACATTTCGCAGCTATGTCTGCCCTCCCTGTTGCTGAGGGCAAAATGGCATATCCGCTCTGAGCACCGGAAGGCTTGTAAATATATCGCTGCGAGCAGGGCTGCATTGTTGTCAAGAGGAAACAAAGACTGAAGCCAGCAAATTTCGAGAACCCTTCCTGTGACAAAACGACTCGAATGCGAAATTATATTCCAAAATCAGTGACGTCACGCTCCTGTGCCGGCTCTGGCTTGCTGAGGTGAAGTTTGATCTCGATTTCCTTCTCTGCATAATTGTTGAGAACGGAGCTGAACAGAAAATTCACGCAGAAGCTCCACTGGAGTCGTCTAAGTATGCGTAAGCATTGTGCCACTTGATCATCTCCACGCAGCACCGTGTCATTATCGATCTTGTCAAACTTGATCCGACCGCCATAAACACTTATCAAGCTTTATCGGCCGCTATCAACCTTATCGGTCTACATCCGACGCTTATCAACCCTTATCGGTTGTTGTGGCCCTTAACGGAATGGATCTGTCCCTTATCAACCTTTATCGGTCGTTATCATCCTGTGAAAGTGGATGTCCAGCTAAGCTGTTGCAAAACCACCACAACTGTTGAGGGGGTATGCAATGCTTTATTGATGGCTCGGATGTTTGTTTTCAGCTTGTTCTTTATCGAAACGTATGCTGTTCTGTGGGTTGTACGGGCGATTTCAGTGAATGTGTGCACTGTTCGCTTCTCTTTGCTGAGCGCTTGTAGCCTCAGTCTTACGGGGATATGAGACGTTGCATTTTTCGCTTGCGTACGGGGGTATGAGCCATTGCTCATTGGGGTATGAGCCATTGCATTCGTCTTAAGTGACGTAGGGACAGGTTTCTCCTTGGGTAGGCATAGAAATGCTTACGCACCTAATAAAATTTTGGGGCTTTTCATGCTCAAACCACTATATGATTATGAGACACGCCGTATATAGTGGGGGAGGTAGGTATGCAAAAACTTTATTTTTTCTCCGGCAAGTTAACAGGATGGGCTTCACCCTGTCCAGGCGTGGTTCAATACCGGCGAAGAAAAGCGCGGTACACAAGGGACGAGAAAGAATTGCGACACGAGCGCAGAGTTAGGCCCGGGCTGCTTTTTAGGGACTGTATAACGCCGTGTCAGGCAAGCAAAGTCAGACGCTTAAAGTATGTAGTCGGTCCCCACCAAACAAACCCATATTATATCCCATGTCCAATGCAAGTGGGAACCTTTACGACTTTTTATATGCGGTCCGATGCTTCATATGGGATTATTGAATATGGGAGTTAATTATGGGGCAAATAGATTTTTTTTCGGTAGAAACGTCGAAAATGCTGCACCTAGGTATAAAAGAAAACGTTCAACTTCCTAGAAGTGTGTGACCTTAGCCATCAAACTGTGCAACATTATACATGTATTCGCATATATACAGGCTGTAAATACGAATAGCTGGTTGCGTGCCCAGGCTACGGAAATATTGATACTTTTGTCAGATTGCGTGGTCCATAAACTCTTGACGCCGTCTTAAGGCAGACACGTGTTACTTCCTCTTCCACTTTTCATCTCATCAACCACAGCGTCCGTGTCACAGTACGATTATATTGCCTCTTTGTTTCACTGTGCAGAGTGTGTTGTCGACGGTGCGCGGTACTACGTGGGCCAGACGGTCAACGTCGACTGCAACAGATGGTAAGAGAGCACCCCCCCCCCCCCCCTTTCGACTTCTGCAAACGTTTCTGATTCATGCTCCGCTCCAATGCAGACTTTGTTTTCTCCCAACAAATATTTCTGCAGATGAAGAACACTGCTTTCCTTGACCTCCGTGCTGCTTGTGATGATTTATAACGTTGCATAGCGCCGTATGCATACAGTAGCCTGTAGGCAGTTGTGATTACGCGTGTAGAACAGATTAGGGAGTTTTAGCGTGTCCGGTATTCCGGTAACGTTTACGTCTCCGGCAATCTGGCTAAACTTTGTCGGAATACCGGACACGCTAAAACTCTTCATTATTTTTTTTACTCCCGACTATAAGTTCAACGGCAGTTACTCAGCGTTACCAAGAGCACGCTAAAATCAACATTTAGGAGGTATGCACTGACATCCAGACCGCCATTTGTTGTACAGCCAACACGGCAAGAAGATGTACAATATCTCATCCGCTTATCTTCGGAAGCACAAGCGCGTACGATACTCTTACCACGTACTGGTACTGGTACCACGTACCAGACGTGGGTTCGTATCGCACCTGCGGCCAGTTGTATATTCATCCGCTTTCATTTGCATTTATTTATCATTTCTTTATTTCAATTAAGAACTGAACTTAATTTCCCCTATGCTGAGCTTGGTGTCATTGTTTGTTGGCTTCTTATGATACATACATACATACATACATACATACATACATACATACATACATACATACATACATACATACATACATACATACACTACATACATACATACATACATACATACATACATACATACATACATACATACATACATACATACATACATACATACATACATACATACATACATACATACATACATACATACATGCGGATCATAGCCTCCTATAAAAATATAGGAAGCTATACCGGATGTTCAAAATAACGCTTTACGGAATTTTTAAAAATCTCCTGTGGCAGGTAGCATAATTCTTATCGTTCAGCTGGGTTATTCGTTGAGGCGGACATTAGTAGCACGAGAAATCGAAATATATATTCAACTAATTAACAAAAATTGACTAATGAACTTCTTAGTTATTTACTTTACGACACATATTGCAATTTACGAATTGTATCCGGTGATATTGCAAGACGCATCCACTTGAAATGAATTTCCAGGATGACACCAGTTTCGAGATATTAATTCCCAAAGTGTGGGACGAAATATATGGGCGTTCCAGTTACTTTTGCACTTCAATGTATAACACAGCATTTTGGTAAAAAAGTAAGTGGAACAACAGTGCATTTTTACGGCGAGTTTGATGGCACATATCTCCAAACTGGTGTCATTCTGGAAATTCTTTCCAAGTGGATACGCCTGACGAGCTCACCGGCTGCGATTCATAAATTGCAACATGTGCCGTAAAGTAATTAACTAAGAAGTTAATTAGTAGTTTTTGTTAATTATTTGAATATGTGTTTAGATTTCTCGTGCTTCTAATGTCCGCCTCTTCAAATAACCCAGCTCAACGATAAGAATTATGCTACCTGCCACAGGCGATTTTTAAAAATTCCGTAAAGCTTAACTTTGAACAGCCTGTGTATCGTAATCAAGTGAAAAGCAACCATTTCGGGCAAAGGAAAGGGAAGGTGAGTATTTCACTCGTATAGAAGACATGCTACACTGTGCAGTCGTTTACTATAGATAAGTGAAGTGAGAGACCCACGACAAGTCGCACTCTCTGTTCCATTCATCCGTGATTTGCGCCTGTCGTTCTTTCTGTTCGACAGCACCTGCCGCAACGTGTCGGATCGCCACGCCCAGCTCCAGTGCGAAGACCGAGTGTGCATCAACAGGCAGGAGCTGATTAGGCAAATCAACAACGGCAACTTCGGGTGAGCCCATTTCCGGCCGCGCCTGCCTGCCTGCTTGCCCTCATACTCACGGTCGGTGCGTCATCTTGTCGAACCTAAAGTTACATTCGAGTGGTCGCTTTCGAGCGTTCTAGAGCGCTCTCGCGGTGCGGTCTACATTCGGTTGGTCAAAATCGAGCGCTCGGAACATGCTCGCCTGGTTCATTCAGGGCGCCACGCTCCAGCCCGGAGAGCTCGGATGCGCTCCTACTCCTTTAACCTGGACGCGCGACCGACGACCCACAGAAATTCGATCGTTGAATACTCCGACTGCTCTGGAAGCACTAACCTAACCTAACCTGACCTAACCCGACGTTAGGTTAGGTTAGGGCAGACTTTTTTTTTAACTCCAAACCGAGTTGGAGCGCTGACAAGAACCATTATAATGCATGCGTGTCACTCTTTGCGATTCACTTCGCCTGAGCGCTGGTCTTCCAGAATTTCAACCATGTCATGAGCAGCCGTTCTTAATTCTATAATAGTCCACCACGAACCAACTGAGTCAAGGGTGGACGCTTATATGCGTCTTCACATAAAACACTATCTCAAATTTCGCACGACGAAATCACATTGTTATAGATGCGGTGAAAGATGGACAGATAAAAGTATGTCTGTTTTTCATGAGAATATCAATCCGTTTTAGGCGCCCCGCGGAACACAGTAAGTTGCAACTGAGTTGCACAACTTAATAGCGAGTAGCGCAATCGAGTTTTTAATCGATTTGTAATTGAGCTGCACTACTCGCAACTCAACTGCGAGTCGTGCAATTGGACGTCTATACTTTGTGTTCTGTTTGACGCCATGAATAATCTACACGAACTAGTTGAAATTAAGTTCATAATCCACAGTCAAAGCGATTCACCTGTCACTGCATTGCAATGGCAAAAGGATGAGTCCTTTTTTTTTTCTTTTCTTCCAGAGTGTATCATAATCAGTTCCCATAGACATAGCGAGAGATCATCGCGCGCGGCAAAAACCATAATTAGTATTGAAGGTCCCACGCGTGTCGGTACAGCATCTGTCTTGCCTGTCGCCTAAAAACATTTATTTCCTAAATCTAGCATAAAGACCGACAGAGGAGCGTCACGAGGCTTTGCTGCGATTCAGACACATGAACGCTCGGAAAATGCAACAAAGTTCAATTGCTAGCTTATGCGCTACCGTGTGTGTGCTTATGAGAACTTTACTCATTGCCTACGTCTATCAGCGCATATTCCGGTACCGCCCAAAGTCACTTCAAACGAACAAGAACAATTAGGCCTCGCTTGACGAAGGACAACTTGTCGACACCACGCATCCTCCAAGAGTCATCCGTTAGCGCTGTCACTTGGCACGGCATTGTTACACCGCGTCGTGACTCGAACCCCCGTTGTTCTCGGCGTCTCATGTGCCAAACCGTCTTCCGCTCTATGCAACGTGCTTGTGAAGCAGCAACGTTTGCCTAAAAGGAATCGCCACGACGTCGCTCCAAACGCCGACGGCCATAACGCTCATGTTTCAGGTTTATATTTCAGGCTTATCGATCAATTTCATGTTACAACAAACACTGCAGGAAGAAGAAGAACGATAACTTTATTGATAGTCCGGCGAGTAATTCGGGGATTTGGGCGAATACCCCTGCCTACGCGTCGGCCACGAGCCCTTGAGCTCTGACGGCTTCCTCGGCCCGCTGGACGGAGGAAAAAGAAAAATTTAGCAAAGAAGGTCCGGAAGCTAAAAATAAAACCGTCGGCGGTTGGGATATAACTTCCAAGTAGCTTAAGAAGATCAAGTATAGTCTCTAAAGTAAGGCATTCTTTTTTATGGGTCCCATACGTACTGAGGTGGGGTTGGAGGGATAGTTGTGCTACGACTATTTTCACGACGCCACCGCTGCCGCAAAGAATGCATGTGGACTTCATCATAATCATCATAGTCAGCCTATTTTAATGCCCACTGCACGACGACGGCCTCTTCCAGCGATCTCCAATTACTCCTGTCTTGCGCGAAGTTGATTCCAACTGGCGCCTGCAGATTTCCTGATTAAATCAACCCCACCTAATTTTACTTCGTCCTCGACTGCGTTTCCCTTCTCTTTGCACCAATTCTGTAACTCTAATGATCCATCGGTTATCTGCCCCATGCCTGTAGCAGCAGTCCTTAATGGGCACAATTGAGCCGCTGTACTGTATAGTGAGAAACATCTATTTCGTTGTTTTTCTTTTTTTTTTTACCATGACAAGCCCGTGTAGCCCACAATACCACGAGGCAGGGAGCTCGAAATAGAAATATTCTGCATGACGCAGAATGGCTAGTTGGGCTATCGGGTTGATGTTCATCGCGGAAGTAATTAGTCCTCAGCGCGACAAGGTTAAACACGGACCGAAAATGAAAGCTGAATCAAGCGCTGAATTCGCAACTATGCTTATTTGTAAACGAACAACGGAACATATATACTCATACGCATACCAGTCAAATGATCCCGGCACAACATGCGCGAAGGAACATGGATCATCTCTTCGCTCTTTGATCACCTCTTGAATACCCACAGCTGCAAAGAGATTATCAGTGTCCTTTGGCGCGCGTACTGAGATGATTTGACTGATATGTGCACGGATAGATGTTCTTCCGTTCTCTTTTCGCATAAGCTTAGTTGCAAGTTCAGCGATTTTGTCGTAATCCTTTTTTTTTTCTGTCCGTGTTTAACAACCCTGATACGCTGAGTATTACTTCGACGATATAAATATTCCACTTATAGCATCTGGGTTGACGAGACGTATCCCTCAAGCCATTCCTAACTTTCGCTGTGACAGTCCCCGATGGCACTATTACCCTCAAGGCTGTTTTGAACACAGGTAAAGCGGAAAAGCGGAGAGGTGAACGGGTGTCACGTGTTACACCATGGTACCGGCCGGAAGGGCCCGCATGCGCACTGAACTCCAATCTGTTTTCGCACGTCACTTGGAGTTGCGTCGCACTTCCAGAGCGAGTGCGACGACGCGAAGTGACCCGAGTGTTCTCGACCTCTCGCAGGTGGCAGGCAACAAACTATTCGTTCTTCCAAGGCAAGCTTCTGGACGAAGGCATCCGCTACAGGCTAGGCACCCCACCAACCAGAGAGACCGGTAAGCTGAGACAATACGTTTTTATTAGTCTTAAATGAATTACTCGCGGTTATGGTCTGCGCATGCGCGTCTATGGTCTCCACATGAAAGAGGCCCCCACCAGTAGTTTAAAAAAGCAAAATTCAGAGTGGTCTTAATGAAAGGCAGAGAACTTGTCACATAGGCATTTCGAGCAAACCTCCTCTCCCCTTTACTCAAGTTGAGCAAGAAGTTAGCTGGCCGCCAGTCTTGATATCATGTTTTGCCTGAGGGCATCTTTCTTTTTTTCTCTTTTGTACTCTCTGAAATTCTTAGGTACGAAAACTAAACACTGGTTGACGTACTCCGACGCCATTTCCGAAGGCCACATGCATCCAAGAACCTAGATTTGTGATCGGCTAGACATCGGCATCGCGTGATCCTTATGCGGCGCAGCCATAGAGTTTCCTACAAAAACATGGAGGGAGGAACAAATCTAGGAGGGAGAGTCACGTGACAGCCTTAAAGCCTAGTAATAAGAAAAAATTGGCAGCCGATCCACAAAGTGAACGCCGATGATGGAGCGAAGCTCCTTGGACGATTACGGCTGCTGCTCGAGCTTTCGCTTCTTGCTGCCGTTGCCGGCGTGCTGCTGCTTCTCGTGCTCGTAGCTCAGGGTTGGCTTCGCGGCGTTGCCGTTTGGGCTGCCGCATCTCGTTCTCGAAGTGTAGGATCAGAGTCACGACGTTTGCGCTTACGTTCGCGCTCCTCCATACTGCAGTGCTAAGTGTATCGACAGCATCGCGGCGCCGGCGTAACACCTGCGCGCGGTCGGTATGCGCGCTGCGTGCGCCCGGCGAACGGTTTTGCGCATGACGTCGTGCGCTTGCTCGGAGAGGGGTTTCGGAGCGGCGCCGGCGCAGCGCAACACCTGTGCGCGGTCGGTATGCGCGCTGCGCGCGCGTCGGGGAGCTACGACGACAACGGCGACAGCGGACATCGTGAGAGCCTAAGGAGCTTCGCTCCTAAAAATGTGATAGTTTCACCCGAAAGGCGAAGCATGAATTGCGATAGCAAATTAGTAGAGAGCTATACGGATTAAGGATATTAGTTTTATCAGCTGTATAAACTTGGACATGCAGCAGCACCAGCAACACGCAAACTGTTGTCGACGCCGTCGGCGTTTTACCCGCATTCGCACCGAACGCGCGTGGCGTTGGTAGCGTGACTGTTGCCGGTGCCTCTTGGGGCGGCTCCGAGGTTTTCGACGAGATCAGAACGGGACAATCGTCGAGCAGTGTCGGAAGTCTTTACCACCTTCTCGCCTCGCAATGTTTCTATATAAAAAGTGTCACAGTTTCGCCCTAAGGGCGAAGCAATGAATGCGATAGCAACACAGCAATGTCATACGAAATAAGGTGAGCGGCTTTGGTAGCAACAACATGCAGAACTGTTGTCGACGCCATCGGCGTTTTGCCCGCGTTAGCTCAAAATGCGTGCGGCGTTGGTGACTGTTGCTGGAGCCTCTGATATAAATAGGCACTTGGTGCCGCAGCTAAACGTCGCCTCCCTTCCCTCCCCCTCCCCCACGGCCTCTCACGCGTCTGAAGAAGGCGCGTTTGCTCTACATATATGGTGATTGTAAAGGAGAAAAGAGACGCCTACTTCTGCAGCCCTTAAGCGAGCACGGCGCAGAACGCGCGTTTGTTCTCCGCCGTGCGTTCACTCCTCGTGAAAGACGCGCCCCTCGCGCCCTTTCACTCGCACATACAGCGTTCGGCGCGCGGCGACGATTTCTTCTCCAAATGACGTCATACGGAACCTCACGGCGACGGCAATGGCGACGGCGACGCCGACGGCAGAAATCTGCTTTTGAGTGTCCATATAATTGCTATCGCAATAAAATACGCATTTGGTGCCGCAGGTAAACGTCGCCTCCCGTCCCCCTACGGCCTTTCGCGCGACGGAAGAAGTCGCGTTTGCTCTCCGCCGTGCGTTCGCTCCCCGTGAAAGCGTGCGTCCCTCGCGCACATACAGAATACGGCGCGCGGCGATGATTTCATTGCTGTTGGACTCTATACGGAACCTCATGGTGACGGCGACGCCGACGGCAGAAATACGCTTGGAGTGTACATATAATTGCTATCGCAATAATAAAAAATGTCGCAGTCTCGCCCGAAAGGCGAAGCATCCATTGCAAACGCAAATTGATAGACAGCTATACCAACTAAGGACAGTAGTTTTATCGGCCGCATAAGCTTGTAAACATTCGATTACGAACTAAATTAACAAGCACGGTGTCACGCTTGCACAGGTCAACATGAAAACATCTCGCACGATGACCGCGGAAGCTCGTTGTCAAAACGCTGGAGTGAGGAGGCGCGGCAGCAGCAAGCGAAGTGACCTTCGTACCGCATCTCGCTTCAACACGAAATAAAGGTCGAAAGCATAGCGCATTAGAGCACTGCATGGGCTTACCCAAAAGCACGAGCCTGGCCGGGTAGGGCAGTTTTTTCCCGGGCTCGGGCCGGGCTCGGGCACGGCATGTGCTTGTAACGTGCAGCGAGTTATCCTCGCGCGTCTCAACTCTGAAAAACCTGTTGCCCCGGCGCAGCTGGAAGCTAACAGTGCTACTCCTGTGTACTTCTATTTTCTTTTTCTGTCGTATTTTGAGCTGTTTTAAAAGTCCAGAAAGACCGAAGTCACCTCAAACCAACGGATGCCCTTGTATTCCTTACCTAAATCAATGTAATTAATGCTTTCAGCGCGGTACAAGCGCGTTCGCGACTTGCTGATTCTTCAAAGGCGAATTGGTAAAACGATGACTGGTAAGATAATTCGTCACGCGGCTGAAATATGGCACTGCGTCCATCCATGATTGCACGCATGTTCTCAACCGGCCGCCTAGCAGCAGCGCATTACACTGCACCATGGAAAGAGGAACGAGAAGCTTTCTCCATTTACTCCATCCATGCGCTGCGCTCACGACCGGTCGTGGCTGCGCTTCGGCTAGTACTAGAATACGGTTGAGTGGGATGAGCGGCTGGGGCCACCGTTACTAGGTAATCTAGTAACGTTGGCTGGGGCGGCGCGGCGCATGCTTTGCAATGAGGCGCCCGACGTGGAAAAATACTGTGGCGGCGTGGCGATAGAAGTGGATTGCGCCGCATCAGGGTCGCGCCGTTGGAAACTGCTGGCGATACTGCTCGGCAGGGTCATTCGTACTCCTTCGCGCACTGGTATTTGCGTTCAGGCCGCTCAAATGGTGTTCATAATCACATATCACATGTATTTATGCCTTAAGAATAAATTCCTTTCATTCTCTTCTTTATGTTAAATGCGAAGCATTCCTTGGCGAATATTTGCTAGTTTGACAGTATCTATCTATCTATCTATCTATCTATCTATCTATCTATCTATCTATCCAGTCGCCTACATATTTGCGCTCTCATGGTCGTTTCGTTAACTTGGCATGCACCAAAATTGGCATACTATGACAAGAGTATATGACGAACATAAATGATGTCATGAATGTCATGACATGCCTGTCATGTAGGTCATGAAACAGCCGCCTACGTCTTGGTGCTCTCGTCGTTTCGTTACCTTGGTAGGTACCAAAATTGACATAGTATGACCGGAGTGTATGACGAAGTGATAGGTATGTCATGACGTGCGTGTCATGTAGGTCATGACAATGACCCAGCGAAAAAGATTAACACTGAAATGGGTTCTAACGTGGGCAATAAGTGAAGGAAACACTGAAGGATTATGGTAGAAGTCATAACCATGGGCATGACTCAGCAAAAATGATAATGATTCAGCGAAAAAACATTAACACTCAAAAACCACTGAAATGGTTTCGGGCGTGGGCACAAAGTGAAGAAACCACTAAAAGATTGTGGTAGAAGTCATAGTCGATCATGACCATGACTCACCTAAAATGAGAGTGACTCAGCGAAAAAGATTAGCACTCAAAAACCAATGGAATGGGTTCGATGTGGTACTAAGGGAATGAAAAGGATAAAGGTTGATGGTGGAAGCCATAGTCATGAGCATGACTAAGGCTTTCGCCTTAAGGTTTTTTAGGTGTTGCTAAATGGACTCCTGAGGACTCATGACATGAATGTCATGACATGCGTGTAATGTAGGTGATGAAAGGGCCGCCTATGTATTGGTGCTCTAAAGGTCGTTTCGTTAACTGGGGAGGCTCCCCGCAACTGCTTCGCATAACATCGACTCCCACAGGGCGTGGCATTTGCCGGCTTTTTTTTTTTTTTTTTTTTAAATGCCGCTCGGTGATCTCGGGCCGGGCTCGGGCCTAAGGCAAAGGGGTGGCGGGTCGGGCCGGGTGGGTGACGTAGATTATGTCCGGGCCCGGGTCTCGCCATAAAACTATTGGTCGGGCTCGGGCGGGCAGCCCAACGTAAAAACGGACCCGGGCCAAGCCCGGGCTGAAAAAATCGGCCCGTGCAGTGCTCTACAGCGCATGCGTAGCTACCGGCACTAGTTGCACTTTGTCCACATCGCAGATCGCTTTGCAGATGAGGCTCGCGCTGGCGCGCACTTTTTTCACGTCGCAGATCGCTTTCAAGATACGGCACCCGCGCGGCCGCCGGAGTAGAACGGCCCCCTCCTCGTGAACGCTCTGCTAAAACTGTCTAATATCTACATTTGCCGAGCGCGCGGGGATCGAACCCCCCACGACGTAGTGTTCAGGAGCCCAACACCATAGCCATATGCGCTACGGCGGCCAGGTCAACTGCTTATTCCATCTATCACGTGAACCGATGAGTGGGGCGGGAGAACGAAACGCAATGACGAATACAAAGCAGAATATGTGCACACACAGTCATGGAAATTAGTGATGTCACTTGCCGACAGATCTCCGCGCCTTCGTTTTTTAGATGCGAAGCAGCTTATGGCGGGGGCTTTGTCCGTCCCTCCCGCGGCATCCCACACCCCCACAGCGCATGCGCGTCCCCTCCCCCTCTCTCCTCTCCTGCGCGCCCCCCTTTCTCTCCTCTGGGAATCCGGAGCGGCGCGCACGACAGGTGGTGCGACAGCTGCATACTCCGCTGGGGGCGCCACGGTAGTTCCGCGGTATGAAAATGACGGAGCGCGCGCGCCTCATTCTCTCTCCTGTGCAGCGCCGCGATGAGCGCTAGGGCCGCTGCCGCGGAAACCATCTCCCGCTCAAGCTAACCATCTCCCCGCTGCTTCGCATCCACACATGGTTCCCTTTAGCGGGAGATGAAGTAATTTTTAACACAAAAGTGTTTTATGCCGGGGTCCACCAAGACTTCACTGACGTATTTCCGTCACGGAAATACGTCATACGGAAATACGGAATGACGTTCTTACAATGTACACGAACATAATACAAAGAAAGAAACCAGAAGAAAAAGTTCCACAAACATGCAAAATTTGGAAATCGAACCCACGACCTCTCGGTCCGCGACGACAGATCGCCGAGCGTTTAACCCATTGCGCCACAAACGCATTTGCAGAGAGCTACACAGACGCGCCTTATATATCTAACACTCCTCCGTGTACCCGCGCTCTTGCTCGGGGCGGTGCCGCCGCCTACGAGCAGAAAAGAGAAGTACTGCATTATGACACTAACGCGCACCGACAGTGAACGCTTCGGTGGTCTCAGCACTACGACGCCTCGATGCCAGCATTCGAAGGGACGCTGGCATGAAGAACCACTACCAACGCCACCTAGGTGGCGTTCACCGTACTCAGCACAGCGGAGCGTGGCCTCCGCAATTAGCTCTGAAAATGTTTCTGAAGTTGATCGCGGAGGCTGCAATTACGACGCGCTGTACGCGCTGATTTGACTCGGTGACGATTCAGTTACGTGCTTTGTCTTGCGCGTTGTATTAGTGTGTCAGTTACGTGCTTCGTCTTTCGCGTTGTGCTAGCGTGTGCAGCGTAGTGCAGCTTCCATATGCACGACGGTTGCTCATGGTCATCGACGTTGGTAGTCGTGATGGAGGAGACGTGCCACCAGGCGTCAGCGTGGGTGCATCAACGCCTAAGGGCGCTTTAGCCACAAAACACCAATAGACATTATATATCAATGTGCAATAAACATTACACTACTTCTGTGAAGACACGTTTCACTTTCGTGTTCTATACCGATTCCTATATAAGAGGGATCAACCACATTTTTTCTTCTTTTTGACAGAATTGTTTTGGTGACAGCGCGTAGTCTATCCGTGCCGAACGCTTGAGTTGATTTCTTTGCGACCTGGCGGCAGCCCTCGCTTGAGCGTCTGTGTAACGTTATGCGACCCCTTGAACATTTACTTGCACATGACGTTGAACTCTTTTCAAAATTAACTTCGAAACTATTACGTAATATATCAGGCCCGGATTTAAATTCGGATGCATGCAGAATAGCCTGTAGTTTGCTTATCTTCGGCATATTGGCATGCTTGATCGGCTCTAGGAAATGCTATATAAATGGACACTCGAATGACCAAACTTAATTTTTACGCAGCCTTTATTTTGAATGCAACATAGTGAACATAATTTCACATGCAAATGCCAAGTCCATCTTTTTCACACCTTTTCATTTTTTTCCCGCCCTCTCTCCCTCTTTATAAGGGTCTTTGAGTCCCTCTCCTCCTACATGCAGAGTAGCATGTGGCTGACTTTACACACGCCGGCAGAATTCTCTGCGTTTCATTAAATAGTTTTTTTTTCTCTCTGTGTGTCTGTGGAAGTGGCCCATGCATATTCTTGCCGTAAGCTAGCTTCGGTGATAATTGGTGTTGGTTGACCTGCCGTGGTTGTTCAGTGTTTATGATATTGGGCTGCTGAGCACGAGGTCGCGGGATCGAATCCCACGGCGGCCGCATTTCGATGGGGGCGAAATGCAGAAAACACCAGTGTACTTGGATTTAGGTGCACGTTAAAGAACCCCAGTTGGTCCAAATTAATCCGGATTCTCCCACTACGGCGTGCCTCAAAATCAGATGGTGGTTTTGGCACGTAAAATCTCATAACTTTAATTGGTGTTAGTTTGATCTATAGACCATTGTGTCGTCACGGACGACGAAAGGCACCCGCGTAGTGTGCTCCGAGAGCCGCGAGTTGTCATTAAAAGCCAGAAAGTAGCATCGACATGCCAACCTACCATGCGAAGATACAATTGCATCTCTGTGTTTAGGCAAAGAAAAGGGGGCTTCTAGGACAAGCAGCGTGACTAGACGTCTTACTTTCTCCATAGACACGTTGCCTTCCGCATTTAACCAATGCTTAGCGTTTAAACACGCACTAGAGGGGGAGGAGGTTCACGTTGACAACGTACCAGTTCAACGTACTCGAACTGGTCTTCTGGTCTGAGGAGGATATGCGTGTCTCTGTATATGATGTTGGCAAAAAATATATTCTCGATGTCGTTGAAAGAAACTAAATTTCTACTGCTTTTGAAATCCATAATGTCGAACACGACCCCTAAGAAGAATAGAGCAATATGTTCTCCGGATTTTTACAAACTATGGTCGAAGAACTCGCACTTTTTATATTCCCTCTTACTTTAATAAACTACACAGTATGCATGCCCACCCACCACCGCGTAACAGGGAGACCTTCTTGAGAACTTCGGTGCAATCCACACATTTCTAAACACCACCTTTTATTGTCATCCGAGCCGGTTCTTGCTTTTGTTCTCTGCATTCGCCTACACATACTTGCACGTATTATTCATTGTATGCGCGTTGTATGAGCGTTTATTTTCTTCAATGTATAAGCGTATTTAATGCATAAGCGTGTAAGCGTTATGTTTTTATTCTGTATCTCTTTCTATTTTGTTTTGTTTTGCTGGATCAGTGCACTCCTGTGCCGAACTGCCCAGTCACGCACTCAAGCCACACCGCTTATGCCGACTGAATAGGTCTGTAATGTAAACTACTTAAAATCTATTTTATTCTATTCTATTTTTCCTCGCTGGCAGACTGTCGAGATGAGCGAGCTGCACCTGAAGAAGCGCGAGCAGCTGCCCGAGGAGTTCGACGCTCGCATCCGATGGCCGGGCCTGGTGCACGGGGTGCGGGACCAAGGGGACTGCGCCTCGTCTTGGGCATTCTCCACTGCAGGTATACACTCATCGTCAAGCACACATTTTTATGCTGATCCCAACCCGAAGGCATCTTCGAGGGATCTCCAATTACAGCTAATTCTAGCCGTTCAGTGAATAAGTTAGCGAATAAACCTTGTTATTCCTTCAAAATTCAAGAGGAGGCTGGAACAAAGGCTTCGTGTTCTTGATACATGGACCTTCTACTCCATGCCCGCGAATCGTCTAATCGCACTCCTCTGCCACCCTAGACTGCTTTTTTCGCAACCCCTGAACACAGTTTTGCTACTCTAATTAGAGCGCCGGTTATCGGATCTACACATAACATTACATGCCAATGCATGTAATGTCCACTTCTCTCTCATAATATCGACTCCTCAGCTTCTTGCAGAATAGTATTGACTAAAGCTAGGCGGTTCATGAATAAGGCCCCCTTTGCGAGCCCCATAGGAGGCGCATATGCTGTGTATCTGTCTTTTTATCGTTCTTGGTTTTCGCGTGCACTACTGCATGTGAAGCCGTATGCGCGAAAATAGCACACAGTTTAAAGGGACAGACAATCCCTCAGAACGTGAATTGAGTAACCCCGCTGATGGAAAGATTGTCTACCGTATTGGCTAAAACGAGCCCTGTTTTTCTCATTAAACGTGAATTTATATTTTTAATTCTTTAGTAAAAGTCGCGAAAAATGACATTTGGCGCCCCACGCGGCAAAAACATGAAGATGCATAAGAGCTCTACCACGTGACCTTCTACTAGTGTACGCGGTTCCTGGTCTTTTTATTAATATTGAAATGCAGTACACTTCTAAGTTTTTTCTAAGTTACAATGTGCAGATAAGCCATGTAGTGAGCAGAAAATTGGCGTCATGTGCAAAAGCATGGTTTCGTTTTCGATGACTTGGCTTGGCTCGTTTATCGACAGAATAACGACGCCAGGGGCCAGCCACACATGACGTAGGCGCGTACTTGGGGAAAAACACGATGCAAACACAAGAAAGGTCTAGTACAACAACGCAAACTTAATCTACCAGCTTTTTATTTTCAAAAATGATTGAAAATGTCAAAATATAGGTGATTAACCACAGCTGAACTCACTCCTGTGCAAGCAGAACAATGGGCGGCTTCACAATTCGCATGCCAGGCTATCGGCATCGCTCTCACTTCTTAGCGTTGCTGGAGGAGGGACTCCTACCTTTTTAGAGGCTTCTCAGATTGAAAAATTCTGCTTACGAAATATCCACGCGCTTTGGGAAATAACCGCACTAGGTCTAAACACAACCGAGGGTGAGCTTTGCGTTGCGCCATTAAAAAAAAAAAAAAAAACAGAATTGATTCCAAGAGAAGAGAAGCGCGGTCGAGGACGGTAGAAAACTAGGTGGAGTGATGAAGTTAGAAAATTCGCAGGCGCAAGTTGGAATCAGCTAGCGCAAGACAGAGGTAATTGGAGATCGCAGGGTGAGGCCTTCGTCCTGCAGTGGACATAAATTTAGGCTGATGATAATGATAAAAAAACGAGGGCCTTAAAAATCGGTTGGCAGTCCCTCTAAAGTGCAGAGACGTCCCTTTATATATATATATATATATATATATATATATATATATATATATATATATATATATATATGCGTTCTAGGCGATCTTCAGTTTACTCTGAGGTTTCTTTGTTACCTCCAACTTTCTGGTGCATAGATTAGTCGCGGTTGAGCGTACTATAATTATATCGTAAGTTTCCGCGCGCATTTACAACTTCGTTTCTGCCAGACCGGGCTAGCCGGTGTTCCGTCTTGCATTCGTCAGGTCTGTCGCTCCAATGAATCCTCGAGGTCATTTTCACAGTAGACTCGTCTCTGCTGCCATTTCGCAGCTGTGGCTTCCGATCGGCTGTCGATCCAGTCCCGAGGCGTGGACAAGGTGGAAGTGTCCCCGCAAGACCTTATGTCCTGCCTCAACGGAGGACGCCGAGTCGTCTGCCAAGGTGGACACGCTGACCGCGGCTGGAGGTTCCTCGTCAACTACGGGTGCGTATAATTCCCATTGTCCCAACTTGCAAAGAGAGTGACACTCACAGTTGCCTTGAACGCCGGTTACCCTTCAACTACGAGGGCGAATCAGCCCCTTTGCCCCAATTTTTTTAGCCAAATTATGGCTGTAAATGCGAAGGCAACGTATCCATTCCCAGCGGTGGACCCATGGACCCGCTTGGCCTTATCTGCCGGTAGCTCCGCGGCACGGCGCTACTGTGCATCACACGTCCACGGCGTGCGAGCAACGAAGTGTGATTCGTTTTCCATGGAGCAAGGGAGGAATGTCCCTCGAAATCGACAGGGAAATGCTGTCGATTTATCGAGTGCCGCGCTGTGCGTGAGGCACTCGAGATATGCCAGACAACCACCACGCAATGACGGTGCAGATTATCTAAAGGAAACTTCGCTTTAAAAAAATGGATGAGGAGGGTGCGGTGCGAATTTCAGCGATTTATCCAGCTATAAAGTCTTTCGCCGTGACCAGGCAGCATTTATCACACCGGATACCGCGTGTTCTCGAGAGCAGCTTCTTTGGTATACGCACACAACGTCGTCTGACTTCGTCAGCCTTAGAAGAGTGAGTCTGTTGCTGGGCCTGTTGGTACATACTTGTGGAAACGATTAAACCCAGCCTTCAGGACGCGAACACCAGAAGAGAAGTAGACGGACACACGTAGACGGACGCCCCAGCGTGTGCCCGTCTACTTTTCTTCTGGTGTTCGGGTCCTGAAGGCTGGGTTTAATCGTTTCCACAAGTTCGTCAGCCTTCATCCATTGTGGCATCCGAAATACGTGAACAGACGCCCACACTCTCGGAGTCTGGGTGAAATGCATAACTACCATAGCGCGCGCATGGCTGCGCGGCAGCGCCCCCTGATGGTGACTGGATTGATTTCAGGCTTCATTTTTAATGTTAAATAGCTTGCGACCCATCCACCGACCCTCCCAGGGAACATAATCCTCTAACCTTCTGCCGCGTTGAAAATTTTCATTATGAAGCCCGCCACGGTGGGAGACTCCGGATTAGTTTAGACCATCTGGGGTTCGCACCCGATGCACACTACACGAAGGCCCCCATGAAAATGCCAGGGCCAGGAATCGCAAACCCGCGACCTCGTGCTTAGCAGGGCAACATCATAGCAACTAAGCCAACATGGCGCGTCTTCTGCCGCGTCTTCTGCCGCGTCTCCACAGGAAGCGTCGAAGTACGACGAAGCTTAAAGGGATACGGACACTAAAGTTGGCGGGTGGTTTTTTGCATCGGCACAAAAGTTGAACTGTTGAAAATGACGAATACAACAAGCTGCTCTCAAAAAAAAAATAGAACGAGAAACATCATTTTTTTGCAATTTTCTGTTGCACCTTGCCTTCAAGCGGCCGCCGGCAGAAGCTGAAATTTGAACTGCCAACATGGCATGTCTTCTGCCGCGTCTTCACAGGAAGCGTTGAAGTACTACGAAGCTTAAAGGGATACGGACACAAATATTGGCGGGTGGTTTTTTGCATCGGAACAAAACTTGAACTGTTGAAAATGACGAATACAACAAGCTGCTCTCAAAAAAAAAAAAAAAAAAAAGAACGAGAAACATCATTTTTTTTGCTATTTTCTGTTGCATCTTGCCTCCAAGCGGCCGCCGGCAGAAGCTGAAATTTGAACGGCCAACATGGCGCGTCTTCTGCCGCGTCTTCACAGGAAGCGTCGAAGTACTACGAAGCTTAAAGGGATACGGACACAAAAGTTGGCGGGTGGTTTTTTGCGTCGCAACAAAAGTTTAACTGTTGAAAATGACGAATACAACAAGCTGCTCTCAAAAAAAAAAAAAAGAACGAGAAACATCTTTTTTTTTTGCGATTTTCTGTTGCACCTTGCTTCCAAGCGGCCGCCGGCAGAAGCTGAAATTTGACGTCATAACACCCACCCGCGCGCGCGCGCGCGGCCAAGGTCGGCCAAAGCTGTCGCAATGTTTCCGGGGGTTCCGGTCCCTTGCAGCGTTTGTTTAACCCCTTTCCGCGATCTTTGCACGTGGTCCGTCCTAAACATTATCCCCGTCGGCGCTCCGCGCAGGTGGTGCGTCTTACATGCGCCTTCCCGCGGTCGCCGCTTGGTATCGACGCGTTCGTCGCGGCGGGAGGAAATGCCCAGACATTGCTGTTATAACATCATCGTCGGTCGTGACACGCCGTCGCACACGTTTTCCAGAGACGAGAACGTGCGTAAACTTTGGATACCAGCCTGTCAGCCATCACGCCCAGCCTGGAGACCTCTAAAAAATGACTTCAGTTGCGCGGACCACTTCGTCGACGATAATTATGTGACGATGAGGCTGTGCTTAAAAGCCTCGGCATGCCACTCAAAGGCAACGCCTAAAGCCTGACGCTGCGCCATCGGTCTTCTCGCGAAAACGCAAGGCAGAAATGATCAGCGGCGCGTTTGCAAAGAGGAGGCGAAAAGATGTCGGTGCTGTTTTCGTTCACTTGCAGCCTTCTTGAGCAATGTGAGGGCGAGGCTGGGGCGAGATGCCCGAGGCTGGGCACGAAGGCCGTGATGTCTTTAAAAATGTTTGCAAAGCATAGTAAAACAATACAATTAAGGCTGGCGCGCGCGACAGACACACACACAGCTCTGCTTCTCCACAGGATAAAAGCGGGGGAAAACTGGGGAGAACGCCAGACAGGTGCTGCCATTTGTTGGGCGGCTGGCGAAGTGAACGTGGGAGTCTCGGAGGTACTGATACCTCACAGCAGTTGCTCACGCCGGCGGCATAAACAGTCATCCACGCACTGCTGAAGTACCCCGCGCAGCTGCCTCGCCTGCGTGCGCTCTTGAGAAAGCAAGTTTACAGAAGAAATAACAAATAATTCTTGCACAAGTGTCTTTTGCAGAGCGAAATCTTCGCGCTACGGTTCGCGAAAACCTGACCGGCACTTCCGCGGCCGCCTGCTCTTCTTCGTCGCTTGACGCGGAAGGCTCGTAACCGTAAGCGGTAATATTTCTTGCCAAATTGGAATGGTCCTCGTCTTCATACGTGTACCCATCGCTGGTAGAGGCACTAGAACTCGAATCCATGCTCGCGATGGCGGCGTCAGCACGCTTCGAATGACCGCGGCCGGCCGGCTGGCTATCCGACGAGGGTGTCGTGACGTCACGCCTTCCAACTCCCGCGGGTCGGGCAGAGAGGCGCGCACTCACAAAAACGCCAAAAATAAAGCCATCGGCTCAAAAATGAGCTAAGTGACTACTTCTTTTCGGTGTAATCACACATAGGATTCATTTTCAGCATAACTGTAAAATTTTCTGATTTTGTGTCCGTATCCCTTTAAAAAATGAAGTCTCTTTTTCCGGAGACGCATACATTTTCCTAACGCGGTTCGAAACATCAGATAATTGACGATTTCCGAATGCGGCACGATGTACTCACGGTGTACCTAATTTTTGTTGTTGGATTACATCCCAACTATAGCTGGCTAAACCGAGAAAAAAAGAGCTCGGATTAGCTAATTTGGCAGCACCACATTTGCACGCTAAATAAGCAACTTCCTAATAGCGACAGTCAAGTTCCAAATAAAACTATTAGCCTTATATAAGGCGTGCAGCGACGCCCTTTGGAGTGTCGCGAGAAACAGTCTTGTACGTTCGAACATTTACACGATTATGAACGTTTTTGCGCTTGCCTAAGCAATACGTTCTTTAAAGGTTACTTTACCGCAATAACTGACTTAATGCGGCGAAGCCCACTTCAGCGATTTTCTTCGTCACGACGATGGTCCGTGCCCCGAAGGCTCTACGTGCACGCAACCACGAATTTGTCCATTGCAACACTGAGCCACTAAGTGTTTTATCCACGTTAAGGGGGGGGGGGGGGGGGGGGGGGGGCATGCAAGGCTGAAAGTTAACAGCTGTCTTTCATTGTCCCGTTGTTCAGCACTCCTCCAAAGTTTCAACTTTGGAACTGACATGCTACTTTTAACAAAATTCGACAGGAGGCTTTGTCTTCTTGTCATTAAAACATGTGGTACATTTGATTACCCTAGCACAAATAGAAAAAGAAAGATATGCTTGTCCCATTGAGCAAATGAGCCTAGCTTAGGAAAACTATACAGATATTTAAAATTATTCGATTAAATTTTCAGAATAAATATCTGGATGTTCTATATTACACGATAGGGACAGCTGCTTGCACATTTATGTCTTCGTCAGTAGAAACAGCATCACTTGAAAACTAAGTTTTTCTTTTTGTTACTGTTTTCCAGAAATCTATACTACTTTGTCTGTAAAAGCAATTGAGAAATTTTTCCTCAAACATTTTCCATAGTTTTGTTTCTCAAACATTTTCAGCCTATAAACAATCTTACAAACAGTTTTCGCCTTTGCAGTTTCGGAACCATAGTTCTCCTAAAAGTCCAATTTGGTCAAAAAGTGAAAGTTGAGAAAAACTGATTCAAAGATCTCAAAACATGCCAAAACACATGCAACTGCCGGGTGAAAATAGCTCATTTCCTTCTGTTATATCGCACAGATAATGACCAAACTTGGTGAAGAGCTTCTTTATATGCTGAGAAGTCCAAAACAGAAAATGAGAAAATTCGTATTTCTGGCAAAAATTGCAATTTTAGCCCCGCCATCCCTTCTAACATTAATGAAGTTCACCGGTATACACTAAGCGGCGCCTACACCAAACGAACCCACTTTGAAAGTATAGGTCATACCCGCGCTTACTGGTGAAGATACTTTACTTTGTCGCCCTAGAGTAGCTGCTGCTTTCACAAACACCTATTCATTCCTGCTGGTATTTGCGGACAGTGTCAAATGTTACACACGTTGCACAGAAGAAACTCTCAAGCAGCTGCTGCGTAGCTGCCCATCATATGAAGATCAGAGGCGTGCCCTTCCGACTGCTTCAGGGAAACTACAGATGAGAGGCCCTTTAAAGAACAGAAGATCCTGGGGCCGTGGCCTCGTGCGTCTGCTATGTGCAAAACCACAAAAGCGATGCTGCGCTTCTAGATGTCTACCAGCTTATATGGCCGCCTGTGGCAGACTGAACGATGAACGCTTGTGCGTATGTTGTGCGTGCATACCTCCCCACCCTTCTTCCCGTCGTTCACTCCTCCTTGCCCAGTGCAGGGTACCCAACCGGGATAAGCCTGGTCAACCTCCCTGCCGTTCTATGAACCTTATCTCACTTACCTAAGAGATTTATTGTTGCTAATCGAAATGTAATGCTGAATTATTTTATTTTTTAATTTCGCAGTAACGTCAAACGCAGTTAAACGCCTTTGGGGACCGGCGTTTCCCTTTTGCATCATAGCTCAGCGACAGCTGTGGAGGGCAAGCGATGGCGCCGCTAAGTGCGTACGTTGTAAAACAATAGATAAGCCGTCGGGGACGCCTAAACTGCTTCGTTGTACACGTAATTTCATTGTAGCAGTCTTCGCTATAGAGCATTTCACAATTTCACATTCACGTACCCACTCTGTACTATCCCAAGTTCTTATTTGAGAGCACGTTAAGAACTCCACATGGTGAAAAAAATGCCGCAGTTTCGCCCGAAAGGCGAAGCATCAATTGCGAAAGGAAATTAGTAGAGAGCTATTCGGAGTAGGGATAGTAGTTTTATTGGCTGCATAAACTTGGACACATTCGCTTACTAACGTAATTAATGTCAGCGAACAAGCAAACATGAATAGATCACACTGAATGACCGCAGACAACGACTGTCAAAACGCTGGCAGCAAGCACAGCCGCCGCAGCGGGCGAAGGATCGTGCGGTCTATCGCTTCAACGGAAACTGAGCGGCGAATGCACAGTGCATACAAAGGTCAGAGCCGTGTGGAGATAACAGATGGTGCGGGCGACCGCCACAGCCGCGGGCAAAGTACGAGCGCAGTTGTTGGCAGAGTAGAAGCTGCGCCCCCCCCCCCCTTCCTCCCGCACTGCCTTTCCGCTTTCTTTCTTTCGCGTGAGAGTTTGAGTGCCAAGTTCCCCTTACGCCCGGCTGCAAGATACGCCTTTGGTGCCGGAGCACAGCGTCGCCCCGCTTCCCTCCCTCCCATACCCCCTTGGCCTTTCGCGCGACGGTCGCGTTTGCTTTCCGCCGTGCGTTTGCTCTCCGTGATAGCGCGCGTCCCCCGCGCGCTTTCGCTCGCGCATACGGCACGCGGCGACGATTTTATCGCCCTTGGACTTTATACGGAACCTCACGGCGACGGCGACGGCAGAAATCCGGTTGAAGTGTTCATATAATTTCTATCGCAATAAAATTAATCCGGAGCCCTCTGCTATGCGTCTTATACATAGTATCTCAGTGTTGCTCAAGAACGTTAAATCCAATAAATCAATCAATTGATAATTTTGTCCTGCTGGTCGAGCGATAGTTAAGAACTAAAATTGATAGCAGCAACAACTGTTTGCTTTGAAGCAACTGAGCATAGAGAATCATAATTCTGCAGCGCGACATGTGTAGCCGTTCCCTTCATGCAGTGGTGTTGCCGAGGAGTGCTACCCGTATGAAGGCGCGCGAAACAACGCCAGCGCCACCTGCCGCATTCCCCGGCGACGCGTCCCTACCGAAGACGCGCAATGCCCCACGGGAAGGACGGACCAGAAGTACTTCTCTACTCCGCCTTACAGGGTACCCGCTAACGTGAGTATACCGAATGTCTTGCGAGTCTCCTGCGATGCGCCTGAAACGGTACAAACACTGTGGGTACATACACGGGATGAATAAATGGATGAATAAACAGTGCGGTTAAGGGAATACGAGGGGGCGCTGCTCGCACTTGGGGGCGGAGCTTATATGAGCCACTCATGCTGCAGGGTGTCGCTAAAATGTGGTACGATGAACAGCACAAGTGTCTACACGCTTAGGAAGGGGCCAACACCACCAAATAAAATTTACCTGCTACGCAGCGGGGTGTTTCAGGCTTGTCACGAGGTATATTCCCTCCTGCTGTGCGCATGCGCTTTCTTCAATTGAGCCGTACCATGTTGTATTAAAGTGGGAAAGCTTATTTGATTGTTTGCTACAAACACTTGCACCGCCATGAAACATTATTTCTGGATGCGTATTACAAAACACAAGGGAACACGTGACGCTCGTAAAGTACACAATAATTACGATAAAAATTCCACGACGAATGTTAATGATGATGCGATTAGCATTGAGACAATGCAGCAACACATCATACTGCCACTACAAAGATGTGTCATGTATGAGGTGTGTATGCAGCCGGGTTCCTCATGCTTCCCTTAGACAACTCACGCCATCTAGTGGCGCGGCCGCGAAGTCCGCACGTGTGCATCTGTATTTAGACAACATTGCCTGAATATATATGACGCGGGTTTGATTCCACTCAGCACCAGAGAGATCTTAAATAATTTTTTTTTATAATTCAAGAGCGGCACATACCCAGTAGCACATAACCCGTGACCCAAGTTGGTGCCAAAGTTCATCGAATGGCGCCACATTCCCTGTGGAATATACCCAGTGATTCAAATTGGCATCCAAGAGGTTAATTGAAGAATAGTAAACTGGGCGAGTTTTTTTTTTTTTTTGTTCCATTGAAGAGTGACACCTAGCGAGTGGCACATACTCAGTTACCCAAGTTGGCACAACAGTTCGCACAGCAGCGCAATGCTCTACCCATTAGACCATAGACTACTCACTCAGTTACCCAAGTTGGCAGTAAAAGGATTAGATATCTAGATAGATAGACAGAAATAAAATCACTGGAAAGTGTGTGGAGTGCCCCAAATGCGAATTGCATTAAAAGAGGCACAAAACTTCAACACACCTCAGTGATGCCTTGAAATAATCGCAGCTCTGCATCTGACTGGGAAGTTTTAACACTATTCGGAGTAGTCTTGTTCATTATCACACGGTGTTGGGAAATAAATGGCAGTTAAGAAATTGCTAGTGTGATAAATTTGGAGTGTGTACAAAATAGGACAGCAAAAGCTACTTTTCTATATCTACATGTATATTGACACGTATACATGTTTATCTTTCACCGGTGGCCGCTTTCCACCGGCTAACAAATCTTAAATGTTATTGCTCGGCGCAGGACGCGCCTGCGTGGGAAGCTTCTCGAATGTTATCGATGCTTCTTTCCGTTGCCTGTTTTCACCGACGCTTATGCTATCTGATTATATGACTGACGCGAATTGTCTAGAACTTTCTAGAAGACACTGCGGGTACCAGGGATTAATCTGGAACATTCGATGACTCATGTATAAAAGCCAGGCGGTTTCACCGCTGATCAAATTTTCGACGATCGCCGACTGTATTCGCCGCTTTCGTTGTGCTTCGAGTGTAGCTTGCTTTTGTGGGCACAGGTTCGCCCAATAAAGAATCAGTTTTGTCATACACAGTTTTACGACTGTTTACTTCAGCGTCACTACTACGTGACAATATCAAGATTGCGAAATGCAGGTCGAGCTTTACACCCTGTCTGCATTTAAGGCATGAATTTCCCACTTAGAGAATATTTAATAATTGTAATACTAGTGCATCGGTTATGATTACCAGTCAAAAACTGAAAACAGCCAACCTGGATCGGAGCGCGAGATTCCCAAAAAGCAACATGCATAGGCCAGAATTACACATCTTACATTTCGAGAAAGTTCAAGAATAAGTTCTGAACCTGAACTGCTGCACGCATTCTTAACAGAGAAACGAAGTGCATGAACATCTTTCACTTCATAAAATATACTAGCTGTATGCTCACCCAATGAATTAAACATTATCTGTACCAATATTTTGATGGCAAACCAATTCGAGGGATGTGCAGAACCGCATAAAGCGCTCCGCGATTGTGTTCGTGTCCTCCCGTGCTCCCAGTATTCGGTACATCGACAATAAATATAAATGTATGCGTGGCAATTGAGTACAAAAGACACGTTATCGGACCAACGTAATTCAGTATCGTGGCAGTAACATTCATCCTTGTGGCTGTTACAGGAGGAAGACATTATGCAGGAGATCTACGCCAACGGCCCTGTCCAAGGTAAGCATGCCTTTATCAGAGAAGCAGAACCAGTATTCACAAAGAAGTTCTGTTCTTGCAATAGAACTATTCCTAAACAGAGATGCAACATCACATTAGCCCATGGCCGCTTGATGAAGATATAAAAGGGTACATAATGAGTGCCCACAATCCCAGTGCGTAGCCGCATACACTATGAAAGCGTATCCAGAAAGTTTTCCATATCAAAAGTGGCCAGCCAATGACAGATGGCGCTTACTAACAACTAAAAGCTTTTTAAGAGTGTACCCTGGGGTCTGTATTGCACGTGCACGCTTTCAACTTCTGTAAGTTAAGCTACATCAAAGAATATTGTTGCGAATTTTGCTGACTAGTGCTAGATGGGTTCGTCCCATGCTGTGCAGAAAAGCAAGTCGCTCGGTAAATGTAAGGAACAGGGTCACGTCACTAATCATGCAGAAAGTGTTTGTCTTTACTTTTACAGCACAACCTGTCTTTTTTTCTTTCCGCACTATTTTATCATTTTTTGAGCAATGACTGCCATCGTGACGAACACCCATCACATTTCTCGCACTCAACCAAACGTGCTCTGGCAGCCTCTTTGAAAGCAGCTTAACCTAGCCAAGCACCTTGAACCGGTCCCACAGATTGCAGCCTGCGTTTTAAGTCTGGTATTTCTAGCACATAATACGGCTATTCGCATAGCTTGTGTTAAAGCAGCAAGAAACCAAGCCGTATGCAAGCTTCTACCAAAGGTGGTGCAGAAATCAATCACGTTCTCTTGTCTAAACGAAAACTCGCAGCATACAGAGTATTTTCAATTATACATCGCACATGTGCTGTTGAAACACTAATGAATAAAGGCGACCGTAGGTAGGAAAGAACTTAATTTGCACTGCATGTTACTGGAACATAAATATTGAACAATATTATACATTACAGTCAACGACCAATTTTCCGGACGCCCGATTTTTCAAACATGCCCGATAATTCGGACGCCTTCGTGGCACTGCCCCACACCTCATAGAGTCAATGTATAAGAACGTCTGAAATTTCGGATGCAGAAAGCCTTCGCCGTCCGATTTTCCGGATTTCATGCCATGACCGCAGGTCAGAAACGGCACTAATCAAAGCCACCACCACCGCAATTTTGATTATCTCGCCGCCTCGAACTGGCGCTCTCGCACGCAGATCCGCTGACTGCCGTAGCCACCATCGCGGCAACGCTAGGCCTAGCTACTTCGACGTTCGCTACCAAGCTTCTTTCTGTTCGGTTCTGTGTTTTTCACAGAGACCATTCGCCGTTGATAGCAATGGCACCGACTCTGCCTTTGTAATCGTCGTCCAATGGCTTCGAAACTTGGAATGCACGGCGCGTTGTATAATGCCGGTTCCCAAGTCAGCTTCGCCTCAATACAGTAGTGCTCCGCGGTGAAGCACACGCGAAGTATTGCGGTGAAGCATACCAACAGTGGAAAGGGGGCCACTGTCACGGGACATAGTATGTTTCCATAAACTATACACGTGTGCAGCGGCCACCTCCTGTCACAGTACGAGCACCGATAAACCTAATAAGTGTACTGGCAGTCCTTTCGAGCTATTTCGGGTGTGCCTCTGGAGATTAGAGTCATTGCGGGCAGTAAAAGGTATGCATTCACTTTTTGCGGACTGCGCGATTTTTCGGAACGTTTTCACGCCGCCTAGGGAGTCCAAAAAATCGGACGTTGACTGTACATATACTATGCGTGTAAAAATACCATAAAACACTACAATAAACATCAAATGTATTGTAATGAGAGAAGACAGTCGACCATCCCTCCGAACGCTTGGTTTATGATGAAGATGACGCACATTTCAAACACATTGGCTCGTACCCACTATGGTTGATGGGCCAAGAATCGTGTGGTTGTATGCACAGTTGACGAGTTCAGAAAAATTTACTTGAAAGTGTAAAACTGAACAAAACAGTAGAGCATAATCGATAAGTGAGACCAGTTAGATGGTCGATTATATTTTAATCTAAATAAAGATTCATTGAGCCATGTACAACGGAGGAATGTAGAAAAATTTACAATAGGAATAGTAAGGAAAGTAAGAATTAGCACGGTATACGTTTTGTCACTTAAATAGAATCAAACATGCGTCAAACAGGTCGCTATGGCTAAAACCCAGTGCCGAGAGGCGAGAGTCCAAAAAAAAAAAAGAGTTCACTTGTTCACTCCTTCATTTACCGGGTTGCCCTGTAACGTTCAACATAACAATATACTATTTTTTTTCGCAAGTGAAAAAAAAGCCATACTCATCTTGTGTTGCACTAGTGGCAAAATGATTTATTTAATTTTGCGTGCCTTTTTTCCAGGTGGCACTTGTGATAAGTATTACTCAAAACCACTGAATCTTCGAAAAATACTGAAAGGCTTTGATCTCGCTGCCGAGTTCAGTGATTGGATGATAACTTCAACGCGCCCCCTGGTGTGGGCCAGGAGCAGCTAGCAGGCCATGCATGCCATGTACGCAATTGTTCTCCGTTCGCAACCAATTAGCAAACATCAATTTCCTTTCTTTACACTCGGTGCTCACTAGTTTCCTGTCAAAAACACTATATCATCTGATAACACATGCCGTTCGTGACTTAGAAGTACCTGGCACGCTGTGTTAAAGAAAATGCACACACAATAGATGACAATGATTATTGCGGGACAAATAAATGCTCCAAAGTGTGTAAACAGTTATTAGAGTGTACCACAGAGAGGAGTTGCCAGTAATCATTTTTGCCAATGTCTGCTGATGTGGCGACTCCTTTCCGACTCTCTTCACATGTTCGCAGCACTGATCCTGGTGAAGGAGGACCTCTTCCTGTACCGCTCGGGCGTCTACAAACACACACGCATCTCGGAGTCCCTGCCAACCGAGTTCCGCAGGAGTGGGTGGCATTCGGTCCGCATTCTCGGGTCAGTATACTAGTCTCCGAGCCCCCGCCTTGGAAACAATTATAAGTTAAGACTGCGTGGGCCGCTATCAAGCAGATAAACAAAGAAAACCAGCCCGTCTCAACAACTCGATGCAGGGTGGCGAAAGCTACAGGTCGCTCGACTGACGAAAGTGCTGCACGACTAGTCAGCACGGCACTTCTTTTGTATTTTGTGGGCTTTCTTTCCGGCTTGGAAACAACTTCTATGTAACAGGTATTCAGCAACAGAAAGCTGGGTCGGAAGATGTTCAGAATGGTCTGCAATATGATCATTCATCCATTTGCTCTGAATATAATATTGAGCTATTGATTAACTATTACTACTTAATTATGGAATTAGGTGAAATACAAGAAATAGTCTGACTTGCTCCAAGCAACAGCAGACAACCAGTAACGCACCCAGGATCTCTGCCAGGGGGGGGGGTTGACTTTTTTTGGGGGGGGGGGGGGGGGAAGCAAGCACTTTGCATAGTATGCAATTGCCTTGATTTAGCCAGAGGAATCCAACAGCAAATAAAATGCCTAATAATTATAATAATTTAATGGCACCAAGGATGATGATGATGTTTATTTGTTCAGCGTTTTACTCAAAGTAAGTTAAGAGTGAATGAATAAATACAAGACAGCGATAGAGTGTTTTTGTTAATCGGGGAAATTCGATCTCAAGCCAACTCCTGAATTGTAATGACAATGTGAACAGAGCACTGAAGGTACACGTTGAAGTGGTGGGGCTGGACGCGTGTGGGGGGGGCTACAACACCCGAAACTCCCCCACCCCCGTCGGTGCGCCACTGCAGACAACATTAGTACCCTGGTTCTGTCCAGCTACGTGACACTTGCATATGCTTAAATTTTGGCCCAAGTTATGTGGGACACATTGTATAAGTAGTGTAGCTTGATATGCTGGAACAACTTTGCTGTCGTGGATGGTTTGTAAAACTAATGACTAATTACTGTACTAATTATGTTATACTTCCAATAACTTTTCATTACTTTTATCATACAAATGTACTCTCCATGAACAGAAATCAAGGTGAACAAGTTGTTCTAACTTTCCTTGATGTGGAACTGCAATAGAGCAAAATTTGTCCAAAACTCTGCACTACGTGGGGTCCCTGAAAGCTCGTGAACAGTGCTGCTCTTTATAAGGTTTGAAAACTACTCCCTTTCTTGCCAAAATGAAGGGTTTGTGGTGTCGCACCCTAATTACTCCTTTTTCCACGGGCTCTCAAAGAGCCCTTTGAAATTGCAACAGCACACATTGCAGCTACTTTCATGTTTCAGGTGGGGAGTCGACAGGTCTCAGTACCGTCCGATCAAGTACTGGGTAAGTGGCTCTACTATTTCACCCTTCGTTTCTTATTTATTTCAGGCTGCCATGGTGCAGTATAACCACCTATAAGAATAATGAGAACAGACAGGGGCCGTATTTTGTTTAATTTTTAAAAATTTTACGCTTGCCTGATTATTTTTTGTATAATTTGTCATTGGCTTGCACAAGTCAGGTTTTCGCAGTCACCAGTATCAGTCACAATGTCAGACTGCGTGACAAGACATTAATAGAATCAGAGGAAAATAAACTCTTACCTATAATTGGGCAGCAAGGACTGTGTTTTCTAAATACCCCCCCCCCCCCCCCCCCAATTTCATTTTCCATCTTTTTCACCTTCCATTTATGACTTTGCTACAAAATACAGGTCCTGAGCAGCCATGTTGCAGCGAACTTTCAATGCTCCGTGAATATGGAAAACGCCGCATAACAGAAAAGCGAGTATTATTAGATATGACTAAACAGTTCTGCACTTGCACTATGACTATAGGTACAGTGCAAATAAGACACGACAGGGGCCGCCTTAGGCACACTGTGCAAGTACCAAAGTTCCTGGCGGCTCGTTAGGCGCATCTCTCTAACCTTAGTGAAAACCACGCTTCTGCTTGCTGCTTCACATTAATTAAGTGCGATCGAGCTAGCGCGTCAGACTATATCTTCTAATCGCGGCTCCATCGGTACGCAGCTCTGCGCCAACTCGTGGGGCCATGCCTGGGGCGAGAACGGCTACTTCCGCATTGTGCGGGGTGAGGACGAAAGCCAGATCGAGTCCTTCGTGCTGGCCGTATGGGGCCGCAGCTACGCCTCCTACTACCGGCAGCAGGGGTCACAGCAACGGGAGCGAGAGTATGACGGATACCCCGGCGGCTACCCTGGCTACCCGCCTAACGAGCTCAGCTAAACCCCACCACCCAACCTCTACCATCGCGGTGCATGCACACCTTTACGTGCCTCCGTTTCCCACTAAACCAGGGCCGGAGTGCGCATATGTACACTTCATCAGAACTGACCGTAAATCATTGCACATGCATTCTAAAGTCTGAACTACCACACAAACATGAGAAAACGTTACAATGCGACAGAAACATGCCACTTGGCGGAACAATGGCATTAGGTTATTTAAATACACTGTGCCTGGAATTGCTTTGCAAGGATCTTTCTCAAATTTAAATGTTGCACCTTCATGCGCCAAAGCTTCTCATTCTATGTATGAAATGCAAGCCATGTGTCCCTAGACAGACGCCTTGTACAAAATCAGATGAAGTAGACCGAGTTATGGTGGCTTCAAACAACGAGACTGCATTTTCATGACACTGGGCGCTGCCGAACAACATGCTGCTCCGACACATTAGGTTGAAACCATCTGCATGGTTTATGCCCTCCAGCCAGCCTCCGTGCCATTTGATTCTGACAAGGCTGCAGAGAGTTCTCAATGTTGTTGAATTTCTGCTTTAAGACAGCACATCCACATACGCGCAATAAACTTGTTACATCTAATATGGCCACATACTGTAACAAAGAGTGTACCATTGTGAGTTTTATTTTGCTAATAGTTTCAACCTTGTCAACCATCTACTACTTCATTCTCCATGCTATACAACAAGGTCACACTAGAAAGTATGCCTTACATGTACTTGTGCATTAAAGAATACAATGTGTTCACAATCAGGGTCACTGCCTTCTGGTAACATGACACTGGAACCCTCTCATGTAGTTTGCTTTTTTTGGTTTTTCAGGAAATGCATTTGAATTCTATGTATTATTACCACAATGTTTTCTTGCTTCGTTTATTTACAAGACGTCACAAATTTTATTCTTGTCAGTTTATGCTGACATTTGGTGTTTCAAGAGTGTTTGCATTGTTTACATCCTGGCCTCAGGCCTGTTTTACGAGCTGTAAACATTTCTCGTAGTTCAATAAATGCATCACTGCCAACACACTGCCATTGCAAAAGTGTTCTACTGTGCTCTCGAGTTTTTAATGTTCGCTTGTTCTACAAACACGGGTGAACATGCACTTGAATGCCACCCTTACAGGACCTCCCTGTCATTGAAACATTAATCGGTTCCTCTGAAGGCCAAATACAGCACATATTTGTCTCGTAATTAACTTTCTTGAATAAATAATGAAATGAGCCACAAATGAAGGATGTGAATTTTGACTCTACTTTTGACTTCTCTTGTAATCACCGACTTGATTAATTATGCGCAATATACAGGGTGTCCCAACTATCATGCACCAAGATTTAAAAATATGCAAATGCCATGTAGCTGAACAGAACCAGGGTAATTTTGCGTGTATTCGCGGGCTTCTTTCACGCTCGGAAAAGAACTATTACGTAGCACGTATTGAGCAACAGAAAGCTATATCGGGAGTTTTTCATGTTGCTCTATGAGTTTCTCATTGACACTTTTCAACTAATTATATTATTTGAGAAGTTAATTAATTAAGGCTAATTATGTAATTAAATGGAATGTAAAAAGTAAGCTTAGTATCTCTAACTGACGGCAAAAAAACATTCATTTGGTTCGGTCGAGCTACGTGGCATTTGCATATTTTATTGCGATAGCAATTATATGGACACTTCAACCGGATTTCTGCCGTCGGCGTCGCCGTTGCCGTCGCCGTGAGGTTCCGTATAGATAAAATCTTCGCCGCGCGCCGTATGCCCCAGCGGAAGCGTGCGGGGACACGCGCTATCACGGAGAGCGAACGCACTCAATCTCCCACGCGCAAGCAAGGAAGCGGAAAGCCAGCGCCGGAGGGAGCAGGGGGGGGGGGGGGGCACTTCTCTGCCAACAACCGCGCTCGTCGCTCGTCCGCACAGTTTCTTATCTCTCCCACGCGCAAGCAAGGAAGCGGTAAGCCAGCGCCGGAGGGAGAGGGGGGGGCGCGCACTTCTACGCTGCCAACAACCGCGATCGTCGCTCGCTCGCACCGTCTCTTATCTCCACACGGCTCTGACCTTTATGCGCTCAGTTTCCGTTGAAGCGATAGACCGCACGTACGTTCGCCGCTGCGGCGTATCCGCTTGCTGCCAGTTTTGACGGTCGTTGTCTGCAGTCATTCAGTGTGAGCTATTCATGTTTGTTTGTGCGCGCTCACACCACGCTTGTTCATTCAGTTAGTAATAGTCGGGCCACATTTTCCAACGCACGCTACACATGCAATGCTGCCCGGATCAGCAGTGCAGCGCTACAGATGTGTCCCTTCGCACGCGCTGCCCACGGGAAGCGCTTCTCATCAACACCACCGTTTCACACGCGCCTTCTCGTGGTCATCGAGTCTCTCGTCATGTCGGTCTACTTACGCCGCAGCACACCTCCTTACTTAATCAGCTCATGTTTACTACAATTCATATTGCTACCAAAGCCGCTCACCTTACTTCGTATGACATTGCTGTGTTGCTATCGCATTCATTGCTTCGCCCTTAGGGCGAAACTGTGACATTTTTTTAAATCATGGTGCATGATAGTTGGGACACCCTGTATAATACTGCTGTAATTATCGTTTCATAAACAAACAAATCTAGCCCAACTGTTCATGAGTGCAAGTGACAAGCGAAATAGTGCATACCTCATGACATGAAGCTGCTTTTTGTCCAGTAGCGTGACCAATTGTGCAATTTACCTATTTTCTTCTCTTGTAATTTTAAAGACCATAGTGAACACCAATGAGCGAAACAAACTTAGCTGCCATTCAGTTACAATTTGGAATGCTTTCCTACATTGACAGTTTTCCTTAAATAGAATGCCTTTCATTTAAAATGATAGTGGTTCTGTCAAAGACAGACTGTCGTATTGCTGCATCCAGACTCGCAACCTTCCACTGTCACTTCATATTATATTATAAATGGCTATTGCTGTAGAAGCACTGAAAAAAAAATCGAAATGGCACTTCTCACACTAGTCTGGTTAAACGAAACCACAATAAATTCTTTTTTTGATGTTTTTCACAGGATATTATTAGATGAAAATAAACACTTTTCGACTGCTTCATATGACATATAAGGGACAGGAACGAGCAAATGAATCAGGATCTCTCAAATCAGCTATTTTTTTAGTATAATGCCCATATGTTCTTATGCCATTTGTAGTTCCTGCTTAGTACAGCTAAGAGGCTTAAATGTTTGAGAAGCATCAATGTTAAAAGTTGCTATTTCCTGTGGTTGTATCTGCTGACATCATCAACAGTCAGTTCAAAAGAGCACAAATCATTACAGAAGCAATGAACAATTACTGTAGAATGCCGCTGTTACAATCCTGTTACGCACTATTTCCCGGGGCCAGCGTTTTTGCTCGAGAACACAAAAAATGACTCAATACAGATGCACTTATTTTTTACCGGTTCATACATTCCCAGAAAACACGATCTTTTGGCACCAACGTTCAATAGATCGCCAAACTGCGATCGTATGATACTTTTTCCGGCCGCTAGACGCCATGTAAACAAGAAAAGGCGCGAGGCGCACACGATTGAGAACAGCAGCCACTCGTCGCAGCAGCTTCCCTGCAATACTCGCCTGCCCATCTCACGTGAAAAAGTTGGAGCGCACTAAGTTTCTTATTCCGGTACCAGCAAATCTCCTCTCGGGTCATCGCACACCACATTCCCAGCTAACGCCAGCAATCCTATTGTGGCAAGCATCTTCACTTATCTGTTTCACAATGCATGGGCTGTAGTGCCGTTGGTAGCGTACCGCACACTTTTAATAGGCAATAACTCAAATGCACCACCGTTCCCTACTGCAGGTAGCGCAAAGGGAGCGTCATGTATTGCTCTGGCAGCATCGTGATGTCCACGAGTTCAATTTTGTTTATATTTCCTGTCGCCGTCTTAAAACATTACGCAATTGGAAAACGACAATTTGCGTCTCGGGATGCTAAGGCCCTACCAGCTTGGCGCACATTCGCATCTCGTGCCGCGATGGTTTGTGCTGAGTGTGCATGTCAAAACTTCCTGCCAAAATGCTCCACTTGAAGAAGCTGCTGACGCAGGCCAAATTTGAGGAGTGCAAAGGTAAGCTTGCTGAAGCCATAAAAAGGACAACGCGGGTCTCAGGGCTGCTCAAGCCCCACTAGCTCGGTTTGCGCCGACATCTCGTGCAGCAATGATTCACACAACGCTTCGCTTTTCGTAGATGTCAACTACAGTTGAGTCTGTCAATTTTTTCGTGACTTGCAATCATACGTTTTCCTGGTTAGTACGTTTCTTTCTTGCATTTTTTTTCCAAAACATATCAACGAGGTTCTACTGCATCATCATCATTATCAGCCTATATCTATGTCCACTGCAGGACGAAGGCCTCTTTCTGCGATCTCCAATTACCCCTGTCTTGCGCTAGCTGATTCCAACTTGCGCCTGTGAATTTCCTAACTTCATCACTCCACCTAGTTTTCTGCCATCCTCGACTGCGCTTCCCTTTTCTTGGTATCCATTCTGTAACTCTAATGGTCCACCAGTTATCCATTCTACGCATTACATGGCCTGCCCAGCTCGACTTTTTCCGCTTAATGTCAACTAGAATATCGGTTATCCCCATTTGCTCTCTTATCCACACCGCTCTCTTCATGTCTCTTAACGTTAGGCCTAATATTTTTCGTTCCATTGCTCTTTGTGCGGTATACTGTATACTGCTACTGCAATAGGTCACTGCTTGTGCATGATTCACATTTAACAGTCTTGCACAAACTTGTCCTTGGTAAAACTGCACTGGCTTGGTACCCCACAAGCCGGTTGGTGTTGTATGACATAGTCCAAATCTTGGCCCACAAGGGATTTGTGATACCATTCAATTGCCAGCTCACATTACAATGACACAGCTTCACACCATGCTTAAAACCATGAAGTCATGCTACAAGTGACACTGGCTTTGAAGTGCTTCCATTACTGTATTTGCTCAATTAAAACACATCATCTATTGTAACGTGCATCTGATTTTCATGGACAGAAATTAAAGATGCAGTGCTCTCAATTGTAACACACGCCCCTATTTTGCCCGCTGTGCCACCCCATGGCTATGCCACCGTGTCTGGTTGTTGATCAGTCATTTTGAGTGAGGATGAACTGTAGCTCAAAACTAAGACACATAGCAACAGACACCGGTTGTTGAAAGTAAGAGTGGTGTGTCTATTGTTGCTTCTTGTGTCCACATCCATCTGTGCATCTCACACATCATCCCAATTTTAGATGGCTTCCTGGTGGCAATGTATGACCTACGTATGACAATGAAGCCACAGAGTCTCATGAAATAGCATTTATAATGAACCTGAGTAAGAGTCTTCAGTATGTGTCTTCAGAATGTGTGTTCAGCTCATTCCTACAGTCGAAAACTCAGTGCCTGCAAGAAAGCAACATCAAAAAATAAATTAGAGTGTGCAAGTGGGTCCCACGGCTATATTAGGTACAGACAGGCAAGCAAGCACCAGGTTGCTAATTGATTTAACACAACGTGCAGCATTAGCAGCACGGCTCTTTGACGGCTCTTTCTTATAGGGCCTTCATTTTCTATGTGCTGCTAAGAAGGTGCAGAAATCATGAAATTTTTTTATTAGTTGTGAATTCACAATAATGACTTTCAGTGTGCAAGACACTTTTCCGATTAGGTTCACTGTCTTTTAACACTTAGAAGCTATACCACCAAGCTTGTGAGGGATGCTGCAGTTTGAGAGCCCCAAAATTATTCTGACCCTTCAAAGTTCCTCAATTCTTCGACCCTCAAGCTTGAGCTGTACTCGTACAATACTCATCCTGTACTCATTCATCCCTGTACACATATACAACAATACTGTTGGCATCGTCTAATCGGCTCGTTTCACTGACAACTGCTGGCTTTGGGCACCCACACGTCATTCTGTAGGTTGCATTTGTTGCCATAAACAAAAAGAATATTATTGCAAACCTGTATGCACAGCTGCTGTCCGACTCAATCTAAACAAAGTAAGTTAAACTGTGGGATTTAACATCCAGAAACTGTACAGCGGCTTTCCGATGGAGGCCTCCACTGCGCAGTGGAGGCCTCCATTTCAATTCTGATCACCTGAGGTTTTTAGACATGCACTTGAAGCACAATACATGAGTGCTTTTGCATTCCGTATCCCACAGAAAGCGGCTGCTGTCACTGGGAATCGAACCCGCGATCTTGTGCTCAACAGCACAAAGCCATGACCACTGAGCCAACACAGCAGGTATTTAACCGAACAATGAAGACACATCTGTATAAGCTCAGATTTAATAAACACAGGCTGTAACGAACAAAGACTGAATGCTGTAAGCAAGACACATTAGGCTAGCACATTCGAGTCCCCCAAACCAGAATTCTTCAGCACACTCTGCAGAAGAAGTGAAACAGTGCATTAAAGAAGTGTTTGGGTTATGTATAACGGATACTGTACATTGATAAAAACTCTTCCTTGATGTTTTACCCAAGGCATCCATTGAATACAAGGAATAAACAATACAGATAATAAAGCTAAAAAGAATGAGAAGTTTCATGATATTTTTCACAACAGAGCTTGTGAGTTAAAGGTTTAACAGCCTTCTAGCACAAAGGAACTTCAGCCAAAGGAATATGCCCACTGCAGAAGGAGGGAGAAGCCTTTGGGTAGTGTCTTTGGGTAAGGTTTAGAAGCCTTTAGGTAAGGTTACCAAAGGTTTTAGCAAAAGGCAGTAAAAGCTTGCTCTGCACACATGCCCAGCCTAACAGCCAGAGCCATAATAAGCAACTCCTAAAAGCTTCCGAATGCAATGTGAAACTGGAAATGCCAACTACATGCGCTCCTATATAAATGCAGAATTTATTGACAAAACATTTCCAGCCCTCTCCATGAGAACTACTCCCACCACAAGCACTACTGCTCTACAGTCGAATCCCCCAACAACGAATGCCGCTACAACGAAATTTCCGCCACAACGAAGATTTTACGATTCCCCATCAGATGCCCATAGAAAGTAATACAAAAAAAGTCTCTCCATAATGAAGGCGTTTTATTCGGTGATTCTGCTTCTACAAACTTTTCGAGAACGAAACTGGGACTGAATTGAAGTTGGAACTGCCGAGTAGTCAAATTAGAAGGCCCTTCCAAAGCTGTGACGTTCGTATATCAGTTTGAACAAGGTTTTCGCAAACGAAATCAAGTTCAAAGTACCGATTTATGCCACTGCAATTCATAGCCACGCGTGGTCGTCATGCGCCTGCGCGAGACTGCACAAACTAAATTACTAAGCACGGTGTCACGCGCGCACAGCTAAACATGAAAACATCTTGCTTGACCGCGGAAACTCGGTTTCAACACGCTGGAGTGAGGAGGCGGGGCAATAGCAGCGAGCGAATTGACCTCCGTGCCGTCTCCCGTTTCAACGCGAACTAAACGTCGAAAGCACAGCGCACACGACCCTACCGGCACTAGTTGCACTTTGCCTACATCGCAGATCGCTTTGAAGACAAGGCCCGCCCAGGCACGCACTTTGTGCACGGCGCAGATTGCTTTCAAAATACGGCGGCCACACCGCAGCCACTTTTGTCAACATGATGCCAACGTCTCGTCGTCTGGGGAAAATGACAACCCGCTAGACACACCGACTTTGGTGACTGCTTTGAAAATATTGAATCCTTTTGACCTTGTCTTAAACGTTATCAGAGCCCACGACAATAACATTGCCATGGCTCTTTCAACAAACTGTGAGACTCGTGTAACGGCTTTGCTTGCCATGAAGCGTAAGAAATCCAGGCTGATCGACTTCTGGAAATAAAACTGCCGGTAAGCGCAAGCTTTCCAAGCTTGCCGACTTTGTCATAAACATGCAGTGAAATTGTGATAATTCAAATCACTTCATTGCGACGGTGCATGTGCAGCAAAATGAGTGTTTTGCGATCGGCCGGGCACGGGCGTTGGGTTAGGCGTCGGCCGCAATGTGCGAAAAATGCTGTAACAGCGGCGCGAAATGCATTCTCTCGTGAAGCTGACACTTTATCGACTGCCTTCGGTACGTCTCAACCTTTGCCCCCATGCCATCGCGAACATTTCCCGGACAATGGCTTCGTTTCGTTCGCGGCTTTGCCATTTGGCGCATGTATATACATACCAATTTCTCGCCAATGAAGTTCCGCCACAACGAAATTTTTTGCATGTCCCGTGAATTTCATTGTAGCGGGACTCGACTGTACATGAATGTCTAGGCAAGGGGAGAGGGTTATTTGACAACCTGTGAGTGCCTTGCACTTGATTGCCATGTTTCCCACTGATGGTCTACAGTTGGCAACTAACTTGAGCTTTCTTTGAGTGGTCTACACATTCTGAATATATATTTTATAGATGAATGGGGACTGAGTGCATCACTCCATTTCCTACAACTCTATCACCGGTACTGCTGCCGGTATCAATGATTTAGCCGAATGCAAATCCATGCCGTTGTGTTAACCCTTTCCCTACCAAGGATGAGCCAGGCTCGTCGTAGAAATTTGTAACGCTCTTACAGAGGACGAGCTGGACCCATCCAAACTGAAACCTGCAAACACAAGTTCGGCATCACCGCGCATACGTTGGCTGAGCTTCCCTCCATGTGTTTCTTTAGATGTTGCATGACAGGTGACACAACAGAGCAGCAAATCTTTTGTACAGGCTGCTTTCCAAAATGACACTGTCATCTCTTAGACGCTCTCACAGACGATAACTCTCGGCGTCAACTTTGCAGACAGGATGCAAATTCTCAGACACTTATGTCATGGCTTGTCGCTCGCCACTTCCCAAGTACATTCCGCCAACTGCTAAAAGTCAAGTGCCGACAAGGAGATGCTTCATGTGCTCAAAAGGATCCTCAGGTGATTGGAAGACAAGCACTCGAAAGGAAACCAGGACCTGGTGCTAGAACTGCAGCATGGCGCTGTGAACGCTTTGAAGTGAACCACACGGAGGCTGACAATTAGAATGGTCAAAGCAAAGTGATATGGGCATTCATCGGAGTGCCAGTATCGCTTTAGTTCGGTGCAAAGCACACACCTTTCCAGCTAACCTTTGAATTTTGAAGCTCCGCATTAAAATTTTTGTTAGTACTGCACTAAGCAAGCTTTCAGTTTATTTAACTTTTCAGGATATCTTTTTTTTTCAACGCATTCACCTGAAATAAACAGTTTTAGCTTTTTTGTGCTCTTTCATTGCGCATATGTTTTTTTGTATGGATAAAAACAATCGGTATATTTGGGTCATTTTTGCAGAGAGTGCTCAGTTGCGAAAGGGTTAAAGGTATACTAAATAGTGAAATAAGCTGACCTGTTTCAGTGGTAAATTTCCCTTCAACAATACCTAAAGAGCCACTGTTACACTAAGAGGAGGCTTAACGAGATACAGAAGACCCACAAACAAAAGACGAATGGCGGCCACACTTTGAAGTTACCACACCAGCTCAACACATAAAATTTGAGGGTGTCTGCCGGAAACCATGTTTTTCTTCACCACTAAAGATCAATTATATTCTATGCTATAGGAGCCAAATGAACTTAGCAACATTAGACAACTTTTAATGCACTACAACGGCTTCATAGCGAGAAAGTCATCCATGGTGTGATGTTGATGTAGCAGGACGAAACTCGAGAAACGTAAATGTAAAGTTCAACCTTCATTTCCTCCTCTAGTAATCAACCTCCTGTCAGAAGATTAATATAAACATAGACTTTTAAAATAATATGTTCTAAGTGCAAACTGACTTAGTGCTTCTCTTTAGCGTTACTCCAACATAACTATCTGGTTGGACTGGCAGCACTGCACAACATATGTCGTCAACACATTGACACAAGTGCATAGCACTACTGCAAGTGCAGGAACCAGAAGTCAAGCCTCTCAAAGTTACCAGGACCACTGGGTGTCACAGGAGTCCACTGGGTGTCACAGGAGTCACTGGCTTTTCCCAGTCAGCCAAGCCTTGTCATAACTAAGTTGATGCGACATGGAAATAACTTCATTATTCTTGTTATTTGTTGCTGCGTACAAGCATATATTCGTTACATGCTGAAATCAGCAAGGAACATTTTGGATTTACTTCACTATATTCTTGTAACTTGCTACAACTTGCATTCAGACAACTTTGGTGGGATCCTGCTGAACTTACTCATAACTGCTCTAGAGCAAAAATACAAAACTGAGCTGCCAGGTTTGTCTTAGGGTGGTACGGAAGGAGTTGCATGGCATTGAAAGACAAACTTTGTTGGGAATCAATGATCGTCAGACGCAGAAAACTGAGACTGAAGCTTCTATATTTAATATACCATAGTAAGCCTGAAAATAACAAAGAAACTTACCTAAATGAACCCTGCTCTATCTCATAATGTAATGATCATGACTCCAAAATCTTAGAGTACCAAACCAAGACTGCTAACGGTATGCCAACTCTTTTTTTGTCCAAACAGTAAACTAGTGGAACATGGTGACTAAGGAGCAAGTGCATTGTGTAAATGAAGATGTATTCCATTAATTGGTGTAAAACCTCTGCTTAGTGGTGGGAATGCCCTTCAGTGTTTTGGAGCAGCCATTGGAGCAGGCCAAATATACTTTTGGAGCACCTACTGTTGTGTTTGGAGCAGGTGTAAGATTTCCATGAGAGCGCACACAGAGAAACGAAATATAGTTCAGTGTTCTTTTTAGTTTATGCAATCATTTCCTCATAGGAACTGGGAGCAAGATAAGCGATTCATCACAGTACACCCGGATGGCAGCAGCGAGCCTACTATGACATGCTAATGGCTGTGCTGTGCAAAACTGACCAAGTTAAGGAACCTTAAAGGGGCACTATAAAGAGAAACACTAAATCAGTTTAGTCTGATTAAATATTCTTTCAAAACTCAATTTTCTTGAATTTCAGGGTAATAAGTGGATTATTAGAAGAGGATACAAAGGTGTCAGTTCAGCTTAATAAAGTATGTGCCGAAACATCAGGGCTAGTGTGACGTCATGGACTTGAATGTCATTTTTCTTATTTGGGCCCCATTGTGGGCCGGGAAAAATTCAATATGATACAATTGAATCTCGATAATTCGAACTCGAAGGGGCCCGGAAATTTGTTCAAATTAAAGAAAGGACATATTTTTGACGTATTCGAGCACCATAGCACGATGAACGAACAGTGCGAGTCGTGAAATATCGCGGCGCGCAACCGCCCACGCCGGCCAACGCTCGGTTCCCGATCACGGCAGCAAACGAAACTACTTCAAGGAGAGAACGGCGCTGAATGGCGACGGGGCGAGGCGCGCGCGGAGGCCGTCGAAGGTGAGGGAGGAAAGCGGCAGGGAAGCAGATTTGGCCTCGGCAACTCCGCCGCTTCGGTGGCACCATAGCACGATGAACGAACAGTGCGAGTCGTGAAATATCGCGGCGCGCAACCGCCCACGCCGGCCAACGCTCGGTTCCCGATCACGGCAGCAAACGAAACTACTTCAAGGAGAGAACGGCGCTGAATGGCGACGGGCGGGCGCGCGCGGAGGCCGTCGAAGGTGAGGGAGGAAAGCGGCAGGGAAGCAGATTTGGCCTCGGCAACTCCGCCGCTTCGGTGGCACCCCTCGCCCTCTTTCCCAGCTCTCTCGCAGCTCCCTCCCCTTCGACTGTCTCCATGCGCGCCCGCCGCCGGTACAGCCGGCCGGCGCAGATTAGCCCACTCCCTGAAGTTTCGTTTTCTGCCGTTATCGGGAAGCGAGTGTTTGCCGGCGTGGGTCCGACCAGCTTAACCCGCTCCCTGAAGTTTCGTTGTGTGTCATTATCGGGAAGCGAGCGTTTGCCGGCGTGGGCAGTTTCGTTGGCCGGACTGGGCCTCCGCCGCTGCATTAAGGGGTCTCTCCTAAGCTTTTGCTCTATGGCGGTGTCGAGTAATGCCGGTCGGAGGCGCCGCCGCGTTATTCGGCGCGCTGCTGGGAGCATTGTCAGTCTGCGGTATGTTCGAAGTAACCGTCGCAAATGCTTTTGTGTTCGAATTACCGAGCGTTTTCGTTTATTGAAATACACATAACTTTGACGGGACCACTGCGTCAGTTCGAATAAACCGGCAGTTCGAATTAAGCGTGTTCGAATTAATGAGATTCGATTGTAGGATGTTGATAGGACTCATTAGGATGTCGCTGTGACACATCTTTGATACTTTCCTGGCACACCTCTGAGCATTCTCACATGCATGCTTGGACAGAAAAAGCAGGGAAAAAAAAATAAGAGCAGTAATATATCCTATGAACACTGTATGTGAGGCATGCTAGAGGCTTTATGGCACTGGGAGCGGACACCCCGAGTCTGAAATATACAACGTTCAGTTCATTATGAACAAGTTACCGTATTTATTCGATTGTAAGGTGGTCACAACTTTAAGGCAAGGATGCAGTTGGGGCACCCCAAAAAACAAAACTTAGGTATCCACACTAGTATAAGGCGCTATACGGTAGCCTACAGATTATTCAGACTCGGCTGGGACTGCCCGAAATATCGAATAATCGGAAGCCCGTAGAGTAATTTGAATAATCCGTGTGGGTTACATGAAAATTTTCCCTGATAATGTGCCTTTATGGCAGCACGCGGCACACTGTGTACAACTAAGGCAAAACATGCACTGCCGTTACGTCCCACCTCAAGGCCAAATTCACATATAACTTGCACCATTCATTTACTGTTACATATTTCTGATCTTGGTGCGGGTTATATGTGCCCAAGATCTGTGTTGCCAGAAATTTCGTGTTGCTGCTGCCATATTGAAACAGTAACTGGAGCTATCAGTTTTGCATATAAAGCAGGGGGTGACTTCACGGCTAAGGATTCTGGAAAAAAAAACCTGACTTTATATTAAAATAAATACACTACATGAATATCGGTCAGCCAGCTTCGAGTGTTCAATATGCCAGAGCCATGACAAAATTCGTCCTCGTCGATATCCCGCTGTACTTGGCTTCAAAGCGACACTGAGGGGAACTCCGACAAGAATTGCACTGTTGATTTTACCCCCGAATTTTAGGAAGAAGTTGGGTGCGGGTTATATGTGCCTTTTATTTTGCTTAGTTTTATTTTAGAATCCTTTTATTCTCACCTCCATGCCTTCTCATCTCGAGGGCTGCGCGTGTTTGTCAAGGTACAAACACAACATGCTTCTTGCCAAAGCTGCCTTTAGCCCACCGAGAACTACTACTATTGGAATTCTTGGCAGCAGCGACGGTGCAGTGAAACTTGCCGTGAAGTTGGCCTACCAAGTGCCCTTAACAAAACTGACCGCTTTGCCGCCACATTCAATATGTAAGCTTATTTCCAGCAACAAGCAGTAGCGAATGTGCTGCATTAACAAGTAAAAGAAAGAAACTACTATAACATCATCTACCTTTGCTTTCAAGGTCCCTCATTTCCAAAATGTTGCTTTTCAGCTTGAGCTTCAGAATTTCACGGTACAGTTCATCCCTGAAAGCAAGAAGAGAATAAAAGCAGTGCACGTTAGTACAAAGCAGTAATTTTTTTCCTTCCTATGTTTACAATTCATCACACACTGAGCAATTATCGATTGGGACAGCATATTTTTCCATTAGTGGAAAAACAAAAAACATTTCTCGCTATGAAAAATGCTACTAATACTGTGCTGTCCTAACTTGCAGGCAACCAATAGAATGATTAGTCTCCTGAAAAAGTAAAGTATGCGATTAATCATGTTGTCGCAATGTCAAAAACAGAGGTCACAGAGCACTGATCAAGAGGAACAGCAGCAGGTCGCCTTTTTAATACTGAGTGCTACCGCGACTTCTTCTTCCCAGCGCCTTGATACCCGCATTGTCCTCTTCTTCATCGGAGTACACGCGCAACTTAAGCATATGAGGGTGGTGTACAAAGGGACATAGTAAGAAAACAAAAACCAACTAACAACAAAACGAATGAAAGTTAGTTCGACAGGTACGGCTTCATCCGCACCACATGCACCATTTAGGGTAAGTGCTTGTGGTGACTGGAGCTATTGTTACTGTCAGGAACGACCTCGTAGCTCACGTCACTCAGGCGTCGGATCACTCTGTTTGGCCAAAGTACTGTCTTAGCAGTTTTTCGGAAAGTCCACGACAGCGTATAAAAAAAAATTTAATTATGGGGTTTTACGAGCCAAAACCCCAATCTGATTATGAGGCACACCGTAGTGGGGGACTCCGGAAATTTGGACCACCTGGGGTTCTTTAACGTGCACCTAAATCTAAGTACACGGGTGTTAAGTACACGGGTGTTTTCGGATTTCGCCCCCATCGAAATGCGGCCGCAGTGGCCGGGATTCGATCCCGCGACCTCGTGCTCAGCAGCCCAACACCATAGCCACTGAGCAACCACGGCGGGTAACGCGACGGCGTATGGGTATCCAAACCCATGCTTTGTCACCAGGAGTGTAGAGAACGGACCTGTGTCGAAGATCGTACCATTTTGCATCTTGGTCTTGCTGATGGCGGATACGTATGCGGACAAGCTGTCTGGCTTCTTCAGCGCGCTGAGTAACTTTGTCAACGTCGGTAGGTATGTTGTCACACTCGTGCGGCAACATGGCATCCAATGTCATTGTGGCTTCGCGACCGTGGACTAAGCTAAACGGTGTAATTCGAGTAGTTTCTTGTCGAGCGGTATTGTATGCGAAGGTTACGTAAGGGGAACTCCAATCCCAGTTCTTATGTTTCACGTCGACGCACATGCACAGCATGTCTGCGAGGGTCTTATTAAGGCACTCGATTAGTCAGTTGGTCTGGGGATGATATGCAGTTGTTTTCCGGTGACTTGTACCACTGAGTCTGAGAACCAAGTCAAGAAGTTCTGCAGTGAAGGCAGTTCCCCTGTCTGTGATGACTACTGTTGGGGCACCGTGCCTAAGGACGACGTTTTGGATGAAAAAATGAGCTGCTTCGGCTGCTACGCCCCGCTGCATAGCTTTAGTCTTAGTATAGTGCGTCAGGTAATCGATGGCGACAATAATCCATCTGTTGCTGGCTGTAGAAAATGGAAATGGGCTCAGGAAATCCATACCAACTTGGGTGAAAGGCTGTCCTGGTACCTCGACTGGATGTAAGAGACCTGCAGGCTTGCCGGGAGGTGCTTTGTGTCTTTGGCAGTCGGCAAATGTTTGTACGTGATGTTTCACAGCAGCGGGCAGCTTTGGCCAATAGTACTTGCATCGGAGTCAGGATAATGTTCTTGTGTAGCCTAGATGACCTGAGGTGGCTTCATCGTGGCATGCTTTTAGTACTTCTTTTCGAAGTGATGCTGGTACGACAAGCAGGTACATGCAGCCGCTGGCAGAAAAGTTAATCTGATAGAGAACATCGTTCCGCAGACAACGACGGCAGTCCCCTGGCATAGAGTCGCGAGACATCTTTACTTCGGCCTTCCAAGAAATTAACGAGTGGGAGCAGCTCTGGGTCATGGCACTGCTCCTGTGAAATGGTGACGGCGTCGACCACTCCCAAAAATGCAGCGTCCATGTCATCGGTACCTGCAGGCTCGACGGGTGACCGCGAGAGGCAGTCGGCGTCGGTGTGCCTCTTCCCTGATTTGCAAATTATTGTCATGTCGAACTCCTGAACTCGACTCCGGCGCGCCAGACAGCCAGATGGGTTTTTCAAGTTAGTCTGCCAACAAAGAGAATGATGATCGCTGAGAACCTTGAACGAATGGCCGTACAAATACGGGCGAAATTCGATAACCGCCCACACCACGGCAAGGCATTCCTTTTCGGTAGTCGAGTAGTTTTCCTCTGCACGAGAGAGAGTTTGGCTGGCATAGGCAATTACTTTTTCAGAACCGTCTTGCCACTGCACCAGTACGGTAGCCAGACCAACATTGCTTGCATCGGTGTGAAGTGCTGTAGGAGCTTCCTGGTCGAAGTGTGCAAGAACTGGAGGTGTTTTCAGGCGTTGGCGTAGTCTGCTAAATGCTACTTGCTCATTTTCACCCCACAGAAAGGGAACATCGTATCGCTTAAGGTGGGTTAACAGTGCAGAAATACATGAGAAGTTCTCAATAAACCGGCAGTAATAGGTGCACAGCCCCAACAAGCGCCTCACTGCCTTTTTGTCGGGCGGTGTGGGGAACTTTGCCACAGCATCTATTTTGGCTGGGTCAGGTCGTACACCCTCGTGATTGACGATGTGGCCAAGGAAGCACAGTTCACTGAAGCCAAAATGACATTTCTCGGGCTTTAACATCAGGCCAGCCGAGCGTATGGCTTGAAGAACAGTGAGTAACCAGCTTAAGTGCTCCTCGAATGTAGCCGAGAACACTATGATGTCGTCGAGATAGACCAAGCACGTTTGCTATTTCAGGCCTGATAGTACAGTGTCCATTAGACGGTGAAAAGTGGCTGGCGCTGAGCACAAACCGAAAGGAAGTACCTTAAATTCGTAAAGACCGGCGGGGGTCACGAAGGCAGTCTTCTCACGATTTCTCTCATCAACCTTTATCTGCCAATACCCGCTTCGTAGGTCCACTGATGAAAAATAATGCGCATGCCGCAGCCTGTCCAGCGAGTCGTCTATGTGTGGCAGGGGTGGATGTCTTTCTTCATGACCTGGTTTAATTTGCGGTAATCGATGCAGAAGCGCAAGCTACCATCTTTCTTTTTGACCAAGACCACGGGTGACGCCCAGGCTTACTTTGTTATCTAAAAGAAAATATAATTTCTAATCGCATATGTAAAGGGAGACCACTGAATTACTTAGTAATAAAGGAGTCAGATGGGCAAATTTAGTGACTTTTAGCAAGTGCACTTGTAGCACTGCTACATGGCCACTAACGACATGCTGCTACCAGAGAATTCATGAATAACTATTTGGATCTATGAAATGCACAACCGACGCACACTCAACATGGGGGCAGGCAACCCGCCGGGGTGGCTTAGTCAGCTAAGGCGTTGCGCTGCTGAGCACGAGATCGCGGGATCGAATCCCGGCCACGGCGGCCGCATTTCAATGGAGGCGAAATGCTAAACCGCCCGTGTGCTTGCGTTGTAGTGCATGTTAAAGAACCCCGAACCCCAGGTGGTCAAAATTAATCCGGAGCCCTCCACTACAGCGTACCTCCTAATCAGAACTGGTTTTGGCACGTAAAACCCCCGAAAGAAGAAGATGGGGCAGGTACACCAATCAACTGGAGAAAGCCCCGGCACCCTTCCAAAACATTTCCAGCCACGTGTGGAAAATGAAAAAGGTATACTGGCACTAAATCTCATCACTGCATGCTTCTTTAACACTTGCCATTTATTCAGATACAGAGACAAGTTGAACAACCTTGGACAGTCACCCAATAAAGCTAGCATGGTTTGCTTGCTTTCTTTAAAGGAAAGAACTAAAGGAAAGAAAGCAGCCTTGCTTTCTTTCCTTTATTTCCACTGGACTTGAATTACAGGTCTGGGTGCTTGATAGGCTAAACAGACACATCACCTCGTTTTAAAGACAGCAGAATCTGTAGGACATTTAAAGCCTCGAGAAAGAAACCTGTAAAATACAGTCGAAACCATTTATAACGATACCGGTTTTAACAATATATCGGTTATAATAATGAGAAGCTGCTGCACCGTCAGCTTTTGTATGTTTTCTATGGTGAAACAATCCGTTAACTACAATGCCCCCATGCCGCAGTATCGGTTATAACGATGAACTCTGGCTACTGGGTGACCGTGCTGAAAGGGAATGGAATGCGAACTCCTTGAAAAGAAAAAAAGACGTTTGCGGCGTTGCACGCCACCGCGCGCTGTTTTCCATTCTTCTCTGCATTGTCAACCGTCGACAGCGGCAAACGGTAGTTTCGTTTTGACTCGGTGCACGCATCGGCTGTGCGCCTTCAGAACCGAAAGGTCGCCTTCCATGATTGCGTTGACAGCGGCTGCAGTTGCGGTAAACGGTAGTTTCGGTTTGACTCAGCACAAAGCTGTCGAGGATTGAGAGCACCGTCTACATCGCGATGGGCGGCGACCTGGCGACACTGCCGAAAAAAATAATTGGGATGTGCATGCAGTAGTCAAAAACGTGTCTCAGATGAAGACGCGCGCCGCGGCCGCGCTATGAAAGGCGTCGCGAGGCCTTCAGCGCTGCGAGATAATCAGTCAGGAGATGACGAGAAGTACAGTGTCCACGCTGCTTTTGTGCAAAATAGAAACGAGATTCTGCTGATTCATTCAGTAAATAATAGCGTGTTGACGTAGAAAGCATTTGTTTATTGTTTTCTTGATACCCTTGGTAATTCGACATTCGGTTAATTCGGACATTTTTTTGGTCCCGTGAAATCCGAATTAATGAGGTTTTACTATAGCAGTGCCATTCTTGCACACCGACAGCCGTGACTTGTTACACGCGATCAGCAGCGGGATGGAGGAAGGTGGTGAGGAGAGGCACTGGCCTCCCCGCTATTACAGTTTTCTCACAACAGCTCTGCAATCCCAATTCTGATTTTTTTCATGCAACTAGGTTATAACAATGGAAATTTCATGGCACTTGAATATTGTTATAAGTGGGTTCGACTGTACTATTCAAAAGCATCAGAGACCTGCACACACTCCAGCGTCTTGTGGACCACTAGAGTAACAAAAACAGATACAACGTGCTTACCGATGATTGGCATCCTTGATACCCATCTTTTCAAGGCTGACATCGTTCAGTCGTACCAGTGATCTGCCTGCAATGCAAGGGCAGACAGTCTAAGCACATGTGTGCGCAGTTTAGTATCTGCAAAAGCCACACTACTTGATAGCTGGTTCATGATTTTTGCTAACAAGTTTGTCTGGCCCTTTCCCGATTCACTGTCGCTATGCCTATGCCTATTCCTGTCTAAGCCCTGTCTTTACAACTAAAGAATGCATTCTGTCATTCTAATATTTCTTGCTGTGACCAATGTGAACTCTTAGGCAAACTAATGAATAAGGTAGAAACTTGGGCTAGCTCGTGTAGCACAGTTAAGATTATGGAGGATCCATACTTGGAAAAAAGCACAGAGGAAAGAGCAGTGTGTGTCGCTCTTTCCTATGTGCTTAATCCAAGCCCTGGTTTCGACAATCTGGTCCTCCAAGGCTTTTCAATTTTGTTTGCATTTCTTGCAGCATTCTGATGTCAAGTTTGCAGGTCTACAGGTTATAGAGAGGCACAGCTCTCCGAGTAAAAGACATCCTTTACACTTTTTACGTGACAAGTTTGCACGGCACAATGTTTGCATGAATCGCCTGATCCCAGCTCATGCGCAGAGGCACACTATTTGCAGTGTATAATGAAGGAAAGCATGCATAGCAGCAGTAATCATGAGCTGAAAGGGTTTGCACTGTCTGCCTTGCTGCACTGTCATGTCAGTCATTGTGCCTTCAACCACGTTTATTAGGTATACAATATGGTCACTGCATCCTACATTCCACTGAGACAGCCCCTGCTTTATAACCTGCACAGAGAGACCCTGAACAGAGATAATAATGACACTGAGGGCTCCGAAATCTGACAAACAAGGTTACATGAGGAACGTGCTGACTGCAGGCAGACCGATCTCTCCCACCCATCTGTCCCCAATTTTTCTTTTATTTTATAGGCTGCCTTTACAAGGCTGTCTGGCAACTATTGTCCATGCTTCACTTAATAAACAGACATCACCATTTACTATCACATGAGAACAGAGTGCATCAAAGTATATGAGTTTAACTGACATCATGCTGTGGTGAATGAATGAATCTTGGGGTGTTATGTGTCAAAACCACAGTTTGACTATGAGGCCCGCTGTAATGGGAGACTCCAGATTGATTTTGACCACCTGGGGATCTTTAACGTTCCCCCAATGCCTGGGACACGGGCGTCTCTGCATTTCGCCCCCATCAAAATGCAGCCGCTGTGCCTGGGATTTGATCCCGCGATCTCGTGCTTAGCAGCACAACACCATGGCTGCTAAGCCACCATGGTGGGTAACGCTTTGGTGACAAAAATACTGAATGTTAAGTGATTTACACTGTGAGCATTAAATAACCGAAGGCTTGATCATGTGGCTTGCGACAGACAGTGGTGGCTCACCCCCATCAGTTTGTCCCAAGAGCTGATAGGCAACACATACGTGCATGCAGAATTCATCGATAATGCCGCTTTCGTGAAAACACCAATAGAGAAAAATGTGCAGCCCGTCACTCAGCAAGTCCACAACATTAACTGCGACCAACTTCGTTTTCAGTAATACTGTGTTAAAATTATTTTCACAATACAGTAGAACCCCGCTGTTACGTTCCTGGGTGCTGCGTTTTCCTGGCTGTTACGTCGTTTTCGGCCGGTCCCGGCACAGCTCCCATAGAACCCAATGCATTAGGAACCCCGCTGTTACGTCGCAAGTGTGGGAACGTTCCCGCATGTTACGTCGCGAATCGACACTCTAAACGGCTAGTGCCGACGGCCATATTGACTTTTCACGTAGCTTGACTTGACTGTAGGATTAGCCGCACAATGGGCGACGCCCATTACGTTTCCGGCTCCCGCCAGCAAAATTATGGCCTTCGAGATCAGTATTTACTATTTATAGGTGGCGAGTTTTTAGCATTAAAATTTGTTTCGGCGCACGCATATAAAAGCAGGGCCTTCGAGATTCGTTTCTGATGCCCAGAGAGCTGTCGCGTTGGCGTGGACTCATCGTCATCGCGTCCAAGTGGTCCGTCCTTGCTTCCCGCAGTTATCTCGCGCAGCCTTTGTGTTGCGAGTCGTCGCATGAGGTGGTTGTGCTAACGTCGTTCTTCCGCTTCGACATTATAACTCCGACGCTCCAAGTTGTCTGCCTGCCGCTGCGCCAAACGCTCCTGCTTATCAACGTGGCTGACTGTGTGTAGTGGCTCCCTTGCTCCGTCGCTCATCTCCTTCGGTTCAGGCCGCACGGACGTGCAGAAACAAGTTTTTGGCTCCAGTCTGCGCCGTCTTTGTTTGACTGCCGTGGAAGCATAGTCTACCACCAGGATGGCATCAAGAAAACGAAAAGCATTTTCGCTGCAAGAGAAGCTGAATATCCTCCGCACTGTGGAAGAAAATCCGACGCGGAAGAGGGTGTGTTTAGCGAAGGAACTAGGACTAACGCCTTCAACTCTCAATACCATTGTTGCAAGAAGGAGCGAAATTGAAGAAAACGCCAGAAACTTTGCCGGCGGATGCAAGCAAGCCCGGGGTGCGGAGCACACGCCGCTTGATGAAGCCGTATTCAAGTGGTTTAAACAAGCGAGGGCCGCAGGAGTCAACTTTGACGGCACCATCTTGCGAGAAAAAGCAATTGAGATTGCCGACAAGCTGGGCATTGACAGTTTTCTGCGTCAAACGGATGGATCGACCAATTCAAGAAGAGGCATGGAATATGCTACCGGACGGTCAATGGAGAGGCTGCTAGCGTCGACACAGCAACCGTTGACGCCTGGAAAGAGACCGTGGCGTCCGTTATCAGCGGCTACGCACCCAGGGATATCTTCAATGCCGATGAAGCAGGCCTTTTCTTCAAAGTGCAGCCATCCAAGACACTGAGCCTAAAAGGTGAGGCTTGCCACGGAGGAAAATGCAGCAAGGAACGCTTAACAGTGCTGCTGTGCTGCAACTCAGATGGCTCCGAACTGATGAAACCCTGGGTTATCGGCAAATTTCGGAACCCACGCTGCTTCAAGAATATTCGCCACCTGCCCTGCCACTACAGGAACAATAGCAAGGCCTGGATGACATGCTCGCTTTTTGAAGAGTTTTTGTCTTATATGGACTCGAAGATGGGCTGCCAGGACAGGAAAGTAATTCTTTTTCTAGACAACTGCTCCGCGCATCCGAAACAGACCAAGTCGCTACGAAATATCAAGGTGGTTTTTCTGCCCGCCAACACCACAAGCCACCTTCAGCCCTTGGACGCTGGCATAATCAAAAACGTAAAGCACTTCTACCGGAAATGCATTGTAAAGCAATCTCTGGCCAATGTGGAGCGTGGCAAACAGCCGACAGGCATCACAATCATAGATGCCATGCACTATTTAGCTTCGGCGTGGAGCGCTGTCACTGCAAGTACGGTTCAGCACTGCTTCGCGAAGTGCTTCAGCGCGCGTGTAGACGGCACCGAAGAAGCCGTTGGAGATGAAGCCTTCGCAGACTGCGACGAACTCTGCACAGCGATGCAAACTGTTGGTGATGGAATCGCGTACAGTGATTACGTTTCTATTGATGACGCCGTTGTCACCTCCGAGGTTTTATCTGTGGACGAAATCGTGGCCGAGTGTGCCGATGTGTGCAGCAGTGAAGACGAAGTTGAGGAGGAGGAGGGGGAAAAGGAGCAGCTGCTGGATCCAACCTCCTCGTCGGCCGTAACGGCACTAGATTTGCTCAGAAGGTACGTGAGCTCAAGCGACGATGTCGAGTGCCACACGGCACTGCAGCTTCTCGAAAAACGCCTCGTGCTGCTGGGGCGTGAGAAAATGCGCCAGGCAACGCTTCACGATTTTTTCAAGCGCTAGCACTGAAATAAAATTGTGTGCCAAGCACCACTGCTCTCATTTTTCAATTTTTCCCATTTCTCGGCTCTTACGTTTCCTGGCTCTTACGTTTTTTTTTTTTACGGTCCCGTGAAAAACGTAACAGCGGGGTTCTACTGTATTTAATAGCATGGCTCGTTACATCCCCCTCTCTATCATGTATTCTTTCTCTTTTTTTTTGTTGTGCTTGTGTGGTCAAAAGGAAGAAGAAAAGAAAAAAGAAGCCCACCTGTAATCTCATGATCAAGGAAGAGCGTTGAGTATGAGGTATAATGGTTGATGCAGACACGTTTCATCCACTTCATAACGTGCACGGTCTCCCAGAAAAAGACGGGCAGAGGCCGAGTCCGCTTCCGCTGAGCCTCCTTTTCTACTGTTGCCGGTGAGGGTGGCGCCGCTGGGAAAGTGAACGAGACAGAAGGCATCAGCATGTGAGGCAGTGTCACGTCATCCTATGGCTTATAAGTAAAGGTATCGCCATCCACTGGGTTGAAGAATTCTACAAGGCAACAGATTTCAGCGTCCTTAAAAAGCAAGCCATTATAAAAAAAAAAAAAAAACAGTAAGCTGGCTGAGTTGGTAAGGCAAAAGAATCTCATGATGGTGAGCTGGTTCTCTATGATGCAAAAATTATAAAGTTGCACAAAAATTTGTTCTGAGCCATGAATGGAACACAGGAGAACTGCTTATATAGAGCAGTTGCCCTACCATCTGAGCTTACCAGGAGGACAGCAGATGGAAAAGCCTCCCAAGGTATAGGAATTCTCCATAGCAAAACTTACTACAGCTGGCGAATTTACAGAGAACTTGATTAGGTAAGCAAACATGACACACCTACTTAATGATCTTTACGTTTACTGTCTCTACAGTCTATGCAGCAGTACTTTTATCTAGGTCAATTACTCACAGGGGACCCTGATCATGAGAAGGAAATTTACTGAAAAATAAAAATGGGTTGGAGTGCATACGGCAGGCATTACCAAATCTTGACTGGAAGCTTACCACTGTCGTTAAAAAGGAAAACATACAATTGAATTCTACTGGTGCTAACATATGGGTCAGAAAACGAGGTTAACAAGGACGCTCGAGAGCAAGAACTGCAACAAATAGCAATGGAACGAAAAATGTTAGGCGTAATGTTAAGAGACAGGAAAACGCAGTGCGGATCAGAGAGCAAACGGGGATAGCCGATATTCTAATTGACATTTAAAGAAAAAAAAAAGTTGTCGCAGTTTCACCTGAAAGGTGAAGCATCAATTGCGATAGCAAATTTGAAGAGAGCTATACGGAGTAATGACAGCAGCTTTATCAGCTGTATAAACTTGGACATGCAGCAGCACCGGCAACACGCAGAACTGTTGTCGACGCCGTCGGCGTTTTGCCCGCGTTCGCTCAAAATGCGTGCGGCGTTGGTGACTGTTGCCGGAGCCTCTGATATAAATACGCACTTGGTGCCGCAGCTAAACGTCGCCTCCCTTCCCTCCCCCTCCCCCCCACGGCCTTTCGTGCGTCGGAAGAAGGCACGTTTGCTCTACATATATGGTGATTGTAGAGGAGGAAAGAGACGCCTACTTCTGCAGCCCTTAAGGGAGCACAGAGCAGAACGCGCGTTTGTTCTCCGCCGTGCGTTCACCCGTGAAAGCGCGCGTCCCTCGCGCCCTTTCACTCGCACATACAGCGTTCGGCGCGCGGCGACGATTGCATCTCCATTGACGTCATACGGAACCTCACGGCGACGGCGACGCCGACGGCAGAAATCTGCTTTTGAGTGTCCATATAATTGCTATTGCAATAAAAATGGAGCTGGGCAGCCATGTAATGCATAGGGCAGGCATAGGCAGGTGGACTATTAGAGTTGCAGAATGTGTGCCAAAGGAAAAGAAGTGCGGTCAAGGAGAGCAGAAAACTAGGCGGGGTGATGAAATTGAGAAATTCGCTAGTGGAAGTTGGAATCAGCTAGCACAAGACAGGGGTAATTGGAGATCGCTGGGAAAGGCCTTCGTCCTGCAGTGGACATAAAAATAGGCTGATAATGATGAAGCTGATGACATATACAGCTACATCTGGGTTGTGCAGGGCAATCTAATGACCAGCTCCAGATTTTTCCAGCTCAGACTCCTCATTGGGTACTAAAATCTTGGATAAATCAGCTCTCTCATTATCGAAACCATCAAAACACAGACACTGTGGCCGCAAACTGAACTCAACGCTGAAAATATTGCGAAAATTGAATTATGTTTGTGCAGATGGTCAGCAGCATGATTATTTTACTAAGCACGGAAAGTAACGAGCCTTGAGTCTTGTTTTTCTGAGCCACTTTCCTCTTAAATAGAAGCCGGAATTTTGGGCTAACAGGAACACCTATGCAAGGGCAAGGTGGCGCATATGTGACAGGTTGCTTTTTGTAATTTGTCGCCAAGTGCTAAAACGGGGGATATCAAAAGGTGAGACTTCAGCGATAGATCAATGGTGCAGTCATCCCAACAAGTGTAAGGGTACTGAATAATGGTTGTTGAAAGGAAGTTGTCTTCTGCGGCAGCGAGGACAAGTCTATGCGTCAAAATGTTGCCTCCAGCGACATTGCTTGTTCTACCACTGTTGACCCCATTCGTCTTCATTTTCCTCTGAACACTTCTGTCCAGTGATGATTCATGCACACTGTTGTCTTCCTGTTGTCATCATGGTCACTGCTATAACAATTAAGAGAACAAGACAGAGTCTTTGTCACTTAACAGCCAAAGATTCCGGTATGTCTCACTAATTTCAACTAGTGACATCGCTTTTGCTTCTATTGGCCCTTTGTGTCAATATCCATCATGCCAAGTTGCTGATCCCCACAATAATGACAGTAGGGTGGCTGCCAAACTAACCAAGCAAGGTGAAAAACCTGGTAAATGAGTTGAAGGATAGGACCCATTACTTACACACTAAATGCTTTTTCAAGTGGGATTCAATTTCGCGACCTCGTGCTTAGCAGCCCAACACCATAGCAACTAAGCAACCACGGTGGGTTTCCCAGTTGTCCCGCGTAAACAGCTGCTCCCTTTGTGTTCAAAACGTACGCCATGAAACGCTTTCAGAAATCTGCATAATGCCACCAAATTGCTGGATGTAATGTTATGAACGCTGCCATTAGTGCTGGTTTAGGCAGATGAGATGTCAATCCTTATGGCGTGATGTGCATAAATGAGCTTGCAGGTATAGTTGCTGCGATCAAAACAAATACCAGTGAGGCGAGCTTCCGTGAGTCACAATACCAATACTAGGAGTTATCATGTTTCTTGCAGATGAACATCCATCAAAGTAGTGAACAATGACAGTGCTCGTCTGCTCTTTTTGCCTACACCACTGCTACACACTGTGAGCCTTTCCATATTATGCATAGCACTGCACCACCCAATCCCTTGGCTTCCTTTTTGTACAAGTATGCCTCTTGTCTATGAAGAACCTTACACTCTAATTACTGTGGATTGTAGCTTGAATTCCTGTCCTGCAGTCCTATCAGCGTCTACTAAAATAATAAGAACCCTTTCACTGGATGGTTTGTCTGTAGTAGTGAAGGGTTCGATGAAAGCTTGTTTCACCTGATGCCACGGTGAAAAGCCCAAATTTCAGTCTGTAAGTAAGTAAAGAGAGAGAGTGAAACAGGTAGTGGAGGGAAAAGAAGGGAGGGGGCAATCGGGGTTCTGTTGTCAGCTAGTGTTTCTGAAGCATTTTTCAGAGAATCGTCACACTTTGAGAAATGCCTTGGTCAAGAAATTTTCCATGCCATGTCTCCAATTAATAAAATTGAAAAAAAAAAAAAAGAAAAGTGATAAGAAGCTCAGCGTCATGCTTTAAAAGCTGCTGAAATCCAACTTTTAGTGGAAAAAAGTTCAGTGAACAGCAAGCCAATAGTATTGAGGTGTACCACATACGGCAACAACTGCTGGCCTCTACGGTTTCCACGCTAAGCAAAACGAGAGATCGCGCTTTGTTTGAAGTACAAATAACAAGTTGTCACCACTACCTGTTCACACGTACGTAGGTCAGAAGAGGATGAAAACAGCCCAAAAAACACATAAATTGGGCCGACTCTTGGAAATACATCGATCCTAATCACGCTGCTTAAGCCGGGCGGTGTATATATTCAGGAAGAGCAGAAATGAGTGACGTTATCGGTGTACGCGAGTCGTCGTATCCAAGCAAACACAACAATTTGTGTATTATTGCCGGCTCGGCCAGTTTTACGATGCCCCCTAAGCGGTAACTACTTGCAGAACCAACTCAACAACAAGTTTATCGCTTAGAAAACTAGAGAGCCTCTATAGTTAAACAGGTTCTCTCCAGCCGAGAACACTTGCACGCCTTCAACCACAAACGACACCGCGTACTTACTCGGCTCGGGCTGCCGATGTTTCGCCATGACTCCCTCCCGGGGAAGCTACTTGAGCATATGGAGGTTCGCTGCAAAAATGGCAAGCTGGTTGGCTATGCACAACTGGTAGCGCACACGCTGGCGACGACGGCGCTCAAATTTTGACCCACTTACCGTGACGAAAACTCACGAAACAGCGGCACAGCAACAAGCGGCCGAGGACTGTCAGCTTGTAAACAAAAGGGAGCCGAAGCTATTGTGACGGGAGACGAGAGCGTTCACGTTATTTTGACGCCGAGAGCGCCATTTTTGAACATGAAGTTTAGTTAAATCTTTGGTTGCGCCTTTCGCCGCGCACTTTGTACGGGATATATTCAACTCGAGCTGGTAAAATATTGTTGCGAGGCGGAAAAAAGTGCTGGTTATGAGGCATATGAGGGCATGCACGAAAACAGAGGGCTCAAGTCGACATATTAAAACATGGTGACCGAAGCGCCAGCAGGGTGTTCAGGGCACAGCAACGCCTCCTAAAAGTCTATTTAGGAGGCGTTGGGCATAGAAACGGGGTCCCGGCCACTGATCTGGAGATCAGTGGTCCCGGCTATATATTTACATAATATATAAATATATATATATATTTATATAAAGCGAAATATTTATATAAAGTGCGAAAATGTCTCTATAGGAAGGAATCAACCTTCGTTTTGTGAAAATTTGCACGGATGTCTTGAAAATGATTCTTATTTCACTACAGGTGGATTTTACAGATTCGAAACACTCTAAAATTAACGCATTGTACCCCGCCAATTTTTTTCGGTAAATTTACACCACTAGTACTATTGGCTCACGGGAAGCTAAACTTATGTCACTCACAGTATGTTTTTGAAAAATTTCCAAAGTGGCTTTTGATCAACTGCCTCTGCCTGACCCCGAAATCAGTTTCTTTTTCTTTTCTTTTTATTGGGGGCGGGGGGGGGGGGGGGGGGGCAATTTAGCTAAGGCGATGAAGCTGAAAAATATTTGTGACAAATTTTCAAAAGGTTTCTCGCAAACAAAAAAAGAAATGGGACTACACCACGTATTTATTTCGTTATAAAATAAAGAAAGCCACAATTGCAAAAACAGCGTAATTTAGAACTTTTTCGATACGTTTAAAAAATAAACATCACCAATCTTTATGAAAATTTTATATATAATACACACAGGGGCGGATCCAGGTTTTTTCTGAGGGGGGGGTCAGCTTCTGTCAATGATGATGATAGTAGGCTTTCTCATTTACCGAAATTTACCGTTTCTGCTCACCATAAACCCGCGTTTTATACGGCTCGAGCAACACCTGTAGCCCGCCGTGGTGCCTCAGTCAGCTCAGGCGTTGCGCTGCTGAGCACGAGATCGCGCGATCGAATCCCGGCCGTGGCGGCCGCATTTCGATGGAGGCGAAATGCAAAAACGCCCGTGTGCTTGCGTTGTAGTGCCCGTTAAAGAACCCCAGGGGGTCAAAATTAATCCAGAGTCGTCCACTACGGCGTGCCTCATAATCAGAACTGGTTTTGTCACGTAAAACCCCACAAAGAGGAAGAAGCCCTATAGCGAAGCCAGGTATCGGTTTCTCCGAGCTTATAGGAAAAGGACGTTACCCAATACAGCCATGTGCTTGGCGGCTGTGCCTGATAATACAGGGTGTTCAAAACTAAGCTTTATGGTTTTCTTAAAATTAGGCACTGGGAGGCACGCGAAGACCACCTGTGCAAATAAGTTATGTGGCCAGGGGGGCACAAAGTGAGATGATAATTATCGCTGTGAGCAGCCCAATTAACTAAAATTGAACAATTATTTTTGTCGACTGCAGTAAGTGGGTATGTTTGTATTGAAAACTTAGAGGCAGTCGTGTTTCTACACAGTATCAGTCGGAAGAATTATTCTAGCGTGTTCGTTCTCCGAGACATCCGACTCCAAATTTCAATTGTCGTACTGCGCAGAGTTATCGAGTCCGACGCGAGAGCGGTTTATGCTTTGCGTTGCTGTGGAAGGGAGGCATTTCGAACATTTTTAGGGCATTGACATCTTGATGGGTGAAGTGTCGTCATGATATTTGTGCATGACAACACCAAACTTAAAGCGGCAGTATTAAATATTCGTTAGCATAGCTAAAAAGGTTTCTGCTGTTGATGATGCAGTTGTTGCTTTTGATTTCAATAAAACTTACAATACTTGGAAATCAGCAGTCACTTTATTTGCGTAGCCCAAACAAGGACCATGCCCGGTCGTCTAGTCACCATTACGCACGCGCACTGCCCTCTGGCTTCTCCGCTCGCGCCATTATCTCGGCATGGCAGCTGCCGCCATCTTTACAGGCTGCGCGGTGGCGTGTTACGACAGCGGTTAGAGGTTCCTCGATATTTTTTTTTTTTTTCGCCAGCCGTGAGGGGATGGGGGGCAGTTATTGTCTTTGCCAATGCCTCCGCCGCGTTGTCAGACTTAACGCCGCACCCAACAGCCGCGTCACATCAGGGAGGAGCTTTGCGCCGATCCTCGCTCTCTTGCATGCGTAATCATGCGAACGACAATTAAAATTTGGAGTTCGATATCTCAGAGCATAGACATACTAGAAGAATTCTTCCAAGTGAAACTGTGTAGAAACACGACTGCCTCTAACTTTTGAATACAAACATACACACTTACTGCAGTCAATAAAAAGTTAATTATTCAATTTTGGTTAATTCGGCTGCTGACAGCGATAATTATCTCACTTTGTGTCCCCCTGGCCACACAACTTATTTGCGCAGCTGGTCTCCACGTGCCTCCCAGTGCCTAATTTTAAGAAAACCATAAAGCTTAATTTTGAACACCAGGTATATCTAGCCTGTATTGTTTCTTAAAATAAAATTTGGGATGATCTGTCGCAGGTTCGTTATAAATGCGTAAGCACGGGTCCGTCTTTGGAGTTCTGTTGGGACACCTTGATTTCCTTAAGAAGATTCTTTGTGTTCGGCTGAGACACCTTAGTTTGCATTGGAGGACTGCGCTCCAATGCGGCAACCACTACGCTGGTTGTTTACGATATGCGAATTACCGCGTATGAAGACTCACGACGCCACCTACAAGAAGAACGATGTGGCATAGTAGCCGAGAGCGCGAGCCAGCGTCTTCATGTTTTGTTTCCCACGCGACGTCATCCTTTTACACAAGGCGCGCATCTGCTCCCGTTTCTCTAATCACGCGACGCCATCCTAGGCCCGCGCGCTGGCGGTGGCCGCTGACGTCACGCTCCCCCACTTCGCAGCCGCTGCTCGAGGCTTCGCCCCGCTCCGCGAGAACGCCCACTCAGATAAACGGATCCGGTGGGCTTGAGCCTCCTATGCTTAATGTACGACAATAAAACTGCGAAGTTACAATGAAAAACTTGTAGCGTACGAACGGTACTGTGCTCGTACTGGATATTGTCAACGTGTAACTGTGATCACAATGAGTGCTACAGTTAAAAATAAGTTGCCTATGCGTAGTTCTTAGTTTAGCTGTTAGTTGTTATTATTTATATATGAACACTTCAGCGAGAGATCTCTTTCATTAAGCAAGTTGGTCGCGGAATTGATGACAGCCAATGAGGCAACCGATGACACCCCAATGGGGAACTAAGTTGATCAGGCGCGAAGGCGCTCGCGCGGACATCCAGGCGCCAGGAGGTCCAAGGTGTTCATGAGAAAAACGTAACTGCGGCAACTTCGCGACACCACACCCCTACGGAGTACAACTAAGCTTGTGAGCGAGCTAGCTTTACGTCTACATGGCTGATACCACTGGTACTCACGAAAAATAATTTTGAGAATGCTGGTGGCCATACTTTTTTGTGACAGGGTTATCCCCCTGTCAGCGAGTGGGCTATGCAGAAATCTGAGGGGGGGGGTCAGGACATCCGGACATCCCCCCTGGATCCGCGCCTGAATACACACCCAGTACTGGTAAGCCTAGTACTGCAAAAACATGTTGCGTTACTTTCATTTTAAGTGAGAAAATTGACCTTACTTTAAATAAAACCAATGCATGGTCATCCCAACGATGTGTTTCGTTCTAACAATAAAATAAAATCACACTCATATTGAGCTCTGAACTCATTCTTTGTGTTGTGGTAAAGAAGAGCGACTCAGATTGTGTCTTTCTTGCCTCTCTTTAGCCATAAACTGAGTTGAGCTTGAGTTTTCAGGGCTCCTGCATCCGTATTCCTACTACATACCGGTACGTTGAGGCAGCAATCATACAAGAGCGCGCACAGCAAATTTTTTAAGACTAGTCGGGGGAAGCTATTTATGACATTGATCTCTAATTGCATCTGCTATCTGGAATGCTCCCCGTGTATATGAACGATGCACCAGCCTAGTGGGAAAGCGCGATAATGCCACTCCAGTGGATGAGCCAGCTGATTATGTTCAGATGGGGAGAGTCGCAAAACGGGTAGCGATTACTTTTAATTTTAACAGAAATTTTTATATTAGGCATAAAAATCCTTACACACCGTGGAACTGCGACAACATTTCCAAAACATTTCTTTTTTCACACACAAGAAATCTTAACTGAGACTTTAAAATGCCTCTAGCATTCCCAAAGGAGTTTCAAAATGTGACCATGAAATGGGTTCCTCATAACTACATAAGGCGCACGTAAGCGAATTCCAAACGCGAAGAAAAACAGTGTTGTGAAAAGGATTCCATTGTTTTCCACTTCTACTTTGCGGAAAATTGGTCCTTCGTACGCCGGGATGAAGTACAATCGTAACATTGGCAAAGCGCTCAAATTAGCATTCTTCGCTTGCTCTGCATCGTCAAGAAAGTCGACACGGTACTATGCCCTGTTTAGCGACGGCATCTGCCACGACTCCGCACATGCTTGCTTGGCTTCGAGAAAAATCAAGGCGCACATTGAGGACTATGAACATACGTGAGCGGTGGAGCAGCCGCCCATTTGAAGAATCGCTTCCAACAGCACGAATCGCAATGCAGTGTTACGGTTGCACAAGCTGCAGTTGTCGGGAAGCGTGAGAAGCAGTCAGGGATATTAGAATGCTATCGCGTTGCACTCTTAAAAGCGAATCTTAAGCGTCCTCCAATTTTTTCATTATCTTTAGTACAGAAGATCACTCAGCCCTACCTGATGTTCCCGACTTGGACTATCAGTACATGACACCCATCGACATTACCATAGACAGCATTGTATCTCCTGTAAACCATCTTAAGTTGTCTAATTCTTGGGACGTCGATGAGATCAATTCCAAAATACTATATAAAGGATACCGTTAGGACTTCTAGCAAAATATTATATCACATCCGCGGACAGTCACTAACTTCAAGACAGCTCCCGTCAGATTGGAAGACTGCGAATGTAGTTCCCATATTCAAAAACGACGACAGGTATTCACCAGATAACTACCGGTCAATCTCACTAACATGCATTTGTTGTAAAATGTTAGAAATTGCCTCTCATATATACAACCATCTGGAATCAAACAACTTTTTTTTTTTTCACTATTCAGCACGGGTTCAGGAAAGGTTTGTCATGTGCGACACAGCTTTTTAGAACTCACAACTGACTTACATTTTGACATGTACCGCAATCTGCGGATTGATAGCACCTTCTTTGACTTTTCCAAAGCGCTTGATCGCGTAGCGCATTGTCACCTGATTTCAAAGTTAACCGCCCTAAGATTACATTCACTGACCTCTAACTTGGCTCAAGCTTTCTTTCTAATCACCGACATTTTACAATGGTTAACAATATTTCTTCATACCCTTCCTATGTCACCTCCAGCGTGCCACAAGGTAGCGTTCTTGGGCCGCTACTCTTTTTAATATACGTTGATGATGTTCCTAATAACTTAGCAACGAGAGTGCGAATGTTCGCACACGAGTGCACTATTTACCGCGCTGTAACCAGTCTCGATGACTACCACCTCCTTCAAAACGACCTTCAGCTTATTTTGGATTGGTGAAACACTTGGTTAATGAATCTAAATTCCTCTAAATGCAAAGTAATGACTTTCAGTCGTAAACACTCATATCTAATTTCCTTTATCACATTAATAATAATCTCATCTTTCCAGTTACTTCATACAAGTACTTAGGCACTAATCTCGTACCAAAACTTTCCTGAAACCATCACGTTACTACAATATAGAATGTATGTGCTAATGCTTCAAAATGCCTTCTCATTTTTCACTCCTATCTTTACTTCACCAGTGCGTTTATGAAAGCAGCCAAGCTAGTTTCATTCGAAGTAGTGATGAACAGGATACAGAGGCTCCTTCTATAACTAGCGATACCCGCCGCGGTAGCTCATTCCGCTAGGCGTTGCGCTGCTGAGCACGAGGTCGCGGGATCGAATCTCGGCCGCGGCGGCCGCATTTCGATGGAGGCTAAATGCAAAAACGCCCGTGTGTTTGCGTTGTAGTGCACGTTAAGGAACCCTATGTGGTCAAAATTAATCCGCAGCCCTCCACTACGGTGTGCCTCATAATCGGAACTGGCTTTGGCACGTAAAACCTTAGAAAGAAGAAGAATAACTAGCGATGAAGTTAGAAGGGCCTTGCAAGACATGACCAGGGGAAAAGCTGCTGGAGAAGATGGAATAACAGTCGATTATATTAAAGATGGAGGAGATATCATGCTTGAAAAGCTTGCGGCCCTTTATACGCAATGCCTCACAACTTCATGTGTACCAAAGAGCTGGAAGAACGCCAACATTATACTAATCCATGAGAAGGGAGACGTGATAGAAATGAAGAATTATAGACCCATTAGCTTGCTTTCAGTATTATATAAAATATTCACCAAGATAATTTCCAATAGAATCAGGGCAACACTTGACTTCAGACAGCCAAGAGAACAGGCTGGTCAAGTTCAGGAAGGGATATTCTACGATGGATCATATCCATGTCATCAATCAGGTAATCGAGAAATCCGCGAACTACAATCAACCTCTCTATATGGCTTTCATAGATTATGAAAATGCATTTATTCAGTAGAGATAGCAGCAGTCATAGAGACATTGCGTAATCAAGGAATACAGGAGGCATACATGGATATCTTGGAAAATATCTACACGGATTCCACAGCTACCTTGGTGCTCCACAAGAAAAGTAGAAATTTACCTATCAAGAAAGGAGTAAGGCAAGGAGACAATATCTCCAATGCTATTCACTGCATGCTTAGAAGAAGTATTCAAGCTCTTAGACTGGGAAATCTTAGGAATGAGGATCAACGGTGAATATCTCAGCAACCTCCGATTTGCTGATGACATTGTCCTATTCAGCAACAATGGAGACGAATTACAGCAAATGATCGAGGACCTTAACCAAGAAAGTGTAAGAGTGGGGTTGAAGATTAACATGCAGAAGACAAACATGATGTTCAATAGCCTGGCAAGGGAAGAAGAGTTCAGGATCGCCAGTCAGCCTCTTGAGTCTGTAAAGGAGTACGTATATCTAGGTCAATTACTGACAGGGGACCCTGATCACGAGAAAGAAATTTACAGAAGAATAAAATTGAGTTCGGAGTGCATACGGCAGGCATTGCCAAATCCTGACTGGGACCTTACCACTGTCGTTGAAAAGAAAAGGGTACAATCATTGAATTCTACCGGTGCTAACATATGGGGCCGAAACTTGGAGGTTAACAACGAAGCTCGAGAAGTTAAGAACCGCACAAAGAGCGATCGAATGAAAAATGTTAGGCCCAACGTTAAGACATAGGAAGAGAGAGGTGTGGATCAGAGAACGAACAGGGATAACCGGTATTCTAGTTGACATTAAGCGAAAAAAATGGAGCTGGGCAGGCCACGTAATGCGCAGGAAGGATAAACGGTTGACCATTAGAGTTAGATATTCCTATGGCGTTGGAAGGGCTATTTGTGTAAATTGTTATTTTGTTTGCTGAATGAACTGTATCTTTTGCCTTTTCTCTAATATGTACATTACCCTCTCCTATTATCTTTATGCGATGCTGTAATAGTTGCATAAGAAGTTGTGCATACATTATTATACAGTCTATAATCATGAATGTATATTAAATTTGTTACACTTATTTAGTCCTTACTGTGACGCCCTATTACCCAATGGCTCATACGAGGCCTGTAAAGAAATTTTAAATAAATAAATATCTATGTGCTTTTGTTATTGCTTATATCCTGCATTCCAAGCGCTTAGCAGGCCTAAAAAATTAAATTATGGGGTTTTACGTGCCAAAACCACGATCTGATAATGAGGCACGCCGTACTGGGGGACTCCGGAAATTTGGACCACCTGGGTTTCTTCAACGTGAACCTAAATTTAAGTACACAGGTGTTTTCGCATTTCGCCCCCATCGAAATGCGGCCGCCGTGGTCGGGATTTGATCCCGCGACCGTTTAGCAGGCCTATTCCTGTATACATTTATCATTATACTTGGTTTTTGAGATCAGGTGGAGGAGTTGGAAGGAAGTGCTTCCTTCTGGCTGTGCATATACATTTTATATGAAAAAAGTAATTTAAAAAGAAGGATTTATAGCAGCGCAGCGATGTCAAAAAAGGCAATGCAAACTCGAGCGCCTTGGCGGATCGTCCCATTACTAACCACATCACTTATTGTAATGCTACGAGTGCAATCGTGAAGGAGAAGCGCCTATCATCGCGGCTTCTCTTAGAATCTTCCCTTATCTGATCGATTAAACACGCGATTAACGTACCGGACGTGGGGTTATCACGCCGAGATAAACACACGCACTCTGTGCCACCTTACGCATAAATAAGCATCCCCCTTTCACGCTTAGCGTCCTTGTGAACAAGGGACGAGCAGTGGTCCCGAAACGTCATTATATGTTTTATTTCCTGTTAAACCTCAGGAAATTGCCTGTCTTATTTCGACAATCTATCACCCTCGCCTGACGTGCTTTTATCGTACTTTGGACTTTATATGAGATAAGCTGCCATGAGTGATGCAAATGACACGAAAAAAAAAAAACGAAAAATAAAATAGAGGAGTACGTAATATCACACTTCAGCGCGAGGTTATATTTTTAATATCACAGAGTATAATCGTCTCTGTTTTCACTAGCGAATAATGCCTAACTTCTCCTAGTAAGTTTTCGGCATACGACTTACAACTGTTCTTCCTTTGCACTTTGAGAGGCGCTCTTCGACGCTCTGATCACTCTGTCATCTCCTCCGCGCATCTGTTGTCTATTGAGAGCCACGATATCAAATTCCAGCGTCTAGCTCTCCAGTCTGTTCGCAGTGCTACACGAACGTGATCGCTGTGTGGACGCGCACAGATAGGGGAAGAGATAGAACAAAATAAAAGAGGCGAGAAGAGAACAAGAGCCGTTCTTGACGTAGGTCGAGAGAGAGAAAGAGAGAGCGTCAAATGAAGAGCATTTCAGAAGAGCTGTGCCAGGTAGCAAAGGGAACAAAACGTGAGATGAAGAAAAGATAGCGTTCAAGAGGCATGGCGGGGGGGGGGGGGGGGTGATAAGAGGGCGAGCAAGAATTTCGCAGACTCCGCTGAATCTGGCGATTGTATATCTCTCTCTCCGAGGAAAGCCGACACTCTCTTCCTTCACCCCAAACAGTGGGCAACCGCTTGGCCGTTCGTTCTCTCAGACAGCAACGCTTCTCTTGGGAGATCGCCAACGACCAAGCACGCGCCGTGCTGCGCGTCCAGCTATCTCGTTTGCATACACATACGCAGCACAAAGGCCTGGTTCCCGGGGACGAGACGAGGAGGCCCTATTACTGCAACGCACTTCGAGACAGGTATACGTGCACGCATGCCGCCTCGCAATGGGCCACTGTTCTAGCACTAGAACAGCTATATATAGTGCTTTAACATTGTGACCGCTGTTTCGTAGCGTATAACAAAGGAGCGGTATAAGAAGCGAGGTGACACCTCATTGTTATTTACATGTTGTTTCTTGCACATGCTACGAATTAAGCTGCGCATTTAGCCTGCATGTTCCACCGCAATTATAGCCACCGTCGCACCATTGCTAGCATTGCAACGTCAAACAGAGAGAGAGAGAGAAACATGCTTTAATGAGATGCTGGAAATGTTTTTCGCCTGACATAGTCGGAGATGCTGGAGATGGCTTTTCGCCTGACATTGTCGACTAAGACGACGCATGTCGTTTGCAATTGTTGGTGGGAATATAGTTTAAATGTAGGCGAAGGGCTAATCTGTCGCGCCTGCATACGCGCGTGACTGCGTCGTGACTGACACAGACAGGCGCCTTGTTTCTGAAAGTGAGAGTTCAACAACATCCTGTTTTGTATGTGCATATTCTTTATTTCGAACCCTGTCTTTGCATCTGTATAACATTTTTCAAGAAGGCAACACCAACTGGCGGAGCGCCGCTATCGCCCTACTCTTTTTTCCTCTCCACCGAGAATTGAGGCTGAGGTCAACGAACGCCGACGGTTTCTTTCTTCAATGCCGCTTATAGGAGCCCTGGCGCGTTCTTTGTTTACGATTGCCACGTGCAAACGACGATCATGTATCTAACTCCAATGCACGCAATTGAGGAAATGTCGCAATCTAAAATTTCGATGGTTGACTTCGAAGAAAGGAAAGTGATTTTCGTGGAAGCGCTGATCATGAGGAAACGATGTTTTTTGTTCACCTAAACATGCTCACTCTATTTTGTTGGTTTGTGTTCGGTGTTCAATCAAGCAAAATGTATACGGGAAACTGCCCCAGATAATGTGCATAATACGCGCGGCACTTATTAAAGTGAATTAATTTAAATATGTCACCAGAGTGAGATGAGCATTCATTAGAAGAAACGCACACATGTCGAATCACTAAGTGTAAATGTCATTTTGTGAACGTATAATGGCGCTATTCGGTTAATTTTCTGCAAACACGGTGCAAATAGTTCTGTTCGATGAAGTTAGCGAAGAGCTTCGATTTCAGTTCATCACACGAATTGATGCCGACCCAACCGCAATTACCTGTGCCAGCGCGAGCTTATAACAATGGACACGACGAACTTCTGATGCCTCTGAAGTGGAACACCACTTACGTCAAAACGCCGGGATGAAAAATAAAGCCGCAAGAAGATGCTCAACACGCGCATGCACCTAAGGTCGATTAAGAGAATGTGCAAGCCGACATCGGCAACACTGTGGGCATCGAACGACCAAACACGGCGTGGCCTTCTAGCCACCCTAGCGTGGGCATCAGAGCTTAACGACAAAGGGTGACAAAAGGACGATGATGGCGAAACGCGTGCCGTCGAGTACGTTGACACTAGTCAGACGGCGGCCTTTGGTCCTATTGCGTTCTATTGCAGCGAAAAAAAAATTTACGGAGACACTCTTGCGTTTCCTCAATTAAGTGAATACTGACATATTGGGACGACCCAAAGACGATGACAACGGTGTTGGCAGGCGCTGTGCTCATGCTTACCTTGTTGAAGGCGACTACAACGACCTTGGCGTTAGCTGCAGGGCTGTGCCGTCTTTCCAGTCCGTGTTTATAAATTTAATCTCCCCGTAAGATTTTTGGTGGAGGTTGCAGGTTCAGCTCGCGAGTACACGGCGCTGGATCTCGCGAGCACACGGCGCGGATGCCACATTGGTACCGACACCATGTTCGACGGTGACGACCAGCCCACTCCACGCTCACTCCCCGTATGATGCGGGTGCCTGTGAAAGCGTGCGAGGGTGAGTCGAGGATGGTGGCTCAATCTCGCGCGTGCAAGGGAGTTAGCGCGCCGTCTTCCACCGCACGCAAGGCACTGGATAGAAGGGGGGGGGGTTCCAGGGGCGGATCCAGGTTTTTTCTGAGGGGGGGGGTCAGCTTCTGTCAATGATGATGATGATGATGATGATAGTAGCCTTTCTTACCTAAATTCACCGTTTCTGCTCACGATAAACCCGCGTTTTATACGTCTAGAGCAACACCTGTAGCCCACCGTGGTGGCTCAGTCAGCTCAGGCGTTGCGCTGCTGAGCACGAGATCGCGGGATCAAATCCCGGCCGCGGCGGCCGCATTTCGATGGAGGCGAAATGCAAAAACGCCCGTGTGCTTGCGTTGTAGTGCACGTTAAAGAACCCCAGGTGGCCAAAATTAATTCGGAGCCTTCCACTACGGCGTGCCTCATAATCAGAACTGGTTTTGGCACGTAAAACCCCAGAAAGAGGAAGAAGACCTGTGGCGAAGCCAGATATCGGTTTCTCCGAGCTTATAGGAAAAGGATGTTACCCAATACAGCCATTTGCTTGGCGGCTGTACCTGATAATACATGGTGTTCAAAACTAAGCTTTATGTTTTTCTTAAAATTAGGCACGGCGAGGCACGCGAAGACCTCCTTTGCAAATAAATTATGTAGCCAGGGGGGCACAAAGTGAGATGATAATAATCACTGTGAGCAGCCCAATTAACTAAAATTGAACAATTATTTTTTGTCGACTGCAGTAAGTGGGTATGTTTGTATTGAAAACTTAGAGGCAGTCGTGTTTCTTACTGCAGTGAATAAAAAGTTAATTATTCAATTTTAGTCAATTCGGCTGCTGACAGCGATAATTATCATCTCACTTTGTGTCCCCCTGGCCACATAACTTGTAAAGATTTCACTAGGGTACTGTACGTAGAACCCATTTATTACTACATTCTTCCCTCTAACCTCTTCGTCGTCTTCTCTTCTTCATAACTGCGCTGGCGATGTGGTTCGCCACACACTCCCAATCGGCTATCTTGGTCCCCACGAGGATAATACGGCAGCACATTCCCAATTGAAGCCTTTTCAACTTTTTTACTGGGTCCTTGGTAGTATATTGTCTTCAGGAGTCCTTGCTGTCTGGCTGTCTTGACGACATAGTAAGGTCCTGTAAAGGGCGTTTTCGAATCAAGTCCCTTTCGAACCAGAACCCAGGAATCTGGTTCAATCTCCGGCATTTTTGTGCTGTGTCTGCGGTCAAAATTCTTTTTCATTGTCACTCTATATCTTTGTCGCTGCTGAGAAGTCTTGGGATGTTCCTTCAGATCAATTAGTTTCACTAAACCCAATTCGTGATCAGCTGGCAGCCATGAACTCGTGCCAAACGCCGCAAAATGTGGGCTGCATCCCAGGCCCGCTGTATACGATCTGTTGTGATGCGCTACGGCTCCTTCTAAGGCGCATTTCCAGCCGCCTTTGAATTCGGGGTATAATCGTATGTACATCTTCAAGTCCCTTATCATTCGCTCTGCAAGGGAATTCGCTTCCGGATGGTAAGGTGCTGGGAAACGAAGGGTGATATTTCTTTTCTCAGCCCAAAGTCTTACTTTCTCGCTTTTAAAGGCTGGGCCATTGTCTGCGACGACGACTCTGACGTTCTTGAAGAGTTCTCGTTCCAGCAATGATATCACGCAGTTTGCGTCCTCTTTCCCAGCTTTGGCGGCGACAAAACGCGTGCACTCGTCTACGGCGACAAGGAATGCTTGCGTCTTCTTAACTCCCTCCCCCTTCTTTTTGACTTCAGCGAAATCAAGATGAACAACCTCGAATGGGATATCGGAATACTCTGGCAAGACCATCCTGTTGCCTCTAGGCTTGTACTTGGCTTTAACAAGCTGGCACTGATGACAAGTCTTCACATAATTTGTGATGTCTTCTTTCATGTTTTTCCAAGTGAATCGCTGGGCTATTTTGTGGTATGTCTTCCAAAATCCGTCGTGCCCTCCTGACTCTGGACTGGTGTGGTAAAGCTTCAGGACTGTCGGCACTTTGGTCTCCGGAACGTGCAATTTTCCATTTCTTACTTCCATCTCCTGGGTGCCTTCCCAAAGCTGTAACAGGTTTACATTTCTAGTTGGGGTTTCGTGCGGCACGTGGAGTCGAGATAGGGCATCGGCATCTTGATGTTTCTGTCCCGGGCGATGTATGACGTCAAAGCTGAATTTTACTTCGCTAACCCATCGAGCTATTCTGCCCTTCGGCTGCGATAGCTCTAACAGGTACGTCAACGCCTGGTTGTCTGTGAACAGCTTGAAGTGGTTTCCTTCCAAGTAGCTTCTGAAATATCGCAAGGCCATCACCACTGCCAGTGCTTCCTTCTCCGTAGTTGCATAATTTTCTTGTGTTTTCGTAAAAGTGCAAGAGTAGTAACCTACCACCCTCAGTTCTTTTCCTTGGCGTTCTGTTGCATCACGCTGATAGAGTATGGCACCTGCTCCATAATAAGATGCGTCGGTATATAGCTCAAAGGGCAACTTAAAGTCAGGGAGCATTAATACAGGGTCTGATGAAATGATGCGGACAAGCTCGGTGTAGCAATTCTCGCATTCTTCTGACCACATAAATGGCACGCCCTTTTGGGTCAGTGCAGTGAGACATTTCGTCTTTCTGGCATAGTCTCTTATGAATGCGCGGAAATGGCCCGCCAGTCCCAAAAACACTCGGAGGGAATGAACATCATACGGCTTCACCATCTTCTTGATGCGTTGCACACTCTCTTCCTTGGTGCTTTTTGTTTTACCGTCAAACACCCTACCGAGGAAAACCACCTTATTGCAAAAAAACTCACTTTTCTTCATGTTAATTTTAAGTCTTGCGGCGCCTAGAGCCTGAAGTACTTTACACAAATGCTCCTCATGGTTTTCCTTTGTCCTGGAGTAGACGATGATATCATCCACATACACATTGCAAAAGTTTCCAATGAATTTGCTCAGTGTTTCGTTCATCATCTTTTGGAACCACGACCCAGAATTCTTCCAGCCAAATGGTAACTGATTATACTCGTAGATGTCGAATGGTGTGACAAAGGCAGTGACTTTCTTAGTTTCTTCTTTTAATGGCACTTGCCAGTACCCCTTGCATAAGTCTATACGTGAAAACCATTCGCATCCTCCAGTCTCATCAATGATATCATCTATCCTAGGCATCGGGTATGGAAAAAGATCAGTCTGCTTGTTTATCATTCGGTAATCAGTGCACAGTCGGAATGATCCATCTTCCTTCGGTACAATGGTAATAGGGGAAGCAAAAGATGATGTCGATGGCCTAATGATCCCTGCCTCTAACATGCCTTGAAGTTCTTGCCTTAACCATACTTTCTTTTCATGGCTGAGGCTATATGGCTTTTTTCTGACGACTGTGCTGTCGCGCAACAAGAACGGCACCTCAATCGCTGTTGTGGCTTCGGGATATGGCCCAATGCATATTAGCTCGGGGAACTTCAACGGCACGTCTTCCGCGCAAGATAGCTTTCGTTCGTCGGGTGTTTCAGTCCAAGACGTATCTTGCTCACGTTGTCCAATGGTCACCTCGTCATTCCATAATATGTTAATCTTCATGCTCCTCATATCGGGCCGCGATAAAAGAAAGTCGAAGTCCACAGCTGACACGACGAGTGCTTCCACCTTGAACTTCTGACCTTGGAACTCAAGAGCTGTTTTTGTCCATTTATGATATTCCCGAGATGAACCATCGTAGCTACACACACGAATAGACTTCCCGGAAATGATGCTGGAGGAATCCACAATATTTTCATTAATTAGGCTTACGGAAGCACCAGTGTCAATTAATACTGACATGTTTCTGCTGTTTATAAGCATCGGCACTATTAAAACGCCTGATTTAACAAGGAACACCGTTTCTTCAGCGTAATGGTGAGGTTCGGTGGTGCCTTGACTTTCGGAGGTATGACTGCTGAAGGGGTACCGAGCATCATGTGTAGTTATCGCTTGGTCTCGAGTTGTTACCCTTGTCTTATTTGATGGTACATTAAAATCTGGGGTCATAATGTACGCCAGTGACTCAAGCAATTGGTCCATTGTGCTTGGCGACCTAGCTAGAACTTGTTTCTGGCACTCTCTTGTCATACCGTGTATAATGAGGGCGATAACAGACGATTCTGGAAGTTTCGGCTCGGCTGTACAAATTAAATGCCATTTTTCAAACACATATTCTCTGATGTTAACTGCCTTCTGTCTGTAGAATATGGCGTTATTCCAAAGTTCCACGGGATTCTTTTTAAATGCTCGAGAGAAACTTTCTTTCCATTCATCCCACGATTCGCTCAACTGTGAAGTGAACCGAAGATCGTACCATTTCCGCGCATTGCCACACAGAAATATCCGCATGTTCTGTATGCGATCCTCGTCAGTCAACCATTGGTTCCTGGAGCAAGCGTACTCATAAAAACGAAGCCAGGTATGTACACCGGACGAATTTCCATCAAATATGTCTGGTTTCAAGAAAGGCTGTTCTCTCTTGCTTCTAGATCTTGATAGCGCAACAAGAAGATCTACCAGCTGCTGCTGTTGCCTCATCTGGCATTGCTGAAGCTCAAGTAGTGCGTTCGTAACAGTTATATCATTGTCCAGCGGCACTACAGCTGGTTCAGTTTCGCGAGCTGAGATGGCTCCTTTAAAACAAGTTTCGGACTCGTCTTGTTCATTGCAGGCAGGAACGATACCTTTAGTGACGGGGTCGTCAGCCGTAAACCCGGAGGCACTTGGAACGCTCCGCAGAACATCAGGCGTGGTGACGTCCTCCAGTGGCCTGACATGTTGTTCGTCACTTGCTCTGTAGCCGTTGATGGTGGTTCGTCCCTCGTTGAACACGACGTTCATCTTCTTCTTCACAGGTTCCTGCTTTCGACTGCGCCAATGTAAAGATTTCACTAGGGTACTGTACGTAGAACCCATTTATTACTACATTCTTCCCTCTAACCTCTTCGTCGTCTTCTCTTCTTCATAACTGCGCTGGCGATGTGGTTCGCCACATAACTTATATGCGCAGGTGGCCTTCGCGTGCCTGCCAGAGCCTAATTTTAAGAAAACCATAATGCTTAATTTTGAACACCCGGTATATCTAGCCTGTATTGTTTCTTAAAATAAAATTTGGTATGATCTGTTGCAGGTTCGTTATAAATGCGTAGGCACGGGCCCGTCTTTGGAGTTCTATTAGGACACCGTGTTTTCCTTAAGGAGATTTTTTGTGTTCGGCTGAGACACCTTCGTTTGCTTTGGAGCTCCAACGCGGCAACCACTACGCTGGTTGTTTACGATATGCGAATCACCGTGTATGAAGACTCACGATGCCACCTACAAGAAGAACTATGTGGTGTAGTAGACGAGAGCGCGAGCCAGCGTCTTCATGTTTTGTTTCCCACGCGACGCCATCCTTGGCCCGCGCGCTGGCGTTGGCCGCTGACGTTACGCTCCCCACTTCGCAGCCGCTGCTCGAGATTTCGCCCCGCTCCGCGAGAACGCCCACTCAGATAAACGGCTCCAGCGGCTTTGACCTTACTATGCTTAATGTACGGCAATAAAACTGCGAAGTTACAATGAAAAACTTGTAGTGTACGAACGGTACTGTGATCGTACTGGATAATGTCAACGTGTAACTGTGATCACAATGAGTGCTACAGTTAAAAAATGTTGCCAGTGCGTAGTTCTTACTATATCTGTTGGTTTTTATTATTTATACAGGGTTTGTCCGAAACGTAATGTCAGTGAGTCAATTAAAAAGAAATTATTGATCAGATCGGTACAACACAACAAAATGTTTCAAAATAGGCTCCTCCTGCGTCGTTACATTGCCTCTAGCGAGATTTCCAACCATCGAAGGCGTCACGGCAGGCCTCCTTAGGAATGTCCTTTAGAGCCTTGGTGCAAGCCTTTTCGACTTTGCCAACTGTCGCAAAATGACGTCCTTTCATGAGAATTTTCAAGTGCAGAAAGAAGAAGAAGCCTGGGAGAGCCACGTCAGGACTGTAGGATGGCTGGGGAACCGTTGGCATCTTTCAATCGGCCAGGAAGCGGGTCACGAGGAAGGCGGTGCAGGCTGCATGGTGCGTTGTCATGGTGAAGTTTCCAATCGCCCCCGATATCAGGCCGGGTGCGATGAATCCTTCGTTTGAGTCGCTTGAGCACTTTCACGTAGAATTTGGCGTTCACGGTTGTGCCATGGGGTACAAACTCATGGTGGACAAGGCCACTGATGTCAAAGAACACAATCAGCATGGTCTTGACCTTTGACTTGCTAATTCTGGCCTTCTTGGGGCGAGGGGACGCCGAGCTGTGCCACTTGGCACTTTGCCTTTTTGTTTCGGGGTCGTATTCAAACACCCAAGTCTTGTCACCTGCATGTGATGACATTGTCCAAAACGTGGGGGTCACTTTCGCACAAGTCCTAAACCTCCTGGCACGTTTCAACTCGGCTCGATTGTTGGTCGTCTATTGACATTTTGCGCAAGATCCTCGTGCACACTTTTCGCATCTGAAAATTTTTCGTCAAAATCTCGTGAACGGTACTTTTTGGAATGTTTACTGTCTGTGCCAGTAAACGGACACTCAAACGAGGGTCTAAGTACAAAAGATATCTCGCGCGCGTCACATTTTCGTCGGTGATGGTCATTGATGGCGGTACATCGCGGGCTTCATCGCTGACCTCTTCACAGCCTTCTAAAAAGACCTTGTGCCCCCAGTAAACTTGACGTTCTGATAAACAATTATCACCAAAAGCTGTCTTTATCATAGGAAAAGTTTCCACTGCAGACTTGCCGAGTTTCACACAAAACTCGATGGCAATCCTTCGTTCGAACGAGCGCTGCATTACGGCTTGCACGGTAAATGAAAATGAGTTGACGAAAAACCTTGTCCTTACTATCCAGATGATCGCAGACTACTGAGCTACCGCGCATGCGTAAGCTGACTTCCCCCTACACCAATCCCAACTGGTCTTAGCGCGCTGCGACGTATAGTCGCTTCACAATATAATCATTGACATTACTTTTGGGACAAACCCTGTATATGAACATTTCAGCAAGTGATCTCTTTCATTAAGCAGGTTGGTCGCGGAACCGATGACAGCCAATGAGGCAACCGATGGCACCCCAAGGGGCAACTAAGTTGATCAGGCGCGAAGACGCTTACGCGGACATCGGCGTGCTTGGCAAAAGAGACGTCCCCTCGTTCATTCGACGCCACCGACGGGACGAATAAGGCACCGCCGGCGCCAGGAGGTCCAAGGTGTTCATGAGAAAAAATAACTACGGCAACTTCGCGACACCACACCCCGACGGAATACAACTAAGCTTGTGAGCGAGCTAGCTTTACTTCTACATGGCTGATATCACTGGTACTCACGAAAAATACTTTTGAAGAATGCTGGTGGCCATATTTTTTGCGACAGGGCCATCCCCCTGTCAGCGAGGGGGCGATGCAGAAATCTGAGGGGGGGGGGGGGGGGGGGGGTCAGGACATCCGGACATCCCCCCTGGATCCGCGCCTGGGGTTCTACCAGTTTTACTCCGTCGGCGGCTGCGTTTGGCGTGGCTAAGAGCGGCCGCGCGGTTCCTATATCTTGAAAGAGATCTGCGACGTCTAGGCAAGGCATATGTACGTATGGTAGCGAAACTACCACTGAATCCCGTAGGTCCTGCAATGGTGACTTGTGTAGGCACGGCAGGCCCCTCTACATTTCGCGGGGCCAGCTTTTTGGTAGGAAAAAAATCTACGCTTGCGGTTCGAGGCTTGTGCTAAATCGCCTACTGCGCCAGCTCACATGACATCGCATATACTGCATACGCAAAGCATGCAACAGTACAATTAAAGAACAAGTAAGTGAGAATATTCGCCACAAGATTGCGTCACAATCCAACGCGAATTTTTAACATACCGATCTGTATTTATAGCTCTCATTCGGCAACTGCAGGCATACCGGGGAGCCCTAAGAGCTTTGCGTAATTCCCAGCAGTAGGTTCACCAAGATTTTGAACTAAATACCACATAGATGTGCCCTTAGTACAAACTGACATCTATTATTTTGGTGTCAAGATAACAACAACATTACATAACAGATAACAACAACATTACACTGAACACAACAACCACACTTTCGTCTTCTGACGATGATGATGATTTAAAGGCATCTAATTTGAAACGAGGGAAGACAAATAGTCACCTACCGTGATTGATTTAATCAGGTGTGCTATAAATGTTTTTTTATCTAGCATTTTTGTATACATCTCGTTAATCTTCTTTTTCCTTCAAAATCTACCTCGTACTGCTACCTACAGAACTGTAAGAGATACGGTCGTATCAATCTCTTCCCTGTTTTTTCCCCACCTATACTCTAAACGTATCTTGCTCATATCGATTGCTGACCAGTTGATGCTTCTTTCCACTTTAAATCCAAGTGCTTCTGGAAGGTGTACGTTGCCTACTGTTTTCACTGGGTGAATTCCTTCGCATTCCATTACGATGTGTTGAGTGGCCTCCGTATTTTTGCTGCAGCATACAGATGCCTCATCTAGTTCCGAATATTTGCTCCGGTATATTTTTGTCCTTAGGAAACCGGCTCGAGCCTCAAATAGCGAGGCACTGCCCTTTGTGTTATCGTACAGATCTTCCTAATTCCTTTTTTTCTCATTCTTGTAAACCTTCATGGTGCTTTTTGTTTATATTCTTTGCATCCAATTCACTCTCTCTGTTTCTCTCACTTTCTCTATGATGACTGCTGGTTGTATATTTATAGTTTCAATTATCCTGTAATTTGTTGCCAACTTTCTCGACCTCTACCTCCATCCTGTACCCGCGCTTTTCATATACAGATACTTGTCCCCTTTAGCCACCCATTTATTTTCATCCATGTTCCTGAGTCTTACTTCAAAAGTAATTTTGCTCTGTGGTTCTCTGACTTCAAAAGAGGCCCATCCCATGTCACCTTGCGCTGCCTCATTTGTGGTGTTATCATGGGTTCCCAAAGCCAACCAGTCTACCGATCTTTTTTTAACTTCCAACCCTGGCAATATATCCGATTTTAAGCATACAATCTTATTTTCGAACATTAGCGCTGGTGAGTGAGTGAAATAACTTTATTTAGTTCCAGGGAAGACACAGGAGAGACCCCGTGTCACCCGGCTAGTCCCACGTAGGGACCGCCAAGCCGAGCTTGAGGGCCCGATCGTGGGCACTCTGGACGGCCAGGGTTTGGTCGTTGAGTTCGGGGCTCCCCAAAAGCGCAGCCCACCTATCCTCACTGAAGGCGGAGCCGATGGCTTCACACTCCAACAACACATGGTCCATTGTTGCCGTTAGTTCACAGGCAGGGCAGTCCGCACTGGGATACCTTTCAGGATATATAGCGTGAAGAACCGCAAGGTTAGGATACGCACGAGATGGTAAAAGTCGAAGGGTCACCGCCCGCGCCCTGCATAAGGCAGGGTGCGGCAGGGGGAATACCCGTCTTGACAGATAGTAATTCTTGGTGATCTCATTATACGTGAGCAAGGGTTCCCCGCGGGTTAGGGGGAGTGCGGAGGCGGCGTGGTCAGTGAGTCCTCGCACGGCCTCGTGCGCGCTAGCTCTCGTTAGCGTTAGAGGGAGAGCCGTCAGTCGACCCCAAGTGAGCGGAAATTAAACCAAATGAGAGAATGCGGAGCGATACTTTTCAAGCTTTGGAGAATAAGAAGGGCCTTAGGGGAGACCATCCCGGTTTGGTAAGCCTTAACGGCCGCCTTGGAATCACTATATATTGCCTCTCTGCGACCATCGAGCACAGCCAGCGCGATTGCAACCTGTTCGGCTACCAAGGGCTTCGAAGTACGTACCAGCAAGTGATCCTGGAATTAGAGTCGACGATGGAGACGGCGAACGCTTCTTGTTGGACATATGCCGCGGCATCCACGAAGCTTGCCTCTATGTGGTTGTTACGGACATGTTCGAGTAGAGCTCTACCCCTGGCCCGACGTCTGCCGACGTTGTGAATGGTCTGCCGACGTTGGGAATGGGCGCGATGTGCAGTTGAGATCTGATGTCGCTGGGAATCCGCACGGCGTCGGGGCACTGGTCGACAGGGTAGAGGTCCATCTCATCGAGTATCTTGCGGCCTGCCGGGGTGCCGGATTGCTTGAGCAACTGGGGACGCTCTTGCGCCTCTATTATTTCTTCGAGCATGTTGTGCACTCCGAGCTTTAACAGGCTTTCGGTGTGAGTGCTTACAGGTAAGCCGAGGGTGAGCTGGAAGACCTTTCTGATGAGGGAATTTAACTTGTTCCTCTCTGCAACATGCCAATTATGCATGGCTGCCGAGTATGAAAGGTGGCAGAGCACAAAAGCATGTATAATGCGGATGAGATTGTCTTTCTTAATTCCCCGGTGCCTGTTGGCGATCCTCCGGATGAGGCTGAAAGCATTCTCCTTCTTGGCGATGATCCTTCTGAGTGCGCTGCCATTGGCCCCGTTAGACTCGATATACATCCCCAATATTCGGAGCGAGTCCACTCTGGGCACCGGGGACCCGTCACCAGTGAAAAGCCGTATTTCGCTTTCGGACGCCGGTTTCCAATCACGATGGCCACCACCTCTGGGTCTTTTCTTGTATAGAGAAGTAGCTCAGACTTGGATGGAGAACATCTGAGCCCAGTGAAGCGAAGGAAGTGCTCGGTCGGCATCGATGGCACTCTGCATGACGTCCTCAACTTGGCCGTCGCTCCCGCCAGCGCAACAGATGGTGATGTCATCTGCGTAGATGCTATGGTTGATTCCTTGAATCTTGGCGAGCTCCTTGGAAAGCCCGATCATTGCGATGTTGAATAATGTTAGTGAGATGACCGAGCCCTAAGGCGTGCCGCGTGAACCGAGAGTGATTTCTTGCGCTGGTAACATTACACCTTTGCGGATTCCACGCACCACTTCATACTTATTGTGGCCCCACTGTGCTCTGTGATTCATTTTTGCTTCATCCCGCTTCCCCTTTATTTTCAGATTATCTTGGTGGGTGCTTCAGTAAATCTTTCCTTCGTTCGTGTATATATTGCTTAACTATGGATATGACTAGCTGTTGAATTGACACCGCGTAATTACTCGTCTCCTCATTAAAGATCATAATTCCTGATTTATCTGAACTAAACTTAA